>NC_039362.1:125863622-126463622 GCF_003573695.1 Papaver somniferum | reverse complement strand
TGAGTGACAAATAAGTTCAAGTCTCCACATACCTTTTTGTTGATGAAGTTCCACGGTTCCTTGTATAGATCTTCGTCGTTGTATGATGAATCGCCATGAAGTCCTTGAGCTCAACTACACTTTTTATCCTAGTCCGAAACTTAGCTATGTAGGCTAGAAATCAAGACTTATAGTTTTGATCACTAACATTGACAAACATGCTTGAGATAGCAACGCATGCGAGGTTGACCGAGCTATGCTCTAACAGTTATTCTTCCAACTAAACCAAAAAGAAGACATACTAGGCAACAATAATAACAATGTAAAGTTGGTTTAAAACACCTTAAACCCTGTCAGCAACGAGAGATTGAACATGGACGAGTTCATTAGTTTCCTTCTTTAGTTCGTTTTTCAGAAAACCAAGATTCCTTGTTGCAATCCTGAGATGCTCACGAACAACTTCAAAATGATGAAGAAGATTCCCTACCAGTTTTGAAGATAATTGAACTGGTAGTTTGTTTTCATGATCAACAGCATGAAAGCGTGTTATGGAGACATCAATCAATTCACTGGTTTTGTCCTGCTTGACTTCAAAAACCTTGTTGCTTTCATCCATTATGTAAAAAAAGAATTCAACTGAATATTTTAACCTTATGAATCACAATATTTATAAAGCATTCAGAAACCCTAGGAACCATAGCGTTCGTTGGGTCTAGTACGTATACAAGCGGTCAATCGTCAGTGAGAGGGATGAACGGAGAGAAGAAGAGAATAAAAAATAACTATTAAAAAAAACAACCTCAAAGCACTTCTGCCAACATTCTCAAGATAAGCAACTTGAGAACAAAGAGCATCCTTCTTTTTAAAAGATGGATGCAACCCTATGCAGTCATAGTGCATTAAGATGAGCATTTCTCCCATCATTATTGACTTCATTTTTCTCTCATTCAAGGGGATTTAGAGAAGAACCACACATCATAGTTGAAGAAGGTTTAACAAGAGAGGAATTAGAAATACCTGAGCCAGTTGCTATCCAAGTTTTTTTGATGCCCCGTTTGAGTTTATTTATCCTGATCTTAAGTTCTGTGACCCGATTATTAATATGCATGAAGTCTGGATCAAGAGTCTTAGAACCACATTCTTCTTCAGGGTGAGACAAGGAATTTACCTTTCTTTTCCTATGCCTTTTTCTCTTTTCAGAGTTATTTAGGAAATCAGTAGCTCTGTTGTTGTTCTTCCTCCTACCTTTGTTGGCCTTTTTTGATCGAGCAGCGCAATCAATAAGGAACTTACTACGGTGTCTTGTTTGATTGTAGAGCATGTTATTTGGTCCAACAAAATGAGGGACAAGTTTAATAACTTCTTTAGACACCCATGTAAGAATGTTGTGAAGTTTTTCATTCCTAATCCGAAACGACATTTCTGCTCAGGATGTCCTTTGTTTCCGCAGTAATAGCAGTTCAAGGGTTTGTCTGTCTTTATGCGAGTCGATTTAGAGGGAGAACAATTTTTGCCTTTAGATCTATTGCATGCTGCGAGCGGTTTTTCACATGAGGAATTTTCACTAGCTTTAACAAAATTAATCTTACTAGTCCTTGGAGCGTCTATTCCTTTATATCCCAGACCACGTGTATCACGATGTTCTTTACATGCTCCAATCATAGAAGATAATTTTGTAGAGATCGAATTGAACCTTCTCATATTCTTTTCCAGTGATTTTACATTATCAAGAGCAGCAACAAGATCAGTTTCCAAGGATTTTTCTTTGGCAAGGAGACTGAGTTCTTTGTCATTAAAACATTTTTGTTGAGAGTCATATCTTGCATCAACATCTACAAGTTTTTCTTTCAACAAACCGAGATTTCGGAGAAGATTATCACATTCAGACCTTATTGTGCGTAAATATTCATCACGATCCTTAACGATAGATTTTAGGAGTCTATACCCACCATCATATCCTTTAAAGAGCTTTCTAAACTTTCTGTTTTCTTGACAAAGAGGAGCCATGTATTTTCTCAAGCAAGATGTTGACTTCTTCTCTTTCAAAGCTTGATCAAACAGCTTGATATATTGAGCGACGTCCTCATCAACACTTTCCCTTCTTCTGAATCACTATCATCTGAAAGATCATCCAATTGTTCATCAAGAGATTTTTCCCAATCAAATGGAGATGCAGACAAAGGACAGGAGACAGAGGTTTTCTTAGATGTTTCAGTACTTTGAAACCCATCAGAGTAATTCTGAACTGATGTTGTGTCATTAGAGATAAAACTGTCCATCCTCAGATCGCCACAAACACAGACTTTTGAGGTCTTAAACGTGTTTGCCCGCTCTGATACCAATTGAAAAGGCGGGGGTCTAACAACACCACCCAATATTTCGCTTAGAAATATGTATGGAAGAACTCCGAAACACTTTCTAGAGAATCAACTAGACAGTCAGACTCAATCTAGGTAAAAGTATCTCAAGGAGTTAATATCTCTCTCTAGTTTTGATTCACTCAAGCTAATAGAATTCAGCGAGTCTAAAATCAAACGCAAGGAATAACTTGTACGGCACCAAAGACCAATGTCCAAGGATCAATCAATATCAATCAACAACCAAAGGTCGGATTTCCAATTGATTGATTCAAATGCACAACCCGTATTATTTCAATTATATAAACAAATATAATGCGGAAATAGAAATAACACAGACGCCGGAGTTTTGTTAACGAGGAAACCACAAAGGCAGAAAAACCCCGGGACCTAGTCCAGATTGAATACACACTGTATTAAGCCTCTACAGACACTAGCCTACTCCAAGCTAACTTCGGACTGGAATATAGTTGAACCCAATCAGTCTCCCACTGATCCAAGGTACAGTTGTACTCCCTACGCCTCTGATCCCAACAGGATAATGCGCACTTGATTCCCTTAGCTGATCTCACCCACAACTAAGAGTTGCTACGACCCAAAATCGCAGGCTTTAACAATAAACAAATTTGTCTTACACAGACAAGTCTATCAAAGGATCAATCTTTCTACCACAGAAAAACCCTAAAAGTTTTTGTTCCGTCTTTTGATAATAATCAAGTAATGAAAAAACGTGGGTCTAACAACACCACCCAATATTTCGCTTAGCAATCTGTATGGACGAACTCCGAAACACTTTCTAGAGAATCAACTAGACAGTCAGACTTAATCTAGATAAAAGTATCTAAAGGAGTTAATATCTCTCTCTTGTTTTGATTCACTCAAGCTAATAGAAATCAGCGAGTCTATAATCAAACACAAGGAATAACTTGGATGGTACCAAAGACCAATGTCCAAGGATCAATCAATATCAATCAACAACCAAAGGTCGGATTTCCAATTGATTGATTCAAACGCACAACCTGTATTATTTCAATTATATAAACAAATATAATACGGAAATAGAAATAACACAGACACCAGAGTTTTTTTAACGAGGAAACCGCAAATGCAAAAAAACCCTGGGACCTAGTCCAGATTGAATACACACTGTATTAAGCCTCTACAGACACTAGCCTACTCCAAGCTAACTTCGGACTGGACTATAGTTGAACCCCAATCAGTGTCCCACTGATCCAAGGTATATTTGTACTCCCTACGCCTATGATCCCAGCAGGATACTGCGCACTTGATTCCCTTAGCTGATCTCACCCACAACTAAGAGTTGCTACGACCCAAAATCGCAGGCTTTAACAATAAACAAATCTGTCTCACACAGACAAGTCTATCAAAGGATCAATCTGTCTACCACAGAAAAATCCTAAAAGTTTTTGTTCCGTCTTTTGATAATAATCAAGGTGAACATGAACCAATTGATAATACGGTCTTATATTCCCGAAGAACAACCTAGATTAATCAATCACCTCACAACAATCTTAATCGTATGGTAGCGAAACAAGATGTCTTGGAATCACAAACGATGAGACGAAGGTGTTTGTGATTACTTTTTATATCTTACCTATCGAAGAACTCTCACGATCTCTGGCCAATCAATATGATTGTACTATTACGATAGAAGATGCAAGATCAGATCACACAACTACGATAAAAGTAGTATCGGTATGGCTTCACAATCCCAATGAAGTCTTTAAGTCGTTAACCTGGTTTTAGAAGAAGAAAACCAAAGGTTAAAGGAGAATCGACTATAGCAGAGAAACTAGTATCACACGGACGTGTGGGGATTAGTTTTCTCAATGCCAAATGTCTCCTTTATATAGTCTTCAAATCAGGGTTTTTCCTTAGTTACAAAGCAATCAATATTCAATGTTAGATGAAAACCCGATTTAGATTCAAGCTAATATTTCTCAACCGTTAGATCGAAAACTTAGCTTGTCATACACAAATGATTGTACGCTTCTAGATTTGTTAACCACACCCAAACGTATACATTGTTGGTTCAACAATATTCTACCAAAAGAGGTTAACCATATGAGTGTTTCATACCAACCATGTTCTTCTTCACCATAACTAGTTCAATTGACTCAAATGAACTAGTTAAGAGAGTTGTTCAACTGCAAGGAAATCTTATGTAACTAAACAAGACACAATTGAAGCAAAGATTATTTGATTCACTCGAATCGTTTCATGAACTTTAATAGCCACAGTTTGCAAATGCAGTCCTTAGTCTTTTAAGATTAAGTTCAGAAATCATCTTTAGATATATAACCTTCTCAAGTTCGCAGACTAGGTTCGCGGACTTAAGACACCGGATAGAGTTTACAAACTCCAGCAGAAATTCTCGGGTTCGAGAACTACGCCGGTTCGCGGACTGGGTTCGTGGACTTGGCTCACGCAAGTAGTTTGTCAACTCCAGTAGAAATTATCGGGTTTGGGAACTTCGGCATTTCGCGGACTTGGCACTTGCCATACTTCCGGTTCTCTTGATCAACAAAGTTCGAAAACTTCGGTTCAAGGAATCCATTGGTTATGTAATCTTAGCTCTCATTCCAATCATTGAAACATTCTTAGAGGACGTTATACAGTTGTTACACTATTTCTCGTCAAAGCAATTTTCAAAGTGATTGAAACATTCATGACTTTCGTCACTAGGTAAAGATAAACTTGGTCGAAGCGAAAAGCTTACCAACACATATTTCGAGATATAGAGAGGCAAGGTATACTCGGCTCGAAATACCAAATGTGTATGATCTAGTCTATATATATAGCATACGACTTTTGTCTCAAAGAGTAGGAGATAGAATAGATAGACTTTTGAGTGACAGATAAGTTCAAGTCTCCACATACCTTTTTGTCGAGAAGTTCCACCGGTTCCTTGAGTAGATCTTCTACTTGTATGAAGAATCGCCATGAAGTTCTTGAGCTCAACTACACTTACTATCCTAGTCCGAGACTTAGCTATAAGAGACTAGAAATCAAGACTTATAGTTTTGATCACTAACATTGACAAACATGCTTGATATAGCAACGCATGCGAGTTTGACCGAGCAGTGCTCTAACAATATCCGTCTTTGTCAATTTTAGTGACAAAACTATCAATACATATGGAGTACAAAAAAGATAATGAAACTTTAGTAGCTCATATTCCACATGTCTAATCTTCAACATTCATCGAAATCTTCATCACTTCCAAGTACTCCAATGATCCCAAAGGTTGTAAGTTTAGCATCACCGTTGTTGAAGATCCGTAGCTACAACAATGAGAAAGCATCGGTTTCGATCATTGTTATACAGTGTCATAGTATTATTATAAAGTGTCACAGTCTAATTTTATCACAACTTCAACAATAATATTATGGTGATATGTATCACTCCCCCTTAGTCAATACTCCATCTCACGTGGAAACCACTCCCCCTTACACAATGATCCGAAAACCATATGTATTTGTAGTGTAAACTATATATTAATTCTCCCCTTTTTTGTCAATAAAATTGGCAAAGCTACAAGAACGGGATCATAATAAAATTTCTGTAAGAGACATCTCACGACTGAGAGAAAGAAACACACATCATCTTCTTTAGATGCAATCATATATCCGAAGCTAACAACATTCATCAAGGAGTTTAAATATATAAGATAACCCCTCTAAAATTCCACAGCCGCACACCCCTCAAGATACGACCATTAAGCACAAGTTCAAAAGAACTCTCCCCCATTTGATGTCATTCCCAAGGGAACAACAACGAGCGACCTTAATTTCAAGAGAAACGAAGGATTTTATTGGACACCAAAACCATGAGAATGATTTTTATATCCAACACTCAATCAAATTATTCATAAGTAAACCCACGAATAATCTAATCGGAATACATAATCAAATTAACCACAAAAGTGACCAGTTTAATTCATTGTGCTCAACATAAGTAAACTTACGGAGCAACAACTAACATAACCATTGGAAAATGATTAAGATAGCCGTTCATATACTCAACACAAGAAAAAATTCATGGAATATATGAAAACTCAACTAGACTAATTACAAGAAATCCCATAATTAGTCTAATTGGAATACACAATCAAACTAATCACAAATGTAATCAATTTAATTGTAATTTGTTTTGCTCGACATAAGAGAACTTACGGAGTAATAACTAAATAACCAAACAAGATGATTAATTTAGTTCACAAATGCTCAACATAAAGTATCTTACAGAACAACCAAACAAGCTAATCAAAAATTAATCAACTTAGTCGTATCGTGTTCAACATAAGACACATCACGGAGCCTCACGGTAATACAAAAATAATGGATCAATGAAGATCTATACCGTGGAATACACAAGGATTCATTCTTTTGCACAAGCATATACAATAGAAATAATCCTTGGATACAAAAGATTTTAACCTATCTTCCGTCAAGGGTTGACAATATAGGCTTAACTTTTGTATATGTCAAAAGTCTATTCATTCTTTAATCAACATGAACACATCGATTTATGAAAGACTTTACTTTTGACAATATAATCTGCACTCCTTGAGAATTTAATACGATAACTTTTGAATTTAAAGACATAATTATCCAAACCATTGTGACATAAAAGTTATTACACCTTAGAGTCATAAACTTTAAATCCAACACCAGAAGTTTAAACAGATAAATGAGATATCAGTCGCTTAATCCATAATGGTCTCTTTCAGTCTCATAGAACTTTTCTATCATCTCTAGAATAGCATTTCCAGCAAAGTCTACTTGCTCTCTGAGAACCTCATTTTCTTCTTTTTGGTCAGCAAGTTCGGTTCTAAGGCGATACAATTCTTCAACAGCTGCAGACCGAGGGGCTCTTGAGTTAATCCTGACAGTAGAGGGCCTCATCTTTTCAATGCTAGACATAGTCAGCACAGTTGGTCCCCTAAGATCAGAGCCAAAAACAGCAATATTAAAGTTAGCACAAATTCTTGAAATGAGACAAGGGAAACCTAGTTTCTTTCCTGTGTAGTGTCTGACACTTATCATTTGATCAATGATAATTCTACAGAAGTCAATATTTCTCCCTTCAACTATGTAGTAGATGAACTCAGTAAGTCCCCTGGTCCAAGAGTTGCTGTCACAAGTGTTAGGCATCATATTTGCCACAATGAGTTTAGCTGCAACTTTAAGAAACAAACTGCTCCTCTTACATAAACTTTTCCATCATTGCGAGAGATGTCTTTATCGAATAGCCTATTTGACAAAACATCTAGAAAAAGTCTACCAAACTCAGGTGGAGGAAATATATCACCACCAAGAGGCACATTCAGTAGTTCGGAGATAACAGAACGATTTACAGTAAAAATAGTACCCCCTACCATGGTCTTGAAGGAACAATGAGCAGTGTCTTCATCATGAATATTAGCATAAAACTGTGCGACCATTTCTACACGAATACTTCCCAAGGGTCTATGAATAGTTCCCCAATCATGCTTATTGAAGAACCCGACCAACCCTGGAACATCTAATTTAGACGCATCATATCAACGTTCACATATGGGTGTTTTGTTTTTGAGCACTTATTATGGTTCGCGAGCTGTAGGGTTGATGAAACTTGCACCGAGACTAGGGTCAAAGAATGGTTCATTCCTAGTTTGTTGGCTTGAACTCGTTACATGTCTAGTTCTTCTTCTACTCATGATTGCAAGAAAAGAGAGCAAGTTATGAACTTACTTGGTTCGCGAACACGTTTAACGGAAGATCTTGAACAATTGTAAATCGCATAAAAATCCTTTGACCAATGTTCACGATCTTCTTCTGAGTTCAGGGGTACACACCGATTTTGATTTGGTTCAGAAACGTGAACTTGAAGGAGGAAGGAACGAACGAGAACTGTTGAGTTTCTTCTTTCGTTTTCGGACTGGAGGAACTTGAGAACAAGTGAAGTGAACGAAGAAACTCTTCCCCTTTTTGTGTGTCGTGAAACCACTCTGACACGTTTCGGAACGACACTCGTTTGTGAAGCGGTTCTAGGTTCACGCATGTGAACTACACGTGTGTCATAGAAGGGCTTGTTTGGTGCGAGTTTTAGGAACAATAGTTCACTTGTCGAGTAATTTTTGTAAAGAAAAAAATGAATCCTTCACACCATGACTCCAAGAGAGAGTTTCTTTCCAACAGCACTTACAACTCGAAATATTGAGATTATTCCAGAATACAACTTTTTCAAGACTATCAAAGAGTATAATCAGAACCAAGGAATTTTTCTGATCTCTCTTTTTCCATCTTTTATGTCGATAGTTTTTTATGTTGCATATGAAAACCTTTTTGGGAGGACAATGCATCCTAATTCCTTCATAAGGCGTAACCATAATTTTATTTTGGTGAGATGTATCAGAAACTGACCAATAAATTGATTCATGCTTAGAAGTCGTAAAGTCAGAAGACTTAGATTTAAACTTTTCATGTGAATCACTTAGTTTGTTACAACTCATTGGATTACACAGAGGAGGAGCATTGCTTACACTGATTAATAAATCAATGTCAACCTCAACATGAATATTATTTATCATAACATGATTTAGCCTATCAAGAGATTATTGTTCCTTCTGAGAGAATAAATCAACATCAGAAGTTAGGCTTTCAAGTCTCTTTTCAATTTCTGAAAACACTTCAAGGGATTTTAAACCTGGTGAAGGTTTAGACAAGAATTCTTCTAGAGAAATGATAAAATCAGACATGGAAGAAAATTCTCCAATCCTTGTATCTGGTGGCGTCTTTATTGAGATAACACCTCTGTCCATAGAGTTAGATCGCTACAAACACAGACTTGTAAGGTCTTGAACGTGTTTGCCTGCTCTGATACCAATTGAAAAAGCGGGGGTCTAACAACACCACCCAATATTTCGCTTAGAAATCTGTATGGACTAACTCCGAAACACTTACTAGAGAATCAACTAGACAGTCAGACTCAATCTATATAAAAGTATCTAAAGGAGTTAATATCTCTCTCTTGTTTTGATTCACTCAAGATAATAGAAATCAGCGAGTCTATAATCAAACACAAGGAATAACTTGGATGGTACCAAAGACCAATGTCCAAGGATCAATCAATATCAATCAACAACCAAAGGTCGGATTTACAATTGATTGATTCAAACGCACAACCTGTATTATTTCAATTATATAAACAAATATAATGCGGAAATATAAATAACCGTTAGATGAAAACTTGATTTAGATTCAAGCTAATATTTCTCAACCGTTAGATCGAAAACTTAGCTTGTCATACACAAATGACTGTACGCTTCTAGGTTTGTTAACCGCACCCAAACGTGTACATTGTTGGTTCAACAATAGTTTACCCAAAGAGGTTAACCATATGAGCGTTTCATACCAACCATGTTCTTCTTCACCATAACTAGTTCAATTGACTCAAATGAACTAGTTAAGAGAGTTGTTCAATTGCAAGGAAATCTTATGTAACTACACAAGACACAATTGAAGCAAAGATGATTTGACTCACTCGAATCGATTCATGAACTTTAATAGCCACGGTTTGCAAATGCATTCCTTAGTCTTTTAAGATTAAGTTCAGAAATCATCTTTAGATATATAACCTTCTCAAGTTCGCAGACTAGGTTCGCGGACTTAAAACACCAGATAGGGTTTACAAACTCCAGCAGAAATTCTTGGGTTCAAGAACTACGCCGGTTCGCGGACTGGGTTCGCGGACTTGGCTCATGCTAGTAGTTTGTCAACTCCAGCAGAAATTCTCGGGTTTGAGAACTTCGGCAGTTCGCGGACTTGGCACTTGCCATACTTCCGGTTCTCTTGATCAATAAAGTTCGAAAACTTCGGTTCAAGGAATCCATTGGTTATGTAATCTAAACTCTCATTCCAATCATTGAAACATTCTTAGAGGACGTTATATAGTTGTTACACTATTTCTCGTCAAAGCAATTTTCAAGGTGATTGAAACATTCATAACTTTCATCACTAGGTAAATATAAACTTGGTCGAAGCGAAAAGCTTACCAACACATATTTCGATATATAAATAGGCGAGGTATACTCACCTCGAAATACCAAATGTGTATGATCTAGTTTATATATATAGCATACGACTTTTGTCTCAAAGAGTAGGAGATACAATAGATAGACTTTTGAGTGACAGATAAGTTCAAGTATCCATATACCTTTTTGTCGAGAAGTTCCACCGGTTCCTTGAGTAGATCTTCTACTTGTATGATGAATCTCCATGAAGTCCTTAAGCTCAACTATCCTAGTCCGAGACTTAGCTATAAGAGACTAGAAATCAAGACTTATAGTTTTGATCACTAACATTGACAAACATGCTTGAGATAGCAACGCATGCGAGTTTGACCGAGAAGTGCTCTAACACCTTTTATATTTTTTATTATTATTTTGTCTCTCCTAATTGTGTAGGATTCCTCGTTTTTCCATATTTTTGAACGCTCGTTTCGTGCATCATTGTTGAGTACACTTGCATTATTTTCTTTGGGGCTTACTCGGTGATAATCCAGATGCCCGATTGTTGAATATTTATTACTAATTCATGAAATTCAGCTGGGAATGGTTCATGAAACGGAGTAATAAAATGAGTTTAAGTGCTTATTACTAATCCATGGAATTCAGCCGGGGAATTCAGGGAACAGAGTAATAAAATAAAATGGTTACCTATTATTAATCTATGGAATCAGCCGGGGATAGCCATGAAACAGAATAATGAGATAAAATAGATTATTTTCTAGGAACTCAGTTGGTGAATGTCACGGTAGAATCTATCTATTGTAGAATCGAGATATGATATAGTTGAAGCATCATACTCGTTCTGAAAGGTGCATAGTCAGGGAACAACGTGCAGCGTTGTTAACGTCCCTAAGGCGTTTATCCCTCCAGCAAACAATTATGTCCAGAGCGCCGCCTGAATCTACACACGGTCTCTCTACATAGTCAGGGAATAACGAGTGTCGCCGACGTCCTGAAGGCGTTAAGCCCTCCGACAAACAATTATGTCGGAAGAACCGCCCAATCGTTCTTTTATGTAGAGGTGGGTCTCTCTATGTATTAAGGGAACATCGAGTGTCGCTGACATCCTGAAGGCGTTAAGTCCTCTGACAAACAATTATGTCCAGAGAACCGCCCAATCGTTCTTATACATAGAGGGCACGATGAAATGCGCAACATCGAACGCTCAAATAGTGGGAGGCCTTTCGAGAATCATATTCATCGTGGCTCTGAGAGGTACTCGATCAGAGATCGTGAAAATGGTTAGCGGATCGTAAAAATGGATCGTCAAATGTGTTCCTGAAGTCGGGTCAGAAACATGCAGTATCATGAATTTATGATTTTGACCTTTATCGAAAATCCACCATCAACATTAAGTCCTCTTCTTAGTGAGGGACAGTCATATCCGCAGTAAACATTAGATGGTGATTTTCCCGTCGACGAGACAAGTTGAACTCAGTCATGCAAAGGTATTTTCAGAATCCCTGATTTGCTCCAGTGGTGTCATGTACAAGCAAATTCCCAGGTAAGGACTCTGATAGTATAATAGAGTGTCATCTCGTGAGCACGTGGAGATGAAGCCGTGCTGATTTGAAAAATCAGATGTCCAGTTTTGGTTGGTTTAACTTTTGCGCGCTCGAGCCCAAAAAAGGAAATCCATGTTTTATTAGGTTTTGCAATAAAACTGATATAAAAGTGAAAAAGCGGGGGTCTAACAAGACCACCCATTATTTCGCTTAGCAATCTGTATGGACTAACTCCAAAATACTTTGCTAGAGAATCAACTAGACAGTCAGACTCAATCTAGATTAAAGTATCTCAAGGAGTTAATATCTCTCTCTTGATTTGATTTTTACTCAAGCTAAAAACAATAGCGAGTCTTTATCAAATACAAGGAATAACTTGGACGGTACCAAAGACCAATATCCAAGGATCAATCAATATCAATCAACAACCAAAGGTTGGATTTCCAATTGATGATCTTAACACACAACCTGTATTATTTCAATTATATAAAAATATAATGCGGAAAAGAAATAACACAGACACCAAAAGTTTTATTAACGAGGAAACCGCAAATGCAGAAAAACCCCGGGACCTAGTCCAGATTGAATACACACTGTATTAAGCCGCTACAGACACTAGCCTACTACAAGCTAACTTCGGACTGGACTATAGTTGAACCCCAATCAGTCTCCCACCGATCCAAGGTACTGTTGTACTCCTACGCCTCTGATCCCAGCAGGATACTGCGCACTTGATTCCCTTAGCTGATCTCACCCACAACCAAGAGTTGTTGCAACCCAAAATCGCAGACTTGATAATAAACAAATCTGTCTCACACAGAAAAGTCTATCAAAGGATAAATCTGTCTTCCACAGAAAAACCCTAGGTTTTTGTTCCGTCTTAAGATATAAAATCAAGGTGAACAAGAACCAATTGATAATTCGGTCTTATATTCCCGAAGAATATCCTAGATTAATAAATCACCTCTCAACAATCCTTCTTGACTATACAAGCGGTTTGTCGAGGAATCACAAACAGTGAGACGAAGATGTTTGTGACTTCTTTATCTTGCCTATCGGAGAACTCTCACGATCTCAATCTAATCAATAGATTGTACTCGTACGATAGAAGATGCAAGATCAGATCACACAACTACGATAAAATTAGTATCGGTCTGGATTCACAATCCCAATGAAATATTTAAGACGTTACCCTGGTTTTAGAGAAGAAAACCAAAGGTTAAAGGAGAATCGACTCTAGCGGGCGCACTAGTATCACACAGACTGGGAATTAGTTTGCACAACGCTAGTTGTCTCCTTTATATAGCCTTCAAATCAGGGTTTTGCCTTAGTTACAAAGCAATCCATATTCACCGTTAGATGAAAACCTGATTTAGATTCAATCTAATATTTCTCAACCGTTAGATCGAAAACTTAGTTTGTCACACACCCTTGGGTAGACGTTTACTGGGTTTGTGAAAACCATGCCCAAACGTGTACGTGTATGTTGGTTCAACATAGTAACCCAAAAGGTTAACCATATGAGAAATTCATATTAACCTAGTTCTTATTCACCATAACTAGTTCAATTGACTCAAATGAACTAGTCGGAAAGTTGTTCAATTGCTATGAGATTTTATGTAACTACACAAGACATAATTGAAACAAAGATGATTTGATTCGATTGAATCGGCTCATGAACTTTATAGCCACGGTTTGTATAAAGCATTCCTTAGTAATTTAAGTTTCATATTCAGAGCACATCTTTAGATCATAACCACTTAAGCTCACAAACAAGTTCGCGGACTTAAGGAAACCGACAGAGTTTTCCAAACTCAGCAGAAAATCTCAACAAAGAGACTTCCGCCAGTTCGCAGACTAGGTTCGCGGACTGAGTTCGCGGAATTGAGCTTCACGAACGAATTTGGAAGCTCAACAGAAATTCTCGGTACAAGAACTTCCGACAGTTCGCGTACTGAGTTCGCAAACTGTGTTCGCGGACTTGGCAAAGCCAATTCCTCCAGTTTCTCTCAATCAACAAAGTTCGAAAACTTAGGATTAAGGAATACATGGTTATGTAATCTAAACTCTCATTCCAATCATTGAGATATTCTCAGAGGACGTTATATAGCCGTTATTCAAAGACCGTTTCACATCAGAGCAATTCTTAAAGTAATTGAAACTTTTCATGACTTTCGTCACTAGGTGAAGATAAAATTGATCAAAGCGAAACGCTTTACCAACACACGATTTCGAGAAAAAGATAAGTAGTGACTACTCAGCTCGAAATGTCAAATGTGTATGATCCAGTCTATATAACATACGACTTTTTGTCTCATAAGAAGTAGGAGATAAAATAGATAGACTTTTGAGTGATAGATAAGTTCAAGTCTCCACATACCTTTTTGTTGATGAAGTTCCACGGTTCCTTGAGTAGATCTTCGTCGTTGTATGATGAATCACCATGAAGTCCTTGAGCTCAACTACACTTTTCTATCCTAGTCCGAGACTTAGCTACAATAGACTAGAAATCATGACTCATAGTTTTGATCAC
The DNA here is from genome assembly GCF_003573695.1 of Papaver somniferum. Taxonomy (NCBI): domain Eukaryota; kingdom Viridiplantae; phylum Streptophyta; class Magnoliopsida; order Ranunculales; family Papaveraceae; genus Papaver; species Papaver somniferum. Next base: position 126,449,174 of record NC_039362.1, on the reverse strand, counting down.
TAACATTGACAAACATGCTTGATATAGCAACGCATGCGAGGTCGACCGAGCTATGCTCTAACAATCTCCCCCTTTGTCAATTTTAGTGACAAAACTATTAATACATATGGAATACAAAAAAAGATAAACTTTAGTGGCTCCTATTCCATAGTCTAATCTTCAACGTTCCTTGAAATCTTCGCCTTCCAAGTACTCCAATGATCCCAAAGGTTGTAAGTTTAGCACCACCGTTTTTGAAGATCCGTAGCTATAACAATGAGAGAAATCGAGATTCTCGATCATTATTATACAGTGTCATAGTATCATTATGTAACATCAAAGTCCAATCGCATCATGACTTTAACCACAATACTATGGTGATATGTATCACTCCCCCTTAGTCAATACTCCATCTCGATCATGGAAACCACTTCCCCTTACACAATGATCCGAAAACCGTATGTATTTGTAGTGTGAACTACATTATTTCTCCCCCTTTTTGTCAATAAAATTGGCAAAGGTAAAAGAACGGGATCATAATGAAATTTCCACAAGAGATACTTCATAGACTAAAAGAAAAAAATACATACCAACTTAATTTAGATGCAATCATAAAGAGAAGCTAAAGCTATTCATCAAGGAGTTTTAAGATACAAGATAACCCCTATAAAATTCCACAGCCGTACACCCCGCAATATATTACCATTAAGCACAAGTTCAAAAGAACTCTCCTCCATTAGATGTCATTCCCGAAAGAACAACAAGAGCGACCTTAATTTCGAAAGAAAATAAGGATTTTTTAATTGGACACCAAAAAAAACAACCATGGAAATGATTTTTTATATCCAAAACTCAATCAAATTAATCACAAGTGAACCCATGATTAATTTAATTGGATTACGCAACTAAATAAAACCACAAAAGTGATCAATTTAATTGATTGTGCTCAACATAAGTAAACTTACGGAGTTACGACTAAGATAACCACACGGAGATGACTACCTTAATTGTTCAAATACTCAACATAAGGAAAACCTTACGGAATATACGACTACATCAACCAATAAAACATGATTAGTATAGTCGTTCATATACTCAACACAAGAACTTGTGGAATATATGAAAGACTCAACTAGATTAATTACAAGAGAACCTATAGTTAATCTAATTGGAATACACAACCAAACTAATTACCGAAGCAATCAATTTAATTGCCAAAAGATTTTGCTCGACAAAAGAAGACTTTCGGAGCAAATAACTAAATAACCAATCAAGATGATTAATTTAGTTCAAGAATGCTCAACATATATCATCTCATGGAACAACCAACAAGGCCAATATTAATCGACATAGTTGTAAGGTGCTCAACATAAGATACACAATGAAGCCTTCACGGTAAAACATAACAAAATGGATCAATTAAGATCAATACCGTGGATAACATACAAGGATCTATTATATTTTCCATCACTATTTTCATAACGACATAATAGACTTTATCCTTGTCAAACAAAAGATTTCATCATATTTTCCATCAAATAAATGACTGCATAGGCATAACTTTTGTAATTGTCAAAAGTCCATTCGTCCTTTCATCAATACGAATATCAATTTATGAACGACTTTACTTTTGACACAATATGGGAAACTTATGTAGCAAATATTTTCATAAAGAACCAAAGTATTCAAATCTAATCATAAATGTTATTACAACCCATATAGAATTTAAAGCAGAGTCTTAGAAAAACAAACATCAGCATTCATATTTTTTAGAGATTAGTCACTTTCATAAAAGTGATCTCTCTCAATTTCATAGAACTTTTCTCCAAGGGATGGTACAACAAGTTCAGCATACTCCACCTTCTCTTTAAGAACAACAATTTCTTTCTTGGCACGAGCAAGTTCTTCTCTTGTTTCAAGATGATTTATTTGGAGAAGGTCCATCTCATCAGCATCAACGGCTGACAGGGCAACAGGAGCAACAAGAGTACCTCTGACAGTCGAGGGCATCATCTTCTCAATGCTTGACCTTCTTATCATTAATGGTCCTCCGAGATTGGTTCCAATCATTTGAAGATTGTAGCCAGCACAAATTCTTGAAATGAGACAGGGAAGTCCAGATCTCCTATTACTGCTTTGTTTAACACTGATCATAGAATTGACAATCACTCCACAGAAATCAATCTTCCTCCCTTCAACAATTAGGTAGATAAACTCAGTAACATCCTTCGTACATCGATCGTTGTCACAGGTGCTTGACAACATATTTGCCACAATAAGCTTAGAAGAAAACTTGAGATGAATACCCGCTCCTTGTACAAAAAACTTACCATCATTTCGAACAAGATTTTGATTAAACAATAAGACAGAAAGGTCTTCTAAAGTTCGTCTTTCGGCTGGAGGAAAATGAGTGCCACCAATGGGTACTTGAACCAGTCTTGAAACAATTTCTTTTTAACATCAATCACATTCCCTCCCACCATGGTTTTGAAACAGCAGTTTACACGGTTTACATCATGAATATTTGCATAATAATGTGCAACCAATTCATTATGAACATTACCTGAGGGTTCGTGAATTATTCCCCAATGATGATGACTAACCAAGTTGTTAAAGTAAGGAACACCATCAATAGTTGGGTCAAGAAAACGTTCACGAATAGGTGTTTTGTTCATGAGTTCTAGATACAGTTCACGTGCTACACGATTGAAGAACCTAACTCCTAAATTTAGGTCAAGGAACGATTCGTCCCTGGGTTGATTGCTAGAACTACCAACATTTCTAGTTCTTCTATGACTCATAATTGAAAAGATGAAAACCCTAAAAGGAAGTAGAAGACTTACTCGGTTCGTGGACTTGGAACAATGGTGATTCTCGTACACAAACTCGAAACAAAAAATGAGATTCGACCCAAGATACAAAAGCTTCTGAAATCAAAGAAATCAACAAAAGAGAAAAAAACTTGAGAAGAAGTGATGAAGAGATGAGAGGTGTGCGAACTGTTCTTCAATTCTTGAACAAGAGAAGGAGATGAGAACGAGAAGAGAGTTTTTCTTCTTTTTTTTTTAAAGTTGAGCAAACCAAGCGACACGTTTACGAACCATATTTGGTACGGAGGCGGTTCATGAACCAAAGTGTGTGAGTCGCACGTGCTGGTTAAGGGTGTGTTTGGTACAAGACCCTATCTACACCAAGACCTTATCGCTTGCATACTATGACACCAAGATAAAGATTCCTACGATGAACAAAGCCCTTTTGAATATCTGAACCTATTCCAGAGTAAGTTTTTCCTGATATTATCAAGGAAAAGAATCAGTGATGATCGATTTCTCTGATTTTCCTTTTTCCATCTCAAATGAAGAAAATTATTAAGATTACATAGGACAGTCTTGGAAATGTAATAGATGCTGGAGTCGTCAAAAGCAATGATAACATTAGTAACATTAAGTGTCATATCAAAAATTAATTCATGCTTCGTCGTTGACTTCGGAGGAGAGACCTCTTTAATAATCATATCAATGTCAACAATGGCATAATTTTTGATCATGGCTTGATCTAGCATGTAAAGAGATTCTTGATCATTTGAATATAGAGATCTGTTAGAGCATAGCTCGGTCAACCTCGCATGCGTTGCTATATCAAGCATGTTTGTCAATGTTAGTGATCAAAACTATAAGTCTTGATTTCTAGCCTACATAGCTAAGTCTCGGACTAGGATAGAAAAGTGTAGTTGAGCTCAAGGACTTCATGGCGATTCAACATACAACGACGTAGATCTATACAAGGAACCTTGGAACTTCATCAACAAAAAGGTATGTGGAGACTTGAACTTATATATCACTCAAAAGTCTATCTCTTTTATCTCCTACTTATTATGAGACAAAAGTCGTATGCTATATAGACTAGATCATACACATTTGACATTTCGAGCTGAGCATTCATTGCTTATCTTTTATCTCGAAATCGTGCGTTGGTAAAGCGTTTCGTTTTGATCAAGTTTATCTTCACCTAGTGACGAAAGTCATGAAAAGTTTCAATCACTTTGAGAATTGCTCTGACGTGAATCGGTCTGTGAATAACGGCTACATAGCGTCATCTGAGAATGTCTCAATGACTGAAATGAGAGTTTAGTTTTTTTAACCATGTATTCCTTGAACCGAAGTTTTCGAACTTTGTTGATCAAGAGAAATCAGGAGGATTATGGAATTGCCTTGCCAAGTCCGCGAACTGTCGGAAGTTCTCGACCGAGAATTTCTGCTGGGATTTTCCAAATACTCGTTTGTGTGCTTAGTCCGCGAACCCAGTCCGCGAACTGGCGGAAGTTCTTTTTCCGAGAATTTCTGCTGAGTTTGGAAAACTCAACCGATTAACTTAAGTCCGCGAACTTGTTTGTGAACTTAAGAGGTTATGATCTAAAGATGTGCTCTGAACATGAAACATTAAATTACTAAGGAATGCTTTATGCAAACCGTGGCTATAATGTTCATGAGCAGATTTAATCGAATCATCTTTGCTTCAATTGTGTCTTGTGTAGTTACATAAGATCTTATAGCAATTGAACAACTCTATAACTAGTTCATTTGAGTCAATTGAACTAGTTATGGTGAAGAAGAACTAGGTTAATATGAATTTCTCATATGGTTAACCTTTTGGGTTACTATGTTGAACCAACATACACGTACACATTTGGGCATGGTTTTCATGAACCCAGTAAACGTCTACCCAAGTGTGTGTGACAAGCTAAGTTTTCGATCTAACGGTTGAGAAATATTAGCTTGAATCTAAATCAGGTTTTCATCTAACGGTGATAATGGATTGTTTTGTAACTAAGGAAAAACCCTGATTTGAAGGCTATATAAAGGAGACATCTAGCATTGTGCAAAACTAATCCCCACACCTCTGTGTGCTACTAGTGCGCCCTCTAGAGTCGATCTCCATTAACCTTTGATTTTCTTCTCTAAAATCAGGTTAACGACTTAAATACTTCATTGGGATTGCGAAGCCAGACCGATACTACTTTATCGTAGTTGTGTGATCTGATCTTGCATCTTCTATCATACGAGTACAATCGATTGGTTGGCTTGAGATTGTGAGAGTTCTCCGATAGGCAAGATAAAGAAGTCACAAACATCTTCGTCTCACTGTTTGTGATTCCTCGACAATGCGCTTGTGTAGTCAGGAAGGATTGTAGAGAGGTGATTGATTAATCTAGGCCGTTCTTTGGGAATATAAGACCGGATTATAAATTGGTTCCTGTTACCTTGATTTTATATCTAAGGACAGAACAAAACCTAGGGTTTATCTGTGGGAGACAGATTTCCTTTTATAGACTTTTATGTGTGAGACAGATTTGTTTATTATCAAGTCTGTGATTTTTAGTTACAACAACTCTTGGTTGTGGGTGAGATCAGCTAAGGGAATCAAGTGCGTAGTATCCTGCTGGGATCAGAGGCGTAGGAGTACAACTGTACATTGTATCAGTGGGAGATTGATAGGGGTTCAACTATAGTCCAGTCCGAAGTTAGTTTGCAGTAGGCTAGTGTCTGTAGCGGCTTAATACAATGAGTATTCAATCTGGACTAGGTCCCGGGGTTTTTCTGCATTTGCGGTTTCCCCGTTAACAAAACTTCTGGTGTCTGTGTTATTTCTTTTCCGCATTATATTTTATATAATTGAAATAATACAGGTTATGCGTTCGTGATCATCAACTTCTCTAATCCAACCTTTGGTTGTTGATTGTAGTTGATTGATCCTTGGACATTGGTCTTTGGTACCGTCCAAGTTATCTCTCTTTGATAAAGACTCGCAAATTTCTATTTGCTTGAGTAAAGATCAAATCGAGAGATTAAGATAATAACTCCTTGAGATACTTTCTATCTAGATTGAGTCTGACTGTCTAGTTGATTCTCTAGATAAGTGTTTCGGAGTTAGTCCATACATATTGCTAATCGAAATATTGGGTGGTGTTGTTAGACCCCCGCTTTTTCAATTGGTTTTAGAGCGGGAAAACACGTTTAAGACCTAACAAGTCTGTGTTTGTGGCAATCTGAGTCTGTAAACAAAATCTCATACGCATACCAAAATGCCTCATAAATCTTTCAACTTTGTCAAGTGTCTCGGAATACCTCAAAGGGTCACTCCTTAGATGATTCTTCCGAAACCTGAGGTAAGAAGAATGTGTCATCTTGTGTTGATCATTCTTCCTCCAATGAGACATTGGACATAATAGCTAAAGCTGAAATGGAGCTCACCAGAATTTCAAAAAATTCTATAGAGTTTGTTAATCTCAAGGATCATGTACAGCTTATTGATGAATTTGCAAAGTCTATTGATCGTGAACAAGTACTCTATAACATTTTAGGGACACTCTCCGAGGAAATTGAGAAACTTCTTCAAGAAAACAATATACAGCGTGAAAAGATTGGTGATCTTGAAAATATGGTTAAAGAAGGCTCAATTAGAGAAAATTGTTTGATCAAGACGCATTCATCCGATCTAGACAGACTTCTTGTTGAGAAGGAGAAACTTGAAGCATCGCTTGTCTTAGCCCATGGACAGTACAAATCCTTGGAAAAGGAAAACTCTGTTTTAAAGAAATATTCTTCTGCACAAACTAATTCTCATGAGTTACTGTACAGAATGAAAGTTTCTCCAGATGAAGATTGTGTCAAGAAAAGTTTTCATAACTTACAATCTTCTCCGGTGGCTATGAAGTTTAAACAAATGCCTGTTGTTTCTTCACCTCCACGAACCTGTACCTTCTGTGGAAAAGGAAATCACTATGCTATCCATTGTTTTTAAAGAAAGAAACAAATTTCTAAACTCTGTAATTTGCTTCTATCAACTGTCAATGGAACAAATAGTCAATCGACTACCGCGGTGAATTAAATACCCACAGAAAACCAAAAGTTTTATAAACATGGATCTCTTCCTAGAAGTCGTCACAGATCACAGGTACATTCTAACCATTTAAACTCTTATGTTTGTAATGAATGTATTCCCCATGTTTATGCTTTTGGTAAATCTAAATCTAAATCTAGAAAATGGATTCCCATCTATTCTGATCCACTTGAACCAATCTCAAGAGGTCCTAGATTTAGTCCTCAGAAAAATCCTTTAGAAGGATATGCAGAACAAGCTATGCCGTATTCTTCTAAACTGAGGGATAATCAAAGAAGGAAGACTAAACAAAATAAATGGTCATTTAATGAGCTAGATGCTCATACTTGTGCAAATTAATCACAAGGTTGATATCTCATTCACCAAAAATTCTAGCTGTGTGAGCATTGAATAGGTATACTCTATGCAAAGTAACTGTGATTATCTAGCTATTTTCTTATCGTTCTTAGATGGATAATCAGTCACATACTTTTACATGAGTATTTTATCATCTTTTTGTATTGGTTTTGTTAGTTTTGTCTTGGCTCTCAAAAGCTTCATGTTTTGTGTTGGGTTCTCATAAGGGTACATATACGGTTTTGGATTTAGCCTCTTACACCTACCGTTAAACCCTAATTCCCTCAAATACGTTTATATACCCTTCCTATTGTGTTAAAAATTTCACTCTAGGCTTCTCATCAATGGTATCTTCTTCATGGGACTTTCCTGAAGACTTTGTTGATAATGGTATATACTTTGAGTTTGATAAAGAGAAGGGAACCCTTGTTGAATTTGAAGGATCTTTTCCTCAATCTCCTGTTTCTTACTCAGATATTGGGGAGAAGATTCAATCTAAGGTGATCATTGATTCTCAGCAACTTGTTGGAACTATTAAGTGTCTTGATGCTGAATTTCTCAAAGGCATTGTCGCCTAGGATGTCTTCTTTTTGGATTAGTTGGAAGAATAACTAGTGCTTTGAATAGCGATGATTGTGACTACACATAGCTATTTTTGTTTTCATCTTCTTGTGTTATTTTTTAGGTTTATTGGTTTTAAATTCTAAAAATATTTGGAGGATGATGTTTATTGCAGTATTTTAATGGTTTGTGATATTGCAATATTTTTATGGGATATGATTTGTTTGCACTGTGAACTTGAAGGTCCCATATTTTGTCAAAAGTAAAGTCGTTCATGAATCAGTATTCGTATGGATGAAAAGACGAACGGAGTTTTGACATATACAAAAGTTATGCCTATGCAATCATGTATTTGATGGAAAATAGGATAAAATCTTTTGTTCAACAAGGATAAAGTCTATTATGTCGTTATGATGGAAAATAGAATAGATCCTTGTATGTTATCCATGGTATTGATCTTCATTGATCCATTTTATTATGTTTTACCGTGAAGGCTCCATTGTGTGTCTTATGTTGAGCACCTTACAACTAAGTCGATGGCTTTGTTGGTTGTTCCATAAGATGCTATATGTCGAGCATTAGGAACTAAATTAATCAACTAGTTTGGTTATTTAGTTATTACTCCATAAGTCTTCTTTCTTATGTCGAGTACATGTACGGTTAAAGTTGTCATATTCTATGATGAACTTAGTCGACAGTCACACGTTGGACAGGCTTGAGGAGGGTTGAGTTGAAGAGAGAGACTGTCTGCAAATCGGTTCTCTCAACTCAGTTTTTTCTTCTTCGTTTTTCGTGTTTTAACATCAAATTTCTATTACAAATATGAAAGTATTAATTGTTTCTTATCGATCTTACAATGATTAACATTAATCATAATGGATCCTGGTAAGAAAATAAATTTAGAAGGAAAAAATCAAGATCCAGCGATGCATCAGTCGGTGGTCGATCTATCTAAATCTTATGAAACTCAAGCTTCAATCAACTTGATTGATGAACAAACAAATTCGAGGTATGAGATCTGGAAATATTCATTAATTGGTAGACTTGATTTACTTCGTATTAAATTTGCAGATGCTTCAACCATCCTGCTAAAACAATGGAAGTTAACTGGTAAAGTTCAATTGATTCCTTTAGGGAAGGGTTTTTTTACGATTAAACTAGCAAATGAAATAGATAAAAACTACATCAAATCTGGAAAGTGAGAGGTTATGAATCAATTCTTAACTGTGAGAAACTGGATTCCTAATTTTAGACCTGAGAATCAAAGAACATCTAAAGCTATGGTATGGGTTCATTTTCCAGGATTGAGTTTGGAGTATTGGGATGAAGAAACATTATTCTAAATAAGTAGAGCTCTTGGAAATCCTGTGAAAGTTGATGATGCAACATTGAACTATCAGAGTGGGTACTGTGCAAGAGTTTTAGTGGAAATTGATTTAGCAAAAACAATTCCAAATAAGTTATGGATCATTACTAAGTATGGATGCTTCTCTCAAAGTGTTACTCTCACTAATTTACCCAAATTCTGCTGGAACTGCAAAATTGTTGGTCATCGGAGTTCTGAATGTAGAGCTAAGAATTTCACTGAAGCTCATGAAGAGAAAGGGAATGATTCTTCTAAAGGTAAACACAAGAAGTTATTCAGACACCTAAGACTCTTGAGAAGCCATTTGATATTTGTCAAGAGACAGTACCAGTTCAGGTTGTTCATTCTGCTAATACAGTTGAGAAACCAATTGAAATATGCCAAACTCCAAAGGAATTTCAGGTACCAAATGTTGTTCTTAGCTCAACTGGGTCTATACATATATCAAAAGGAAAATTCAGTCCATTGCAAGAGGATAATGAAGCTGAAGAAGCAGAGTTGATTCTTTCTAAAATACTCAAAGTGGTAGAAGATAATGCTACAGATGATAGTGATATTAAATATATTAATGGCATCAATGGCACTGTGTCAGCTGAGAGAGTTCCAATTACTTCATGGTCAAGAGTAGTCCAAAGAACTTCAACTTCAAAATCTCAAAATCCATCCAGCAATGTTGAAGCTACAAAAGAGGTAATCACAAAGCCTGATGTCAAATAAAATTTTAGGAAAAATCCAGGAAAAGGAGGCACTGCAGGCCTCCAACCTAAACAATGAAAGTCATATTTTGGAATTTAAGAGGCCTTAGAAGACCAAGGTCTCAAAATAAATTATGGTCTCTAGTTAATCAATTTAATCCCTCAGTAGTTTGGATAGCAGAACCAAAGGTTTTCTGTAATGCTTCTTTTTACAACAAGCTAAATTTGCCAGGAATGCAAAATATGGTTATTCACAATTCAATCTCAAACAAAAAAAGGGAATATATGGTTATTTTGGAATACAAGTTTACCTACTCCTATTATAGTTTCAATGTCTAGTCAAATGATTACAATGGACATTGGAGGTACCTTAATCTCTGGAGTTCATGCTCATGTTGGTTTAGTTCAAAGAAGATTCCTGTGGTCAGAGATGGAAGCAATTAGTGAATTAAAACTTCCGTGGTTAATTATTTGGGATTTTAATACTCTAACTTCAGTTGAAGAGAAGATTGGAGGTAAAAGTCCAAATAGAAGATCAACGACAGACTTTAATGAATGCTTGAATCATTGTGAACTGTTACAATCTCCAAGAAAAGGCACTCAATTCTGTTGGTCAAACTGTCAGCATGGAAGCAAAAGAATTTTATGCAATCTTGATAGAGCTATGTTTAATAATCCGTGGCTTCAAAAATTTCCTGATTGGGGTTATAAGGTTGGATTGAGAATTGCTTCAGATCATGCCCCTCTCATGGGTGGATGTGTTAATATTTCAAAACCAATCAATGCTCTTTTTAAATTTCAAAATATGTGGTTGTCTCATCCAGAGTTTCTTCATGTAGTGGAGCAATGCTGGTCAGAATATATAAAGGGTGATCCTGCCTTTGTCTTTCAAAGCAAGCTAAAAAAACCTAAAAAGATTCTTCAAGATTGGAATTGGAGGGTGTTTGGGGATGTCAATGTGCAAATAAAGAATGCTGAATTACAGGTCCAGGAAGCTATGAAAATTTCAGATAATGATCATGAGGCCTTGAATAAGTTAGTTGAAGCTCAAAATGAATACAACTCCAGAGAAGTGCAACTTAATACTCTGTTGAAGCAGAAATCCAGAATAAGATGGGTAAAGGAAGGAGCTGTCAATACCAACTTTTTTCACACTAATCTGAAAATAAGGCAGGCCAGAAACAACATCACTGAAATAGTTGATGAGTATGATAAAGTTATATATGATCAAAAGAAAGTAGTTGAATTCCTAGTTAATCATTAGAAGAAGAAATTTGAATTCAAACAAAATGAGGATGTGGATTCTTTACTTGATGTCATCCCAAATGTTATATCTCTTGAAGATCAAAATATGCTGGATAAAATCCCAGATGAACAAGAAATCAAAGATACACTTTTTAACATGGATCCTGACAGTTCTCCTGGACTTGATGGATTCAATGGATGTTTTTACAGGGCATGTTGGCATATCATACATCAAGATGTAGTCAAAGCAGTGCAATTTTTCTGTGGGAGGAAATTCATCCCAAAAGGTCTAAATTCTAACTTTCTGGTCTTAATTTCTAAAGTAGAGGGTGCTAAATCTCCAAACCAATTTAGACCAATAGGAATAGGTAATGTTAGCTTCAAGATCTTTACCAAAATTATCACCACAAGAATGAGCACTTTAATGACAAAACTTATTTCTCCTCAACAAGTAGCATATATCAAAGGCAGATGCATTCAAGAGCAGATTTTGTTGGCCTCTGAATTGGTAAATGAGATGGAAAAGTAAAGAATATGTGGGAATGTTGGGCTTAAATTATGCATTTCTCAGGCATATGACTCTTTCAACTGGGACTTTTTGTTAAAAGTGTTAAGCTGATATGGATATTCTCATTCCTGGTGTGAGTGGATACACACTATTCTCAAGTCAGCTAAGATTTCAGTGATGATCAATGAAGGTCCTCAAGGATTCTTTTAAGATAAAAGGGGATTAAGACAAGGAGACCCCTTGTCTCCAATTCTCTTTGTCTTGATGGAAGATGTTTTGAGCAGGAATTTAACTCAATTGGTGCAAAATGGAGACATTGCTCCTATGGTGATTAGAAAAGGAATTCATCCCACACACTTGTTCTTTGAAGATGATGTGTTTATCTTTTGCAATGGTGGTAAGAAAACCATCCAGAATCTTCTAATATTATTGGAGTCTTATCAAAAAGCATCAGGTCAGCTTATCAATACATCAAAAAGTAAATTTTTTATTGATGGTACTTCCAATGTTAAGAGGAATCAAATTCAGCAAATAATGCAGATGGAGCTAAGTAAGTTTCTTGACAAATATCTTGGAGTTATATTACATCCTGGCAGAGTTAAAGCTTCTACTATATGGCCAATGGTGGAAATGATGCAGAAAAGTTAGCAGCATGGAAGGGGAAACTGCTGTCATTTCAAGAGAGGTTGGTGCTTGTCAGGTCAGTTCTGTGCAGTATACCCATCTACAACATGGCAATCCATAAGTGGCCATCTTCAGTTATTAAAGTGTGTGAAAGAATTATAAATAATTTTTTATGGGTTGGTGACAGTGAAACAAGGAAATTTATTACTCTGGCGTGGGAAAATGTATGCACTCCTCTCTGTGAAGGAGGCCTGGGTATTCAAAGGTTAGAGATTCTCAATATAGATTTACTAATGAAAATGATGTGGAAAATTATTAACTCCACAGAGGAGTGGGCTCTCTTTATCAAGGCCAAATTCCATGACAGAAATCAACAATGGAGCACAAATTGGCACATGTCTTCTATCTGGATAGGTTTAAAATGGGATTGGGAGGCTTTGAAAGAGAACATCAGGTGGTGTGTTGGAGATGGTCAAAGAATTTAATTGTGGTTTGATCACTGAATTGGTGTTTTTCCCCTCATTGGATCTCTGGGCTTCATTGCATTAGTTAAAGATAACATCCAACTTAAGGTTGCTGATATCCTGGTGGAGAATGAATGGACAATGTCAAATGATATCAAGAAAATTTTAGCATCTTTGACTATGCCAGATTTAGGAGGTGGTAATGATGAACTGATATGGACAAGATATCTCAAGGGAAAGTTTACTACCTCCTCTGTAATTGAATCCAAAAGAACTAAGAAGCCTAAATTACAATGGCCTAAGAAAATTTGAAATTGCTTCCTTCATCCAAGTACTTCCAGTAATGTGTTGAAGCTAATACAGGGTGTTTATGTGGATGACTTGGTGATGGTTAAAAATGGCTATGAAATGGTTTCAATGTGTTGCATCTGTGAAAGGAATCAAGACAACATGGATCATCTGTTATGGAGATGCAGTTTCAGCAAGGAAATCTGGAGCTGGATTTCCAGCATTTTTAGATTTAACTGTCCAAAATCTTTTGAAGATATATGGAAGGATGCAAAGAACAAAATTCCTCTAGTCAAAGAGGTATGGATTACTACTAGTTGTTCTATTTTGAAGGAGTTATGGTTTCATAAAAATAGAAAATTCTTTGACAATATAAAACCAAATGCACAATAATTCAAATGCAAAATTATGCAAATGGTTTACGAAGGTGGTTTGAGAATTAAGGCTAACAAATGGGCTCAAAATTATGATCATGAAATCATTTCTTTATTCAATCTTGGTACAAGAAGAAGTAAATTCCAAGAAATTAAAATATGTCACTGGTTACCTCCCAGCATTGGTGCAACATTATTCTGCTGTGATGGAGCTTCATATGGAAATCCAGGACAAGCAGGTTTTGGAGTGGTTGTCAGAGATCACCTGTGTCAGGTAATATGCACTCTTACTGGTGGTTTAGGAATTACTACAAATTACATTGCAGAAGTCTTTGTTGTTACTTGTGCTGTTGAACTTGCTGTTGATTGGAAACTAGAAAACATACTCATGAATTCCGACTCTAAGAAAATTTGCTTCTGGTAATATCCCTTGGTTTGTCAAAATGAGATGGAGAAGTGCATCTAGGAAGTTATCATCCATCAGCTTTTCTCACTGCTATAGGGAAACCAATTTTTATGCTAATTCTGTTGCTAAGAAGGGAGCTCAACTTAGAGCGGGTGAAAGACAGATTCACATGGGGAGACCTCCTAATCTTACTAGAATTGAGATGCCAGGCATTAACTACTACAGATTCAGCTGAACTTTAAAGTGGAAAATTGTTAGTATTGTAAGCTCTTACTGGGCATGTCCAGTATAATGTTCTTTTGGGCCTGTTCCTTTAGGTTTTCTTTTTTGTTGTTGTTTTCCTTTTTCCCTTTATTTTGTCCGTAATTCTTTAGTGTTCATTTAATAAAATTCGTGTGATTCAAAAAAAAAAATGATGAACTTAGTCGGGGTTCCATAAGTTCTCTTATGTTGAGCCCAAAATAATTAAATTGATTACTTCGGTGATTAGTTTGGTTATTTTTATTCCAATTAGATTAATTATAGGTTCTCTTGTAATTAATCTAGTTCAGTTTTCATATATTCCACAAGTTCTTGTGTTGAGTATATGAAAGGCTACACTATTATGTTCTTTGGTTAATGTAGCCATATATTCCGTAAGGTTTTCCTTATGTTGAGTATTTGAACGGTTAAGTTAGTCATCTCCGTGAGTTTACTTATGTTGAGCACATTCAATTAAATTGATCACTTTTGTGGTTTGATTTAGTTGCATAGTCCAATTGAATTAATCATGGGATTACTCGTGATTAATTTGGTTGAGCTTTGGATGTAGAAAATCATTCCTATGGTTTATGGTGTCCAATAAAAAATCCTTATTTTCTTTCGAAATTAAGGTCTCTCTTGTTGTTCTCTCGGAAATGACATCAAATGGGGGAGAGTTCTTTTGAACTTGTGCTTAATGGTAATATCTTGCGGGGAGTGCGGCTGTGGAATTTTATAGGGGTTATCTTGTATCTTAAAACTCCTTGATGAATGTTGTTAGCTTCGGCTATTAGATTGCATCTAAATTAAGTTGGTATGTATTTTTCTTTTGGTCATGAAATGTCTCTTGTGGAAATTTCATTATGATCCTATTCTTGTACCTTTGCCAATTTTATTGACAAAAAGGGGGAGAAATATTGTAGTTCACACTACAAATACATATGGTTTTCGGATCATTGTGTAAGGGGGAGTGGTTTCCATGATCGAGATGGAGTATTGACTAAGGGGGAGTGATACATATCACCGTAGTATTATTGTTAAAGTCGTGATACAATTGGACTTTGATGTTATATAATAATACTATGACACTGTATAATAATGATCGAGAATCTCGATTTCTCTCATTGTTATAGCTATGGATCTTCAACAACGATGGTGCTAAACTTACAACTTTTGGGATCATTGGAGTACTTGGAAGGACGAAGATTTCAAGGGACGTTGAAGATTAGACTATGGAATAGGAGCCACTAAAGTTTATCTTTTTTGTATTCCATATGTATTAATAGTTTTGTCACTAAAATTGACAAAGGGGGAGATTGTTAGAGCATAGATCGGTCAACCTCGCATGCGTTGCCATCTCAAGCATGTTTTTCAATGTTAGTGATCAAAACTATAAGTCTTGATTTCTAGCCTACATATCTAAGTCTCGGACTAGGATAGAAAAGTGTAGTTGAGCTCAAGGACTTCATGGCGATTCAACATACAACGACGAAGATCTATACAAGGAACCGTGGAACTTCATTAACAAAAAGGTATGTGGAGACTTGAACTTATCTATCACTCAAAAGTCTATCTCTTCTATCTTCTACTTCTTATGAGACAAAAGTCGTATGCTATATAAACTAGATCATACACATTTGACATTTCGAGCTGAGCATTCATTGCTTATCTTTTATCTCGAAATCATGTGTTGGCGAAGCGTTTCGCTTTGATCAAGATTATCTTCACCTAGTGACGAAAGTCATGAAAAGTTTCAATCACTTTGAGAATTGCTCTGACGTGAATCGGTCTGTGAATAACGGCTACATAGCGTCCTCTGAGAATGTCTCAATCACTGAAATGAGAGTTTAGATTTTATAACCATGTATTCCTTAAACCGAAGTTTTCGAACTTTATTGATCAAGAGAAATCGGGAGGATTGTGGAATTGCCTTGCCAAGTCCGCGAACCTAGTTCGCAGACTCAGTCCGCGAACTGTCGGAAGTTCTCGACCGAGAATTTCTGCTGGGATTTTCCAAATACTCGTTTGTATTAAGCCGCTACAAACACTAGACTACTACAATCTAACTTCGGATTGGACTATAGTTGAACCCCAATCAGTCTCCCACCGATTCAACGTACAGTTGTACTCCAACGCCTCTGATCCCAGCAGGATACTGCGCACTTGATTCCCTTAGCTAGTCTCACCCACAACCAAGAGTTGCTGCAACCCAAAATCGCAGACTTGATAATAAAAAATCTATCTCACACAGAAAAGTCTATCAAAGGATAAATCTGTCTCCCACAGAAAAACCCTAGGTTTTTGTTCCGTCTTAAGATATAAAATCAAGGTGAACACGAACCAATTGATAATCCGGTCTTATATTCCCGAAGAACAGCCTAGCTTAATCAATCACCTATCAACAATCTGTAGTTGCAGGAAATCCTACACTACACCCCTCATATGATTTCATTATTACTCAACTCATTTTTAGATTTACACTCTTAATTTTATTGATCAATCTTTGAATGTTCTTACAAGAAAAGATAAAGGAATCAAGAATGACCTCTGCTCTAGACTTTCTCTCTCCTATTTACTTGTTTCTTACTCAAAAAGATCTCTCCCTATTCTTTACAACTTGAACGACTATTTATAGGGAAATACATAGTGGATGACAGCTAATCTGTCCTTTATTTTAGGGTATGGTCTGCGGCATTCTCGCAACTTTACAAATGTTAATTTCGTAAGCTCTCTAATTTTCGCAGGACTATCACATCTTTCTCGTGATCCTAGCTGACGTCGTTTATCGTATCATTTCTGAAGTTTTTATGCGACGCTGTTGTGTTGTGTTGTTGATAATTTCGCTGAGACATTATCGTTGCGAGATTCTGATCCTACATCTTGACTCTTCTCATATATTCTCTGCAAAGTAGAGAATGATGTGAGAAATGCCGCAGCTGTTCATCTCTTCATATTCTGCATTTATCACACTTATTCTTTCTTCCATTTGTTTCTTGACACTTCTTCTGTAACCGCTGCTTTTCAACCGCTCACGTCTTTTCGTCTTAATAGTGTTTATTTCTTCGAGTAAAAAAAAATCTCCTTTATATACTCTTGTTATTCTTCTTTCCACTTTCTTTTTACTTTCTCTTCTATTTTTATTCTCTCATCTCTGCAACTCTGTTATTCTTCTGCAAGTTCTGCTGCTGTAATTTTCCCCCTTCAATCCTCTTACTTTTTATTCATTCCCATATTATATATTCAAATATGGCTCCAAGTGGTTATAGACATGAGAAGAATTTAAAATATTTCCAAAAAGATCTTGCTGATAAAGGTTTCACACTCTCTACCATTCCTGGTGAAAATGCCAAATCAATTCTTTCTGTCAAACTTTTGTCTGATCAGTACTGTGATGATCAATCAATCATAATTTCGCTAGGTCAGATTCTCGCAGGTCTCCCTATTCCTATTTATGACCCAGATCTTCCTTTATTCTATGAAATTCTCGCTCACTCGGGATTTTCGCGAGCTATCTTCCAACTGAGTGGGGACTGCATCCGTCTGATGCTAGAGTTCGCTAACCGTGGTGCTGGTAAAGGATCTTTGTACTCCAAAGAACTTAGGGATCCTAAATTCGCATACCTAGAGATAATTGCTGAGAAATACACAGTAGCGAGTTTCTTTGAGAACTATGAACTTATCTACATGAAGAAAGAGAATACTCGCTGGGGTATTCACTTAAAAAGGAAAGATAACATTGATGAAGCTAAAATTCTCATGCAAAATATTGACTGGAATTCTGGTAAAAACAAAACTCCTCGCCAATCCAAAGATGATAAATGGTGTGTTTTTCCTTTAATGCTAAAAGGACCTTACATTGCTGGGTCAAATGTTCTTCCTGCGAATCTCGCTGCTTATCAACCTTGGGTTTTCTCTTGGCCTGAGAAGGAGAAAGAGGTATGTTTCTTCCCATTTAGCTCACTTTATATTTCTTTATTTGTTTTTATTATTTTGTTCGCTAACTCTTGCGACATTCTGCAGATCCAAAAACTGAAAGATAGTTATAACATGACTGGGAAGTACTCTGTTAGCTCTTCTCTCATACACAGATGAGGTAAGAAATTTTCTCTTATGATTTTAAATTGTATATTGTTTCTTCCATTTCTTATTTCTATCTATGTGTGAAGATTATTGCTGAAATAGAAGAACCTGCTGATGTTGCGAAGACTGGTGATAAAGGTAAAGGTGCTCTTCGCAGAGAAAAATCAACTGCTCCTCCTTCAAAGAAAAGGAAAGTCCGTTCTTCTTCCCCTTCAAATATTCCTCCTCGAGAAAATTTCGAAAGTGACAAGGATGATGAGGACAATGATGATCTTGCCGCAAGTAAAGATATTCCACCTGAATCTTCTATGGCTAAGCTCTCTGGCCTCTTTTCTGATTCTCTTCAAGGAATGGAAGATAGCCAGTTCGCTAACACCTGCAAGGCTCTCGCTACAATTTGCGATGTCCTTTTGCTGGATCAGTGATTCCCGACTTCTTGCATTCCCTCAATACTTTGGTATATTTTTATCCTTTTATTTCTTCATTGTCATAACTCAAAATTTCTTTCTATATTAATATTTTTTATATTTTCTTGCAGGCTGGAAAAGCTTCTTTCGCTGTTGCCTCGGATCTAGAGAAGAGACGCGAAAATCTTGAAAAGAAGAATCTTCAATTTCGCACAAAGAATGAAGAATTGGAAGCTGAAGTTAAGGGTCTTCCCGAGAAAAATAGACAATTAGAAATTGATTCTTCTTCGAATAAGAACAAAATCTCTAGTCTTCAGCAAACTAATAATCAACTTTACAGTATGTTACTTTTCTTTTTTCCCTTCATTCATTCATCCTGTTGTTTTATCTTATTTAAATGATCCTTTTTGCAGACATTTATGGTCTTTCTGATGAAGCTACCCTTCTTCGTTCATTTCCTAATGCCTTGGGTAATGATACCCTTCCTGAGCGTCTTAACAATTCCTTAAATAGCTTCTCAAATGATAGAATTTCATCTCTTTCTCTAAATGAGCTTAGATCTAAATTTCGCCTCTTAGAAATTTACCATAGATCTAGTTGAGGCTTAGCCAACTGATTTAAGCGTCTCCTTTTTGATTCTAAAGAGAAAGCCAATGAGTTAAGAACCAAAATTAGCGGTCTCGTAGATGATAAGGATCGCATCTCTGATCAAGGTGCTAAGGCTTTGGCGAAATTCCAATAGACTCTTCTTGAAGTTCAACTTGAACGAGATGAAGTTAACCGCAAGAACATCGAATTCTGCGAAAGGGAAAATCAAATTCGTTCTCGTCTTCTTATAAGTAATGAGGATGAATTTGTTTGGGATGCGAAAATCTTAGATGATGCTAGAAAAGATTTAGGTGTAAATGTTAGTCTCCAAGTTGAGCATACATCCTTTATTAGAGATATGATTTCTGACAGAGAAGGTTACTAACTGCTATTCTTTACTAATCTTTTGCTTCTTATGAGTTTTCATCAAGTTAATAAGTGATTGTCTTTTGATCGCAGATTCTGAAAATAGATATCGTGAAAAGATTGAGGAACTCGAAGCTGAAAAGGAGGAACTCGCAAAGAATCTTTCTTCTCGCAACGACAAGTATTCTAGATTAAAGAATCAAATCAAGATCACTGTTGCGAATTTTAAGAATGATGCCATGCATTTTCGCAATCGAACTATCCAAATGGTTTGTGACGATCATAATATTCCTCATTCTGATTATCCTTGTCTCTTGGAAGAGATCCCACAAAATACTCTCAGTCTGATTATTTCTGATAGCGAAGCTGATGATGAAGAATCTGATGGTGATGAAAGTTCTAATGGTGATGAAGATTCTAACGCAGACGAAGAAGAGAACAAGTCTGATGAAGATAATGAAGGATCAACTAAGAAGTAGTCTTTGTTTCTTTCTTTGATTCTCTGTAATACTTGTACATTTATTCCTTCTTTTTGTATATTTTTGTTTCTTTCATTTTGACCTGCATTCATTAAAACAATTCTTCCTTGCAATACAGTTAATCAATATAATCATTAATTTTTGAATCTTTGAGTAAATCTATCATATGGAGACAAACAACATTTTCTAATTTTATTCATTCCCATACTTGCCTCTGTTATTTGTATCCAAATGAGAGATTTTATAAAATTTTCTTATTTTATGCCTCAATTTCGCAGTTAATTATGTATAATTTCGCTATCTTATGTGAAGTGAATTTTGTTTCTTTTTAAAATATCATTCCTGTGTGGTCTAATTTTTCCTTCCTAATTAAAGGTCTTATTATGCCACCTCTTGTCATTGCGACAAAATCGCAGGACGTCCTTGCACTTTCATGCAAAAACCCATTGATCTTGCCTTAACTTTTTCTTTTGTATTATGGCCTCTTCAGGAATGTTGCGACAATATGACAGGTCTAAATATTCTTGCAAAAATAAAGCCCCATGACATTTCCGTCTTGCGACGAAATCGCAGGACGTCTTTGCACTTTCATGCGAAAACCCATTGATCTCGTCTTATCTTTTTCTTTTGTATTATTGCCTCTTCAGGATTGTTGCACAAATATGACAAGCCTTAATACCCTTGCGAATAAAAAGCCTCATGACATTTGCGTCTTAAGACACTTATCGGCTCCCTAATGGAGGGTGCCGCCCTTATCTCCCCCTGGTTGCCCCTTCAAGGAGGCGCACTTCTACCATACAAGGTTAGCTCCTCCCATCCGGTCTTGACAACAACCAGTTGTTTTCGCAGCCTCTTATCCCTTTTACCTATAGGGCTTATGGTTACGAGACTGCACCCTAAGTGGGGTTTTCTTCAGGCCGAGTGCAGTATAAGCCAAGACTTGTCAAGAATGGAAAAGTACGCTTCAAACATCCCTGGCACTCTTGACTCAACCGTGTACCTCGACGCCTTGATCAGATCTTCACTCTTTGGGAGAGTCCTTATTACCTTAGTCGCCCAACCTAAGTCATATGCTTAAGCTGAGAATCCAAGGTGCCTCTCCCGGATGGGCTTTATTGACCCCAGATCTCCATGACTCAGGTTCCGGTGGAGGTGTAGCCTTTCCCTGAGCCATGCAACAGGTACCCCCTAATATGACGTACTTTAGGTCTTACATTTGCCTCTTGCGAAATTGTATTCGCGAACTAGGGTGTACGCCATAAAGGTTCGCCTCTTTCTTTTTGTCATTTTTCTCTGATTATTTTCTGTAAAATTCATTATCTCTGTGAGAGTCTCGCACATCATCATATTGTATTTGGATTTCGCAATCTCAATTTTGTCATTCAATGAAATGTATTTTTGAGAATTTTACTTATTGCGAGAGTGTCGCGATAACTTAATCATTCATATTCTTGTTTTTATTACCTTTGCCATCCTCTGCTTCTTTATTATTTTCTGCTACTGCTTTCTTGGTAGTGGTATGTTCATCATTTTTATTCTGAGCTAGCATTAGTTTCGCAACACCTCTTCTTCTTTTCTTTCGATTGCATCCACCATCAACCTCTCACTTCTCTGTGTATATTTGATTTTGTGCCGCCAATTTTCCTTCTTGTTTGCTCTTCCTTCGCAAGATTTTATCTCTGTTTCGTAACACCTCTTTCCTTCAACCCAATCTCCCTTTATGATTCCTACACCACTGGGGTGAGGGAATTTGATGCACTGGTGGAAAGTTGAAGCTACACCTAGAATCCCATGTAGCCAAGGTCGACCAATTAACGCATTGTAGGGTGATTCTACATCAACGACACAGAATAAGATTTCGGAAGATATTTCGTTCAATGGAATTGGCATAGTAACCTCCCCTTTAGGCTTGTTAGAAGTACCATTAAAACCATATATCTTATATGTTGATGGTATAAGATCATCATCTCTTCCTCCCATAGTTTTATAAGTATGATAAAATAAGATGTTCACATAGCTTCCAGTATCGATTATAATTCTATTAATTGCCCATGAATCTTCAGCTTCATCATCCTCCTCTTCTTTCGGTTTTGGATAAATTTCTAATTTTACTACCAATGGATTGTCATGCACCTCTTCTCCTTAGGGAATTTATTCTGCGGTAAAAGAAATGATTTGTTTCTACCATTCCTCTAGTGGCGAGATTTTTGCAATATTCATAATTTCTCTTCCATCGTTATCTCTTGCGAACACTCTACTCAAAACATTGTCATGAAAATTTTCAATTGTCTTATATGAATGTACGATAGAGTGACATAATAGATTTTTTTTCTTTTGCACCAACTTCTATGAAGAATGTTTCCTTCTTTTTCATCGTGTTCACTTTATGATGCTCTGGTGGTGGTGGCAGTGGTTGAGATTGTGGGTGCCCTACCAAAAAGTGGTTTAGTTTTCCTTGATCTATCATTCTCAAAATAATTCATTTTGCATTCCTGCAATCATTTGTTGTATGTCCATGAAAATGATGATAAGAACAAAACTCATGGCTTCTGTGGTTTGGAGGTGGTTCCGTTCCCATGTTCCATGGTGTTGGTATATTCTCCATCAAGATTATAGCTTCCCATATTTTCTCCACACTTGCATTTAGAGGTGGCATCTTGATTTCTTCCCATACTACCTTGTGACCTCCTTGTCCTCTATTATAGTTTTGTCTTTGATATCCATAAGTTTCTTGTGGTTGATCGAGTCTTTGAATCTTGTTATTTCCACCACGATTGTAGAAATTTCTTTCTCTTTCATACTCCTCTTGATCTCGGCTTCCCATAGCCACTAGTTTCTCTTGACTGTTACCCGTCACCTTCTCTTGTTGTACTTGCGAAGTATTCGCTACTGTATTTATTAGCTTGGGTAATAAGCTTGCATTTGCTGTTTGTGAGTTGGTGTTCGCAACTGGATATGATTCCATTTCATTTTGCCTTTCCTCTAGAGCAATGTATTCTTCTTAAAGTTCTCGCAATTCAGTCATTGTGATCGTATTCTTGACTCTGAAAATTTGGACATACAATAGGTTTGTTGCAAACATAGCATTGATAAATGATAATATAAGATATCTCTCATCTACACGGCCAGCCATTTCGCTACACATAGTTCTCCATCTTTAGTCAGGTGTTTCAAACTTTCACCAATCCTCTGTTTTAATCCAAACACATCTTCTATACCAGGTTGCGAAAATTATTACTTATATATGCCCCTAAGAATGCAGTCTGCAAATGATTGAAGGATGTTATTGTATTCTTTGGTAGACCTTCAAACCATTTTAACGCCTCTCCTGTTAAGCTGGATGCGAAATATTTGCACAATACGACATCATGATTTTCCCATTGTAACATGCACCTCACATAGGCTTTAATGTGTTGAATTTCACAAGTTGTTCCATCAAAAATGCTGGTTAATGCGGGAAAATTGCATTTCGGTGGTATTCCTCCTAATTGTACTTCCCTTGTAAATGGAGTTTTCGCAGCTTATTCTATTGCTTCATCCAATTATCTTCTGCCTACTTCTCCTCTATTATTTAGCATTCCTCTCATTTCTTCTAATTCTTTCAAGATTTGTTTATTTACACCTGAATTTTGATCTATTGGACTTTTTAATTTCGTCTCTCTTCTTCTGCGTTCATGTCTTTCTTCTCTCGCGAAATTTTGCATTTCTTCTTCATTATCCTCATCTCGTCTTCTTCTGTGATTCTCTTCCTCATCTCTATCTTGAATTCTCATATGATGATGCCTTTCATTTTCCCCTCCATGATTTTGTTCATTTCTTATCAATTCCATTCATTGTCTTTCAGTCATCCTCTATACTCTATCATACTCTTCATTGAGATTACCGTTATTCCGGTTTTGTGTACGCCTTCTTTCTCGATTGTCGTGATTGTTCTGGCGAATTATCTCCTGAAGCTCTTGTTCTTCCATTTCCGCTCTCAATCTTTCACATTCGCAGATTAAACATGCTTGTTCAGCATAATATCTTTCAATTTCTTCTTCAATCGTCTGTTGATTTCTTTGAGTTTCTCTTTCATGTAAAATTCTTCTTCATTCCTCTCGATTTCCTTCGCCATCTTGGTCATTTCGTCCCTGACGTTGTCCGTTCTCTTGATTTCCACCATTTTTCCCATCATCAAAAGTTTCATTTTGTGGAACGTAACGATCATCAGCTCTTTCTCTATTTTCGCGATATTCTTCATTAAGATTTGATATTTCTTCTTGAATATTGTTTCCAGCATTGACTGTGGGTGAGTTTCGCCTCATTTCTCTTCTAGTCGATCTTGAATATGATTTTGTAATACTTATCGATCTTCTATTATGTAGTCTTATATTCTCCATCCTTAATTCGTGATTTTGCCTTGTTAGATTTGGACGTTCTTCTGCCTCAGCTCTTCTTTCTTCATGTATTCTTCGTCTCAACGTTTCTAACGCTCCAATTTCCTCATCTCCATGAATTATTCCTTCATCTGCTTCTTGATTTCTCTCTACCTGTCTATGGTTTCTGTTTTGTTGCTCTTCTTCTACTTCTTCTACCGAATTTGATTGCCAAGTGTGTATAATCACCCTATCATAATCTGTATTCCTCTCTTGTACTAGTGTTTGTTGAATTGGTGGTTGAATTTGATTTTCTCTATTACTTCGCATTCTAGTAGATTCTCCCATTTCACTTCTTTCTCTCCCAGCAATTCTCTTGCTTCTTCTAACAATAGTCGCTTGTTCGGATGTATTTCTTCTTCTAGCCATTTCTTCAATGTTAACAATATTCCAAGAAATTATGTAAAATTCTTAATCAATCACTCTAAATCTTCACAAATATCAATATTAATCTTCAGTTTTTTCTAGAATAATCTTCAATCCCTCCTTGTTTCTAGCACCATTATGTAGTTGCAGGAAATCCTACACTACACCCCTCATATGATTTCATTATTACTCAACTCATTTTTAGATTTACACTCTTAATTTTATTGATCAATCTTTGAATGTTCTTACAAGAAAAGATAAAGGAATCAAGAATGACCTCTGCTCTAGACTTTCTCTCTCCTATTTACTTGTTTCTTACTCAAAAAGATCTCTCCTATTCTTTACAACTTGAACGACTATTTATAGGGAAATACATAGTGGATGACAGCTAATCTGTCCTTTATTTTCGGGTATGGTCTGCGACATTCTCGCAACCTTACAAATGTTAATTTTGCAAGCTCTCTAATTTTCGCAGGACTATCACATCTTTCTCGTGATCCTAGGTGACGTCGTTTATCGTATCATTTCTGAAATTGTTCTGCGATGTTGTTGTGTTGTGTTCTTGGTAATTTCGCTGAGACATTATCGTTGCGAGATTCTGATCCTACACAATCCTTCTTGACTACACAAGCGGTTTTTCGAGGAATCACAAACAGTGAGACGAAGATGTTTGTGACTACGATCACAATGCCTATCGGAGAACTTTCACGATCTCAAGGCAATCAATAGATTGTACTCGTACAATAGAAGATGCAAGATCAGATCACACAACTACGATAAAAGTAGTATCGGTCTGGCTTCACAATCCCAATGAAGTCTTTAAGTCGTTAACCTGGTTTTAGAGAAGAAAACCAAAGGTTAAAGGAGAATCGACTCTAGCGAGCGCACTAGTATCACACAGACGTGTGGGGATTAGTTTTGCACAATGCTAGATGGATCCTTTATATATCCTTCAAATCAGGGTTTTTCCTTAGTTACAAAACCGTTAGATGAAAACCTGATTTATATTCAAGCTAATATTTCTCAACCGTTAGATCAAAAACTTAGCTTGTCACACACTTAGGTAGACGTTTACTGGGTTTGTGAAAACCATGCCCAAACGTGTACGTGTATGTTTGTTCAACATAGTAACCCAAAAGGTTAACCATATGAGCAATTCATATTAACCTAGTTCTTCTTCACCATAACTAGTTCAATTTACTCAAATGAACTAGTTAGAGAGTTGTTCAATTGCTATGAGATCTTATGTAACTACACAAGACACAATTGAAACAAAGATGTTTCGATTCGATTGAATCAGCTCATGAACTTTATAGCTACGGTTTGCATAAAGCATTCCTTAGTAATTTAAGTTTCATGTTCAGAGCACATCATTAGATCATAACCACTTAAGCTCACTAACAAGTTCGCGGACTTAAGGCAACCGGCAGAGTTTTCCAAACTCAGCAGAAAATCTCGGCAAAGAGACTTCCGCCAGTTCGCGGACTTGAACTTCACGAACGAATTTGGAATCCCAGCAGAAATTTTCGGTACAAGAACTTCCGACAGTTCGCAGACTGAGTTCGCAAACTGGGTTCACGGACTTGGAAAAGCCGATTCCTCCGGTTTCTCTTAATAAACAAAGTTCGAAAACTTCGGATTAAGGAATACATGGTTATGTAATCTAAACTCTCATTCCAATAATTGAGACATTCTCATAGGACGTTATATAGTCGTTATTCACATACTGTTTCACGTCAGAGCAATTCTCAAAGTAATTGAAACTTGTCATGACTTTTGTCACTAGGTGAATATAAACTTGATCAAAGCAAAACGCTTTACCAACACACGATTTCGAGAAAAAGATAAGTAGTGAATACTCAGTTCAAAATGTCAAATGTGTATGATCCAGTCTATATATCATACGACCTTTTGTCTCATAAGAAGTAGGAGATAGAATAGATAGACTTTTGAGTGATAGATAAGTTCAAGTCTCCACATACCTTTTTGTTGATGAAGTTCCACGGTTCCTTGAGTAGATCTTCGTCGTTATATGATGAATTGCCATGAAGTCCTTGAGCTCAACTATACTTTTCTATCCTAGTCCGAGATTTAGCTATAATAGACTAGAAATCAAGACTCATAGTTTTGATCACTAAAATTGACAAACATGCTTGATATAGCAACGCATGCGAGGTCGACTGAGCTATGCTCTAACAATCTCCCCCTTTGTCAATTTTAGTGACAAAACTATTAATACATATGGAATACAAAAAAGATAAACTTTAGTGGCTCCTATTCCATAGTCTAATCTTCAACGTTCCTTGAAATCTTCGTCCTTCCAAGTATTCCAATGATCCCAAAGGTTGTAAGTTTAGCACCACCGTTGTTGAAGATCCGTATCTATAACAATGAGAGAAATCGAGATTCTCGATCATTATTATACAGTGTCATAGTATCATTATGTAACATCAAAGTCCAATTGCATCACGACTTTAACAACAATACTATGGTGATATGTATCACTCCTCCTTAGTCAATACTCCATATCGATCATGGAAACCACTCCCCCTTACACAATTATCCGAAAACCATATGTATTTGTAGTGTGAACTACATTATTTCTCCCCCTTTTTGTCAAAAAAATTGGCAAAGGTAAAAGAACGGGATCAGAATGAAATTTCGACAAGAGATATTTCATAGACTAAAAGAAAAAATACATGCCAACTTAATTTAGATACAATCATAAAGCCGAAGCTAAATGCGTTCATCAAGGAGTTTTAAGATACAAGATAACCCCTATAAAATTCCACATCCGCACACCCCGCAAGATATTACCATTAAGCACAAGTTCAAAAGAACTTTCCCCCATTTGATGTTATTCCCGAAAGAACAACAAGAGCGACCTTAATTTCGAAAGAAAAGAAGGATTTTTTAATTGGACACCAAAAACCATGGAAATGATTTTCTATATCCAAAACTCAACCAAATTAATCACAAGTAAACCCATGATTAATTTAATCGGAATACGCAACTAAATCAAACCACAAAAGTGAACAATTTAATTGATTGTGCTCAACATAAGAAAACTCACGGAGCTACGACTAAGATAACCACACGGAGATGACTACCTTAATCGTTCAAATACTCAACATAAGGAAAACCTTACGGAATATACGACTACATCAACCAATAGAACATGATTAGTATAACCGTTCATATACTCAACACAAGAACTTGTGGAATATATGACAAACTCAACTAGATTAATTACAAGAGAACATATAATTAATCTAATTGGAATACACAACCAAACTAATCACCAAAGCAATCAATTTAATTGTCAAAAGATTTTGCTCGACAAAAGAAGACTTTCGGATCAAATAACTAAATAACCAATCAAGATGATTAATTTAGTTCAAGAATGCTCAACATGTAGCATCTCATGGAACAACCAACAAGGCCAATATTAATCAACATAGTTGTAAGGTGCTCAACATAAGATACACAATGGATCCTTCACGGTAAAACATAACAAAACGGATCAATGAAGATCAATACCATGGATAACATACAAGGATCTATTCCGTTTTCCATTACTATTTGCATAACGACATAATAGACTTTATCCTTGTCACACAAAAGATTTTATCCTATTTTCCATCAAATAAATGACTTCATAGGCATAATTTTTGTATCTGTCAAAAGTTCATTCGTCCTTTCATCAATACGAAAACCAATTCATGAACGACTTTACTTTTTACAACATATGGACCTTCAAGTTCACGGACGCAAACAATACATATCCCATAAAAATATTGCAATATCACAAAATCATAAAGATTAATACTGCAATAACATCATCCTACAAATATTTATAGAATTTAAACCAATAAATATAAAAACATGAAGATGAAAACTTTGGACATAGCTATGTGTAATCACAATAATGGCTATTCCAAACTCTAGTAATCCTTCTCAAAAACAAGAATAAATTCTCATAAGAAGTTTCCTAGGCATCAAGACAAACTCGTAATGCACATATAAGATGACTTGTCCTTAGAAGGTAGAATCAATCTTTTTCGCCCGGATTTAAACCAAGAATAGCTACCAAAGGCGTATAAAAAGATTTTCTAAACAAAGAAGAACATACAAAGTCATTAACGACCATGCACCATAGTTCACAAAGGATGAATGTGAACATTCAAGAATTCCATAGCAATGTGTACTACTTCCCATTCTTGAACTTCCTTCTTTGTGATTCACCAACAACATTCTTGTAAAAGCTACGAATTAGATTAGAAGAGTAGTACTCCAAGAAGTGGAACAAGTGCAACAAAACGGAGCAAAACACTCAAAAACAAGAGACATGACAAATACCAATCTTAACTCATCCAAATTCAAAGAGGAAGAGAATGCAAAAAGAATGAGGTCATTCCGAGTTCGGACGAAGAAGATACGACCAAAACAAGTTTTCCGAATATCGACGTCAAGTATGCATGCGGGTTTGAAAACGAATTTTCAAGTCCGCGAACTTAAACCCATGGATTTTGATTTTAAAATATGCTATGCATACCTGATAGGTGTACCATGTAGTCCAAACATCCCGAACTATTATTTTCAAACCTAAACATTTAAGAACCTTAAACACAGATCAAGTTAGGTTAGGTAGAAAAGAACGATAAGAAAGGTATGTGAATCATTATAAGTTCTCTAAGCAAATAAAAGTACAAATCTTGCTTAAGTTTATAGACATACCTTTTCAGATTAATCCAATCGAATTCTATTGTCTTACCGAACATAATCTGTGTGCCCCAATTCTTGTGCTTCCCCTCACCGTATACAAAGCACGACATTCCTTGGTGAGGCTGCACGTTCAACACAATCAAGTTGTGTTAGGGTGAACAAAGTCTTTCTCCCACAAGTGACCTTTGGATTATCATGAAAGGGATCACTTTTAGAACCTTTCACATCCAATTCCATTTTTCCAAAAAACTTGTTAAGTTCCAACATCATGGATACTGCCTTTTCCATAGTCATGGAGTTTTCTGGAAGATCATTCCTTTTCACACTCAAAACATCATTGTCTTTCTTCGGTATCCACTTCTGAGTGCGTTTAGGAACAGTCGGAACCTTCTTCCCATCACTCTCTTCTAGAATTCTCTGAAGAGAATTGGATTGACTATTCTTTTGCAAGTTAGTCTTTCTCCAATCGGAGCATCGGATCTTGTCTTCGTCTTTACGAAGTTATCCTTTTGATAACCATTACGATTGTGAAAAGGATTCGTGCGATGTTTATCGGCAAATCTAGGTTTATCATAGCACTGATTCCTTTGACTAAAGTTTGGACAATTACAACCTGTAACGTTAAGAGGATCAGTCTTAACGTATGATCTTGGCTTCACAACTTCTTATGATGCCCAAACAAGAACATCATGAAGTTTCTCATTCCTTATAGGGAAACAACATCTCCTTTCCAGGTGACCTTTATTTCCGCAATAGTGGCAAACATAAGGAATGTTCTTACCGCGATCTGTGTGTGCTAACTTGGAGGTTGATAAACTTTGCTCTTTTGAACCTTAACAGCCGGTGAAGGTATTTCACTTTTTCCATCAGTGGAAACCTTTTGTTGAGAAGAATCACTAGACTTGAAAAATTTTACCTCTTTGCTAGTACTTGGAGCATATATTCCCTTATAGACCAATCCTCATGTATCACGATGATTTTTACTTGCTCCTAGCATAGTGGTTAATTTGCTTGAACTAGTATTGAACTTTTTCAAGTCATCTTCCAACATCTTGATTTTATCAAGAGCAGCAGCTAAATCAGCCTCAAGGCGTTTTTCTCGAGTGAGATAACCGCATTCTCTGTCGTCAAAACTTGTTTGCTGGGAGTTAAACCTTGCTTCAGATTCTGCGAATTTCTCTTCCAACAAAAAGTACTTTTGATAAAGATTATCATATTCAAGTGACTTCGTACGTAGGTTTTCCTCAGAATCCTTGAGGATCGATTCGCAAGAACGATTCGAAAAATAAACACCTGCGTAACATATTCTCAATTTCTTGTTCTCTCGACAGAGAGGAATCAGAAGAGGTGAGACATGAGAAGTTGTAATCTTCTTTATTTTCAATGAATCCAAAAACTTAACATACTCTGAGACTTCCTCATCAACATCTCTATCAATATCTGAATCACCTTCATCAGAAAGTTCATCCAAATGTTCTTCTAGGAGAGTTTCCTAATCAACAGTTTTTACATCAAGAGAATGTTTAGATATTGACTTAGATGTGACAGTTCTCTCAGGTGAATCCAAGCTTTTAGAATCATCTGGTAATTTCTGAACTGGTACGTTATTAGAGATAGACTCGTCCATAATCAGATCGCTACAAACACAAACTTATAAGGTCTTTAACGTGTTTGCCTGCTCTTATACCAATTGAAAAGGCGGGGGTCTAACAACACCACCCAATATTTCGCTTAACAATCTGTATGGACTAACTCCGAAACACTTTGCTAGAGAATCAACTAGACAGTCAGACTCAATATAGATAAAAGTATCTCAAGGAGTTAATATCTCTCTCTTGATTTGATTTTTACTCAGGCTAAAAACAATAACGAGTCTTTATCAAATACAAGGAATAACTTGGACGGTACCAAACACCAATGCCCAAGTATTAATCAATGAAATCGACAACCACAAGGTCGGATCTCCAATCGATTAGCCTTTAACGCACAACCTGTATTATTTCAATAATAAAGATAAACAATATAATGCGGAAAATGAAATAACCCAGACACCAGAAGTTTTGTTAACGAGGAAATCGCAAATGCAGAAAAACCCCGGGAGCTAATCCAGATTGAATACACATTGTATTAAGCCGCTACAGACACTAGCCTACTACAAGCTAACTTCGGACTGGACTATAGTTGAACCCCAATTAGTCTCCCACAGATCCAAGGTACAGTTGTACTCCTACGCCTCTGATCCCAGCAGGACACTGCGCAATTGATTCCCTTAGATGATCTCACCCACAACCAAGAGTTGCTGCAACCCAAAATCGCAGACTTGATAATAAACAAATTTGTCTCACACAGAAAAGTCTATCAAAGGATAAATCTATCTCCCACAGAAAAACCCTAGGTTTTTGTTCTGTTTTAAGATATAAAATCAAGGTGAACAAGAACCAATTGATAATCCAGTCTTATATTCCCGAAGAACAACCTAGATTAATCAATCACCTCTCAACAATCCTTCTTGACTACACAAGCGGTTTGTCGAGGAATCATAAACAGTGAGACGAAGATGTTTGTGACTTCTTTATCTTGCCCATCGGAGAACTCTAACGATCTCAAGCCAATAAATAGATTGTACTCGTACGATAGAAGATGCAAGATCAGATCACATAACTATGATAGAGTAATATTGGTCTGGCTTCACAATCCTAATGAAGTCTTTAATTCGTTAACCTGGTTTTAGAGAAGAAAACCAAAGGTTAAAGGAGAATCGACTCTAGCGAGCGCACTAGTATCACACAGACGTGTGGGGATTAGTTTTGCACAATGCTATATGGCTCCTTTATATAGCCTTCAAATCAGGGTTTTACCTTAGTTACAAAGCAATCCATATTCACCGTTAGATGAAAACCTGATTTAGATTCAAGCTAATATTTCTCAACCGTTGGATCGAAAACTTAGCTTGTCACACACACTTGGGTAGACGTTTACTGGCTTTGTGAAAACCATTCCCAAACATGTACGTGTAGGTTGGTTCAACATAGTAACCCAAAAGGCTAACCATATGAGAAATTCATATTAACCTAGTTCTTCTTCACCATAACTAGTTCAATTGACTCAAATGAACTAGTTAGGGAGTTGTTCAATTGCTATGAGATCTGATGTAACTACACAAGACACAATTGAAACAAAGATGATTCGATTCGATTGAATCGGCTCATGAAATTTATAGCCACGGTTTGCATAAAGCATTCCTTAGTAATTTAAGTTTCATGTTCAGAGCACATCTTTAGATCATAACCACTTAAGCTCACAAACAACTTCGCGGACTTAAGGCAACCGGCAGAGTTTTCCAAACTCAGCAGAAAATCTCGGCAAAGAGACTTCCGCCAGTTCGCGGACTTGAACTTCACGAAAAAATTTGGAACCTCAACAGAAATTCTCGATACAAGAACTTCCGACAGTTCGCGGACTGAGTTCGCAAACTTGGTTCGCGGACTTGGCAAAGCCAATTCCTCCGGTTTATCTCAATCAACAAAGTTCGAAAACTTTGGATTAAGGAATACATGGTTATGTAATCTAAACCCTCATTCCAAGCATTGAGACATTCTCAGAGGACGTTATATAGCCGTTATTCACAGACTGTTTCACGTCAGAGCAATTCTCAAAGTAATTGAAACTTTTCATGACTTTCGTCACTAGGTGAAGATAAACTTGATCAAAGCTAAACGCTTTACCAACACACGATTTCGAGAAAAAGATACGTAGTGAATACTCAGCTCGAAATGTCAAATGTGTATGATCCAGTATATATAGCATACGACTTTTTGTCTCATAAGAAGTAGGAGATAAAATAGATAGACTTTTGAGTGATAGATAAGTTCAAGTCTCCACATACCTTTTTGTTGATGAATTCCACGGTTCCTTGAATAGATCTTCGTCGTTGTATGATGAATCGCCATGAAGTACTTGAGCTCAACTACACTTTTCTATCCTAGTCCGAGACTTAGCTATAATATACTAGAAATCAAGACTCATAGATTTGATCACTAACGTTGACAAACATGCTTGATATAACAACGCATGCGAGGTCGACCGAGCTATGCTCTAACAGAAAAATTGATGTAAAGACCTAGGTAGTCGAACTTGGAGGTACCTTGATGAAGGACTTAGAAGAAGGACCTGGTGGACATCGATCAACTGTGGAGGTTATGAATCCCGTCCAAGAATTACTACTTGCATGTTGTATGCTCTGGAAGCTGTAGGAACCTCATACGACGTCAGAATTTGGTGCTTGACCACAACTTTTGAAGCTAAGAGACCAAGGAATAATATGAAAAAAGAATCTCTCAGTTTGGAGATGTCTAGGGCAGTCAATGATGCATGCAAATTCACAACTTGTCATCACGTGCAAATTTTCAGATTCCATAAACATGAATGTGGAAGCCATATCTTTCTGCTCGTATGTCTGATTGATGCGCCCTTTTGGTATGTTGTAGAAGAGATATAGATGAACATATTTTGTTGAGGAAGCATTGTCCCATTCCTCACGTATTGGTACGTTTTTGTGAACCCATGGCCTGAAGTGTATTGTATCTCATTTGTAGAGGTGATGAGAACATCTTATGGAAGACTTTGGCTTGTGCCCGCCCGTCGTGCAAGCTTTGGAAATACTTTCATGTGAACATGTTTTCATGTCTACAAAACTTGATACGAATCATTAGTGCTTGGAGAAGTCCGGTCCATCGAGCAATATTTCAAGGAATGGTTAGTTGATGAAGCGCTGTCATGAGGATGTTGCTCCTGAGACCGTTGTTGATGCTAAGATAACGATTGGGTTTCCTCTAGAAAATATTGTTTATGCTGAGACCATGGATGGAGTTCCTCCACATATCCTTGTTGATGCAAATACTATGGTCGGAGTTGCTCCAGAGACCGAGAAGGCTAGAACCATGATTATCAACATAGTCTTACTCCTCCATCCAGTGAGCCGCGAAGTGGCTTTGTCAGGGAATTGGTGTTGTTGCGGAAGATAGCAGTAGCGTCCTTCATTCAATAAGATCAAGTCCCATGTGTTTTGAAGGAGTTTGTGCCATTGATAAATGATGCTTCATCCGCTCCAAAAATATTATCATGGGATAGTGGAGACTTATCGACTGTAGCACTTCGATAGTGTCGGTATTGAATCAGTGTGTCACCGTCGTATTGCGCTGAAGCTATAGGCGCTATTATCGAAGGTGTACTCTTTGATTGGGAGTACAGTTTGAAGGCTTCTGAAGAATGTAACACTCAAAGATGAGAGGTTTTTGACTTTTTGTTGGCCTTGGAGAAGTAGATGATTGACAATTGTTGTAAGGATTTTCTTAGCTGCTTGAGCGTTGAAGCCTCATACCCTTTAAGCGTCTAATGTCTTTGGCTTGATCCTCTCGGCCTCGAGCATCTTCTGTTGGTTCAGCATTATTTTCGTTGTGGTAGTGGGATTCAA
The DNA here is from genome assembly GCF_003573695.1 of Papaver somniferum. Classification (NCBI taxonomy): domain Eukaryota; kingdom Viridiplantae; phylum Streptophyta; class Magnoliopsida; order Ranunculales; family Papaveraceae; genus Papaver; species Papaver somniferum. The sequence goes on along the minus strand of NC_039362.1, from coordinate 126,414,289 downwards.
CACTTATACGGACATCAGAGCTTTCTGATTTTGTGGTACACAAGGACACTCCTACAAGGCTATGGAGAAACGCCCAAAGTGTTCTTTGCCATGCTTGGATATCATCTCAGTAATGAATTTCTCAGTGTGATGCTTGATTCAGAGAAGTGTCAGATTAAACCACTTGGTAAAATATTAATGTGGTGAAGCTACCCATTCATAACATCTTGCAATAGCAGAGTTGCTGGCAGAATTGAGTCTCCATGCTAGGATAACATGTGAGGAAATCATAAACATCGGAGGAATGAGACTTTCCTGAGTGTGGAACCTCTTGATGAATGTTTATGCATCTTTTGCAGTCTCTTGATTCAAACTCGTCAAAGTTCGAAATTCCTACAAGTGCTCTGATGATGGAATGTCCGCCAAGTATCAGAACTTCCTTCGTTCTCTGATGATGGAGAGATGCGCAACTAAGGATGCTTTGTCAGTAGCCATGTTTTCATCATGGATCCATGATCTTCTGAGGATCATGTCATATCCTGGATGTTCCTTGACTATGTAAAACTTGCTTTCCGTCCAAGTTGAGCATATTCTCATCTTGAGAAGATGTAGCCATGAGCATCTCTGAGCGTTCATTCATGGTCTCTTATTGAGATGTGAGAACGAGTAGCTTCTTGTCGAGTGATGCCTGCGGCTCTGAGGGATTTCAGGGAATAGTGTTGATAGCGGTGCCAGAATCGATCAACGTTCTCCCAAATTCGTTTCTTTTGAGGTTGACTGTGGTATGCAGTCCCCAGTCGTACATCTATTTATTTGTGGTTGGAGGCTCAGGAAGTATTTCCAAAATAGACTTCCTGACACGATGTGATTCAGTGCTGTGAGCATGTCTCTCCTTTGTGCCTTCGACGGATAGAGCAATTCAGATATATGTTCGATCAAGGATTGAAGTGCTTCGTCGAAAGGTTGCTTGAAAGATTGATGTCTTGATTGGGAGAGGGTCCCTGTGCACTTCTCCAGTCCCCAGTTGAAGGTATTGCAGATCAAACTTCTCTTCAAAATATTGATGTCACCTGTTGGAAGATTGATGAACTTATGAAGGCAACAATACCTGAGATTATTCATTTCTTCTTAAGTTGCCTGTCTCCTGATGAATGTCAATTTGCTTACACCATCTTGAACCCATACTTCCAATAACTCGATCACTTCTTCAATGAGAAGAGGGAAGTTTGAATCTATCTGATCATTTCCTATTTGTTGATGCGGGGTTGAGGTTTGTGCATTTCAGGATTGGTTATCCTTTCTTTGTGCTTCCAGAGGAGCCTGAGAGATTAGAGAAGCATGCTTATGTTGTGATACCTCGGCTTTCCTTTTGCTTCCTTCAACAACAACGTTCATGGAAGGTTTGAGGTTTTATTGTCTGTTGAAGATATGCTAAGTATCACGAGGTTCTCAGTCTAAGTTTTTCTCTTTCTAATAAAGCAGGTGCGATAGTTGCTGATCGTTTGGCTGCTTCATGAAGCTCTGAGAAAGTCTGGATGCAGATTCTCCAATAAAGCTCTGTAGACCGGGATCATTCCTTTGATGCACAAGTCTGCCAGCTGTTGTGCGGACATTTGGATCACGACAATCCAAAGCTTGGACTCTGAACCTCTTCACATAATCATTCGGATGTTCAGTGTTCTTCTGAGCCATTCTTCCTAAGTCAGAGAGAGTAATTTGATCTGAAACGATAAGTATTTCCTGTAGCATTAACCATTTCTCCCCAACTAGCGATGCTCTCTGGTGCGATGTTATTGTACTATGTGTATGATGAGATTATAGACAGTGGTAAATATAGAGTTCGTTGAAAGACTTGTGAAGATTGTGCTTTTAGATTTAAATTTTAAGACTAAAGGAAATAAAAATAAACAAAGATAATATCAAAAATATTGAGAGTATCGAGGCTTAGGATTTCACCATTCAACAATATTTATGGGATTCAATATTAATTTTTTATCATGCAATTCAAGACATTGAAGCTCTAACAAAAGGAATTTTGATTCTAATTTATTGCCTATATTTGATTTTCAAAACATCAATTGTTAATCCAAGCATGATGCATCAAGAGTCCTAGACTAAGCATGCACCATCAAGAGAAAATACAGCTAATAAATAAAAATCATTTAATCAATTTTAACTTAGTGCAAATAATCATACAAGAATTGCAGAAAATTAATTAAATTAAGATTACCACATAATTATCGAAAAAATGGCTTCATTCGTCGCCTCAGAAATGGGGTTTAGCTCCTCATCATGGAAACACGCTCAAAATTCATTTTTATTCCTCAAAGGGTGTTTACAAAGATGAAATGGTAGAAAAAAAATGATAAAATCGGGTTTGTAACAATTACATTTTTTACAAACCGAACTGTTATAGAACGATAGATGAAAAGTGTCGTTTGCACTGTAGCACTACGACTGTCTTTTGGGGTCTAAGTTGTTAGAGCACTGCTCGGTCGAACTCGCATGCGTTGATATCTCAAGCATGTTTGTCAATGTTAGTGATCAAAATTATAAGTCCTGATTTCTAGTCTACTATAGCTAAGTCTCGGACTAGGATAGAAAGTGTAGTTGATCACAAGAACTCCATGGAAATCATCATACAAGATGAAGGACTACTCAAGGAACTGGTGGAACTTCATCGACTAAAATGTATGTGGAGACTTGAACTTATCTATCACTCAAAAGTCTATCTACTATATATCATATCTTGAGACAAAATTCGTTTTGCTATATAGACTTTGATTATACACATTTGCTATTTCGAGCCGAGTTTATCTCGCCTATCTATTTCTCGAAATATGTGTTGGTAAGCTTTCGCTTTGGCCAATTTCATCTTTACCTAGTGACAAAATTCATGTTATGTTTCAATCACTTTGAAAATGGCTTTGACGAAAAATGGTTTGTGAATAACAACTATATAACGTCCTCTAAGAATGTTTCAATGATTGAAATGAGAGTTTAGATTATGTAACCATTGTTGGATATAATCATTGTGTGGCAACACATATATGTATAAGTCCTTATTCCTTGAACCAAAGTATGCGTACTTTTTTGATCAGGAGCCGGAACAAGAGCTGGAAGCTCAGTCCGCGAACTCAGTCTGCCTAACTATAGTATCCTGAACCGTCTAATTGACCTTAGTTCGTGTACGGGCATAACACTGGAATCTGCTTTTTGTTTCTTAGCTTGTGATTTTTAGTTTTTCCTAGTAAATCTTCTATTTTCTTGTTTTGATTAGAAGAATAACTAGAGTTTGGAATAATCATTATTGTGATCTCACATAGCTATGTCCAACGTTTTCATCTTCATGTTTTTAGGTTTATTTGTTTAAATTCTAAAAAAATTGTTTGGAAGATGATTTTTGCAGTATTAATCTTTATGTTCTTTTCTTTTGAAATTAAGGTCGCTCTTGTTGTTCCTTCGGGAATGACATTTTATGGATGAGAGTTCTTAATTGAACTTGTGCTTAATTGCCAAATCTTTGTGGGGAGTGCGGATGTGGAATATTATAGGGGTTATCTTGTATCTTTAAACTCTTTGATGAATGCATTTAGCTTCGGCTTTATGATTGCATCTAAACAAGTTGATATTTGCTTTCTTTTGGTCATGAAATGTCTCTTTTGGAGACTTCATTAGGATCTCGTTCTTGTACCTTTGCCAATTTTATTGACAAAAGGAGGGGGGGGGGAGAATTAATATGTAGTTCACACTACAAATACATATGGTTTTCGGATCATTATGTAAGGGGGAGTGTGTTAGAGCATTGCTCGGTCGAACTCGCATGTGTTGCTATCTCAAGCATGTTTGTCAATGTTAGTGATCAAAACTATAAGTCTTGATTTCTAGTCTACTATAGCTAAAATCTCGGACTAGGATAGAAAGTGTAGTTAAGCTCAAGAACTCCATGTCAATCATCATACAAGACGAAGGACTACTCAAGGAACTGGTGGAACTTCATCGACTAAAAGGTATGTGGAGACTTGAACTTATCTATCACTCAAAAGTCTATTTGCTCTATCTCCTATTATTGAGACAAAAATAGTTTTGCTATATAGACTTTAATTACACACATTTGGTATTTCGAGCCGAGTTTATCTCACCTATCTATTTCTCGAAATATGTGTTGGTAAGCTTTCGCTTTGGCCAAGTTCATCTTTACCTAGTGACAAAAGTCATGACAAGTTTCAATCACTTCAAAAATTGCTTACTTTGACGAAAAAATAGTTTGTGAATAAAAACTACATAATAAACGTCCTCTAAGAATGTTTCAATGATTGAAATGAGAGTTTAGATTATATAACCAATGGTGGATATAAGAATTGTGTGGCAACACATATATGTATAAGTCCTTTTTTCCTTGAACCGAAGTTTGCGAACTTTGTTGATCAAGAGAACCGGAACAAGAGTCGTGATCTCAGTCCGCGAACTGGCAGAAGTTCTCGACCCGAGAAAATCTGCTGGAGTTTGAGAACTCTTTCCGGTAACTTAAGTCCGCGAACTAAGTCTATGAACTTAAGTTGGTTATATCTAAAGACGATTGTTTGTGAACTCATTTATATTAACTAAGGAATGCTAAATGCAAACCGTGGATACATAGTTCATGAACCGATTCGAGTGAATCAAATCCTTTTTTCTTCGATTGTGTCTTGTGTAGTTACATAAGATTTCCTTGCAATTGAACAACTCTCTAACTAGTTCATCTGAGTCATTTGGACTATTTATAGTGAAGAAGAATATGGTTGATATGAAAGTGATCATATGGCTAACCATTTGGTTAACTATTGTTGAACCAACAAATGTACAAGTTTAGGTACGGTTACACAAACCTAAAACGTGCATTTCATTTGTGTGTAACAAGCTAAGTTTTCGATCTAACGGTTAAAAGATATTATCTTGAATCTAATCAGGTTTTCGTCTAACGGTGAATATTGAATGCTTTGTTACCAAGCTAACATTGATTGCAAACCCTGATTTGAAAGACTATATGAGGGAAAACTCTAGCAACTGGGAAACCTAATCCCCACACCTTATGTGTGATACTAGTTGTGCTAATCTAGAGTCGATTCTCCTTTAACCTTTGGTTTCTCCTTAAAAACCAGGTTAATGACTTAAAGACTTCACTGGGATTGTGAAGCGAGACTGATACTACTTTCTCGTAGTTGTGTGATCTGATCTTGCTGATTCTATCGTATTGAGTTGGCTTGAGATTGTTATCTCCGATACGCAAGATATAAAAGTAATCACAAACATATTCGTCTCATCGTTTGTGATTCCACAATATCTTCTTTCGCCGCGTCGATTAAGATTATTGTGAGGTGATTGATAATACTAGGTTGTTCTTCGAGAATATAAGTCCCTGACTTATCAAAAGATATAACAAAAACTTGTAGGTATATCTGTGGGAGACAGATTTATCTATTCTGTAGACTTTTCGGTGTGATACAGATTTGTTTATTAAAGTCTTCGACTTTGGGTCGTAGCAACTCTTAGTTGTGGGTGAGATCAGCTAAGGGAATCAAGTGTGAAGTATCCTGTTGGGATCAGAGGCGTAGGAGCATCATTGTACCTTGGATCAAATGTGAGATTGATTGGGGTTCAACTACAGTCCAGACCGAAGTTAGTTTGTAGTAGGCTAGTGTTTATAACGGCTTAATACAATGTGTGTTCAATCTGGACTAGGTCCCGGTCTGCATTTGCGGTTTCCTCGTTAACAAAATTCTGGTGTCTGTGTTATTTCTATTCCGCATTATATTTTGTTATATAATTGAAATATCACAGGTTGTGCGTTTGAATCAATCAATTGGAAAACCGACCTTTGGTTGTTGATTGAAATTGATTGATACTTGAACATTGGTCTTTGGTACCGTTCAAGTGTTTTCCCTTGTATACAATTAGACTCGCAGATTTCTATTTGCTTGAGTAAGAATTGAATCGGGAAAGAGAGATATAACTCTTCGATATACTTTTCATAGATTGAGTCTTGTTGATTCTCTTAAAATTATATTGGAGTTTGTCCATACATATTTCTAAGCGAAATATTGGGTGTGGTTGTTGTACCCCCACTTTTTCAATTGGTATCAGAGCAGGCAAGCACGTTCAAGACCTTACAAGTCTGTGTTTGTAGCGATCTGACTCTATGGACAGAGGTGTTATCTCTATTAATGTACCACCAGTCTTCGATGGCTCTAATTACTTATGGTGGAAAATTGATATGCGAGCTTTTCTTCAAGCACGTGATTTTCTATGATGGGTGTATGTTGTTAATGGTTATAATGCTCCCTTTGTGGCAGTTGGAGATGTAAACGTTCCCAAAGACATTGGTGAATACAGCCCTGCTGAGATACTTGCTGCAAAGAAAAATTCTGACGGTTTGAATGCCATTATACACACCATTACCCCAAATCTTCAGCACCATGTGTCAAATTTCACTAAGTCTAAAGAAGCTTGGGATATCTTAGAAACCGTATTCGAAGGTAACTCCAGTGAAAAGGAAGCTAGGCTTCAAAACCTTAATTCCGATTGGGAAAACCTTCATATGGAAGATGAAGATACATTTGATGAGTTTAATCACAGAGTGTCTGAAATTGTTAATACATCTTTTGCATTGGGTAAGACTATTCCTGAAAAGGACATTGTGATGAAAATTCTCAGATCGCTGCCATCTAGATATGACTCTAATAAGCATGCCATCGTTGAGGGAAATAACCTAGATAATCTCTCCAGAAATACGCTGGTTGGGAAGCTTAAGATCTTTGATCATGAGCATTCATCCAAATCTAAGGATGTTGCGTTCAAGGCACTAAAGGACACTAAATTACTTGATAAAAGTAAAAAAATATATATATCTCTGAAGACGATCACTTTGATACTGATTCTTCAGATGAATATCTTGAAAAATCGGTATCGATGATCACAAGACAGTTTAGGGATCTTCTGCTGAAGAGAAGTAAACGGTTCTTCAGAGATAAGCCTCAAGCATCAGTCAAACCTCATAATCGTGTTCCTCCTAAAAATAGGGATATTGATGAAACTGATGACGAGGATATTCCTAAGTGCTTTAAGTGTAAATGATTTGGTCATTTTGCAAACGAGTGCCCAAATCGTAGAAAATACACTGGGAACAAAGGTCTTGCTGCAACTCTTGATGAAATGTCTGACAGCTATGAGTCTAATGAAGACCAGAAATCAAGTGTTGCACTTCTTGGTGAAAATATTAATTTTGAGAATTGTATCAATACTTATACCAATCTTGATATTCTTTCAGAAGAAAACCCAACTAATCTAGAAGAAAAAATTGACCCATTCTTTGGAAACTCTATATGTAATGTTTCAGGTTCCACCATGTGTCTAGCTGCGTGCATATCTCAGAAGACTGACTTTTATCCTAGATTGACGTGCTTGTATTGTTCTATAAAGGGTCATGAACTTTCAAAGTATTACAAGTACAAACACCAAATGAGGCACGTCAACAAACTTCAACGAAGAGCAAATCGATTAGCAAATAAGCTTAAACTTGCTCAGAAGACTGCTGAGGTATGTAGGATTTTATCTTCGTCTAAGAAGTTAGTTTCCAATGATAAACCAAGAACATTAAAGAAGAAATTATGGTCAAATCGTTTTGATAGACAGAGGTATGTGGATTCCTCTCAAGAGAATCATGGTGGACAAATTGTTGTTCACCACAACACAACTTGATTGTGTTATTTTGTAAATCTTGTCTCATGTGCCTGATCAAAATAGACAATATTATGTACCTCTCAGGCTTTAAGATAAGTTTTGTTTTTCTTATTTTCTTAGTTTTTTGTCTATCGATAAAGGAGGGTTATTATCGACAATTCTACTCTTTATAGGGTTGAGAGTTGAACGTGTACGAACCTGTTAAAAGGTTTTTAAATCCTACATTCCTTTTTCCTTCCTTGAAACATCTTTTTATCTCAAGACTACTTGTTGAGCTTAAGTTGTGATTTCCTCTCACAAACCCATACGCCTATGGATACTCCAAGTATGATGTCTTCAGATGGAAAGGATGTTAATGTGATTGTTAAGCCATCAATCGTGAAGGAAAAATAAAAATATCCATTATCTCTTACATTAAAAAGGAAGAGAAAGAATGTGAGGAAGCCAAGGGCCGTTCCTTCAAACTCTCAGAAGTTTTCTGATGTTCTTGAAGTGTTGAAGGAGATGCAAAATGAGATTCAATAAATAAAGGCTATTGTGACTAAGACTCATGAAATTCAGAAGGCCCTGGTTCGACATCATCATCCAAGAAGGTTTATTGATATAAACTCCTACCTTAGTGAACCTTATGTCCCAGTGGCTGTTGACGACAAGGAGTTCGGGGATGATAAAGAATTCTTCAAAGGTCTTTTTGCCTAGTAAATCTTCTTTTATTGTTTTATTTAGAAGAATAAATAGAGTTTGGAATATCCATTATTGTGATTTCACATAGCTATGTCCCACGTTTTCATCTTCATGTTTTTAGATTTATTGGTTTAAATTCTAAAATTGTTTGGAAGATGATTTTTGCAGTATTAATCTTTATGGTTTTATATATTGCAATTTGTTATGGGATATGTGTGTTTGCATCCGTGAACTATGATTGTCCCATATCTTGTCAAAAGTAAAGTCTTTCGTATGTCGATATACATGTATTGATAAAAGAATAAATGGACTTTTGACAAATACAAAAGTTAAGCCTATTATGTCAATTATTGATGGAGATAGGTTAAAATCTTTGATTTCAAGGATTATGTCTATTGTATGTCATTGTGCAAATGGTGATGGAAAATAGAATGAGTCCTTGCTTATTCCACAGTATTAGGTCGACCTCCAATCCACAATTTTTGTGTATAAACTGTGTTGTCCCATAAGGTGTCTTATGTTGAGCTCTATCGACTGAGTTATTGTTTTGGCTTAGTTGTTGCTCCGTGAGGTACTTTATGTCGAGCATGTTAAACTAAATTAATCATCTTGTTTGGTTATTTAGTTGTTGCTCCATAAGTTCTCTTATGTCGAGCATGACCAATTAAATTGATTACTTTTTGTGGTTAATTTGGTTGTGTATTTCGATTAGATTAGTTATGAGATCTCTTGTGATTAATCTAATTGAGTATTCTTGAGTCTCCATAAGTTCACTTATGTTGAGCACTTCCGATTAAATTAATCAAGGGTTCTTTTGTGGTTAATTTAATTGAGTTTTTTGAATTCAAATTCATACTTGTATGTGATTTGTTGTGTCCAAAGAAATCTTTCTTTACTTTTGAAATTAAGGTAGCTCTTGTTGTTCTTTCGGTAATGACATATTATGGGGGAGAGTTCTTATTTGAACTTGTGCTTAATTGCCAAATCTTTGTGGGGAGTGCGGTTGTGGAATATTATAGGGGTTATCTTGTATCTTTATAAACTCCTTGATGAATGCATTTAGCTTCGGATATATGATTGCATCTAAATAAGATGATATGTGCTTTCTTTTGGTCATGAAATGTCTCTTTCGGAAATTTGATTAGGATCACGTTCTTGTACATTTGTCAAGTTTATTGACAAAAAGGGGGAGAATTAATATGTAGTTCACACTACAAATACATATGGTTTTCGGATCATTATGTAAGGGGGAGTGGTTTCCATGTGAGATGGAGTATTGAATAAGGGGGAGTGATACATATCACCATAGTATTGTTGTCGAAGTTGTGATACAATTGAACTTTCATACTATATAATGATACTATGACATTGTATAACAATGATTGAGAACTCTTATTTTCTCGTTGTTATAGCTACGAATTTTCAACAACGATGATGCTGAACTTACAAACTTTGGGATAATTGGAGTACTTGAAAGTGACGAAGATTTCGAGTAATGTTGAAGATTAGGCACGTGGGATAGGACCTACAAAAGTTAATTCATTTATTTTTCTATTCCATATGTATTGATAGTTTTGTCACTTAAATTGACAAATGGGGATATTATTAGAGCATTGCTCGGTCGAACTCGCATGCGTTGCTATCTCAAGTATGTTTGTCAATGTTAGTGATCAAAAACTATAAGTCTTGATTTCTAGTCTACTATAACTAAAGTCTCGGACTAGGATAAAAAGTGTAGTTGATCTCAAGAACTCCATGGAAATCATCATACAAGACGAAGGACTACTCAAGAAACTGGTGGAACTTCATCGACTAAAAGGTATGTGGAGACTTGAACTTATCTATCACTCAAAAGTCTATATAATCTATCTCTTATTCTTGAGACAAAAGTCGTTTTGCTATATAGACTTTGACTATATACATTTTTTATTTCGAGCCGAGTTTATCTCGCCTATCTATTTCTCGAAATATGTGTTGGTAAGCTTTCTCTTTAGCCAAGTTCATCTTTACCTAGTGACATGAGTCATGACAAGTTTCAATCACTAGTTTGTGAATAACAATTATATAATAAACGTCCTATAAGAATGTTTCAATGATTGAAATGAAAGTTTATATTATATAACCGATGGTGGATATAAGCATTGTGTGGCAACACATATATGTATAAGTCCTTTTTTCTTTGAGCCGAAGTTTGTGAACTTTGTTGATCAAGAGAACCGGAACAAGAGCCGTGAACTCAGTCCGCGAACTGGCAGAAGTTCTCGATCCGAGAAATCTGCTGGAGTTTGAGAACTCTTTCCGGGAACTTAAGTCCACGAACTAAGTTTGCAAACTTAAGTTGGTCATATCTAAAGACGATTGTTTGTGAACTCATTTATATTAACTAAGGAATGCTAAATACAAACCGTCGCTATATAGTTCATGAACCGATTCGAGTGAATCAAATCGTTTTTGCTTCGAGTGTGTCTTGTGTAGTTACATAAGATTTCCTTGCAATTGAACAACTCTCTAACTAGTTCATTTGAGTCATTTGGACTAGTTATGGTGAAGAAGAATATGGTTGATATGAAAGTGATCATATGGCTAACCATTTGGTTTACTATTGTTGAACCAACTAATGTACAAGTTTGGGTACGGTTACACAAACCTAAAACGTGCATTTCATTTGTGTGTAACAAGCTAAGTTTTTGATCTAACGGTTGAAAGATATTAGCTTGAATCTAATCAGGTTTTCATCTAACGGTGAATTGTTAAATGCTTTGTTACCAAGCTAACATTGATTGCAAACCCGGATTTGAAAGACTATATAAGGGAGAACTCTAGCAACTGGGAAACCTAATCCCCACACCTTCTGTGTAAAACTAGTTGTTCTAATCTAGAGTCGATTCTCCTTTAACCTTTGGTTTCTTCTTAAAAACGAAGTTAGCGACTTAAAGACTTCACTAGGATTGTGAAGCCAGACCGATACTACTTTCTCGTAGTTGTGTGATCTGATCTTGCTGATTCTATCGTATTGAGTACACTCGTAACGATTGGCTTGAGATTGTTATCACCGATAGGCAAGATATAAAAATAATCACAAACGTCTTCGTCTCATCATTTGTGATTCCAAAATATCTTCTTTCGCCGCGTCGATTAAGATTATTGTGAGGTGATTGATAATACTAGGCTGTTCTTCGAGGTTATCAATTGGTTCTTGTTCACCTTGATTTATCAAAAGACGGAACAAAAACTTGTAGATATATCTGTAGGAGACAGATTAATCTATTCTGTAGACTTTTCTGTGTGATACGGATTTGTTTATTAAAGTCTTCGACTTTGGGTCGTAGCAACTCTTAGTTGTGGGTGAGATCAGCTAAGGGAATCAAGTGCGCAGTATCCTGCTGGGATTAGAGGCGTAGGAGCATAACTGTACCTTGTATCAGTGTGAGATTGATTGGGGTTCAACTATAGTCCAGACCGAAGTTAGTTTGTAGTAGGCTAGTGCCTGTAGCGGCTTAATACATTGTGTGTTCAATCTGGACTAGGTCCCAGAGTTTTTCTGCATTTGCGGTTTCCTCGTTAACAAAATTCTGGTGTCTGTGTTATTTATATTCCGCATTATATTTTGTTATATAATTGAAATATCACAGGTTGTGCGTTTGAAACAATCAATTGAAAATCCGACCTTTGGTTGTTGATTGAAATTGAGTGATACTTGAATATTGGTCTTTGGTACCGTTCAAGTGTTTTCTCTTGTATTCAATTAGACTCGCAGATTTCTATTTGCTTGAGTAAGAATTGAATCGAGAAAGAGAGATATAACTCTTTGATATACTTTTCATAGATTGAGTCTTGTTGATTATCTTAAAAGTATATTGGAGTTTGTCCATACAGATTTCTAAGCAAAATATTGGGTGTAGTTGTTGTACCCCCGCTTTTTCAGAGTGGTTTCCATGTGAGATGGAGTATTGACTAAGGGGGAGTGATACATATCACCATAGTATTGTTGTCGAAGTTGTGATACTATTGAACTTTGATGTTGCATAATGATACTACGACACTGTATAACAATGATTGAGAATTATGTTTTATCATTGTTATAGCTACGCATTTTCAAAAACGATGATGCTGAACTTACAACCTTTGGGATCATTGGAGTACTTGGAAGTGACGAAGATTTCGAGTAATGTTAACGATTAGACATGTGGAATAGTGACGAGGTGTCAACTCGCAAATAATATTTCTCTACTTTTCTTTACACTAGCAAGTAGTATAATGAAAGCAGAATCGTCCCAAGGGAGGTATGAAGCAAAAGTTGTTATGCAAATATTCCTAGCAAAGAAGATTTTGTTCTAGAAATTCTGAAAATCACAAAGTTGTATTCAAATATGAGATAAGATTGATTAAGGATTCATTCTCGACCACAAAACATAAACCAAATTGATATATAGCACGTTCTTCGCATTATCTTGTTACTAACAACCCTAGGATAATTAGTACGCTCAACTATCCCGTTATTATCCACTAAGCTCACCGGATACGGAAGCGCTCGGCTACCGGATTCTACTTACCAAGTTTCCTAGAAATACACTCTCTAGGTGTGACTTAAACAAATGCTCTAAGTTTTGTGAGATAAGGTTGCTCCTAGTGATGAATTCAAAAGCTTGAATCACCTAATAGTGTCAATTTCTACATACGAGTACTTAACAAAGTCCCATCATCAATACCCATATATCGCTACTTGTGTTTATAGTTTCTAGACAATTACGGGTCGAAGAAATTCTAAACTAGCAATAGAGATAGAGATATGAATTAATCATTCAATTTCGAACTTAAACAATTAAAACATAACTCATAAGCAATATTAGCATAGTAGAAATCAAACAATAACGAAAATAATTGCGAAAGAAGAAGCTATTTCATATTGATTGTAAGTTCGTATTCCGGGCTTTGAAATCGCACCTAATCAAAAGATAACTTAGCTACTCATAGTCATAAGTTCTCAACAGTAAAATCAATGGCTTAAAGTTGTTCAAAAGGAAAATAAAGGGTGAGGATAAACCAAACAGCAAACCAAAGTTGCTGTTGCTTTAAGCTCTCAGGACTGTTCTCAAGCACTTTAGGGGTGTCAAAACGGTGATGTAGAAGGTAGGGTTTCAGCTGTGTTTCTAACCTCCTTATATATATATCTCTGCACCTGTAATTTCGTGACCTCCTGTTGGCTGTTAAATCAGGTCCAAGCCAATGCCAATCGCGACCAATGAACCATGTTAATCTCAGCTTCTAAACTGCATCCTGCACTTTCTCCAGTCATGACCCACTGAACCAGGGCATCTAAAATCTGTGACAACCCCTTTGAACGACCAAACAAACCCTTGATAACAGTGGCTACAAGTCCTCTGTGTCGGCTGTATTGGCTACAGCAAACGGGCCAACCTTCATACATTCCAACCTCCCAATCCTTGTACGAATCCAGCTCAAACCCATAACACCAGCGACAAGTAAGTCTCTGTGGATGAATCTTGAACTAAAATTAACCCGAAATCACCACAAATCCAACCATTTCCACCATCCATACAAATCCAGCTCATAACCCTGTAAAACAGTTCACCAATTTCATTGCAGCAGCAACATTTCTTGTGACTGATTCGCAGGCCAGAAACCCACGAGCATCAGCTTCAAATTGAATCTAAACTAGTACACACTTCTCTCTTCTCAGTTAGTGTCAAGCCATGGTTACAGCAGCTCAATACCAGACAGAACTATTGATGTCTCCACTGTTTTCTCGCTGCCAGAACTCTGCTTGATTCATATTTAGTCACAACCCAACTTCGATATTCCTGCCAGCACCAAAATCTCTTTGCAATCACACCAATTCAGACCCCATCATCTCAAAACCCCTCAGCACCATGACTATCATTCAGCTACAAGATTTGGTGGCAGCAGCAACATCATCAACTTCCCAGTAATACTCAACTCAGGACCCTGTAACCTGCTTCACTGAATTCATGGCTTCACAATAACCTTCTTTCACTGTCGAGAACAAGCACCACCCATTGTACAGACTCTGCAATGCCATCTCCTGCCATTGTGTTTACATGTTCACTGAAATGACCTAACTCCTTCAGACAAACACACTTCAATTCATTCCCTGTAGAGCAATACACCAAATTCAACAGCAGCTTCCTATTTTGACTGAAATCCAGCTCAGTTCAGCTCTCTAAACACCCATCAATCTCAGGCCACAGTAACGTCTTTTTCACTGATTTCCGGCATCAATACAAGCTCAAAACTCAACCGAATCACCATAACATTGATCCATACCCAACAACAACAGATCCCCAAATTCTGCTCATTCCCATTCACGAATTTGCCCTAAAATCACCTTGTTCAGCAGCTGAATCAATGACTGCAACAGACCCATATTTCCACCACCAGTTCAAGCCATCTCTCCTTGTTTCTGTTGCGGTCGAAGTGCTCTTGAAAACCCACACAAACAATTACAAAATCAGGCCAACAACACTTGTTTCTCTTCCTCTTCCCCGGCATTCAAATCTGTTCAAAACACCACCAAAATCCCACGATCCAGACAGCACTTTTCTTGCTCGAATTCTCACCCAAGCCATACATCTGAACCTGCCATTCTTCGTACTCCTTCATTGCTCTCAACCCCTGCTGTGATACTGTCCATTTGTCCTTCCAGAAACCATCGATTCAACAGCTCACTTTCCTCCCTATTTCTGGTCCAAAATACCAGCAAATTTGCTCCATTGTTCCTTCTTCTTCTCGGCTTCAGATAAAGATTTCGACCCATGATGAATAGCCACCAAATTCACGGCTAGATCGACGACAGACATGGCTGAGAGTTGGATGAAACGAGAAGAGAAATGTCTGTTGTGAATTAAGAGAGAAATGGTGTTCACCTGGTTGTACAAATTGGATTGTAAGAGCGTCCACAATCGACGACTAAACCCAAATATAGTGTCCAGTTGATAGGCGTAGTGGGACGGACCATCGATCAAAATTTGATCAAAGACTAAAGTCCAGACCAAATTTGGTCTGCGACCAAGACCAAACACAAATATAGTCTGGCGTTTATATAGTCCACGCCCCATAACCAGGCGGACGTATAGTTCACGTCCCACCCCAGGCGGACGTATAATGCACGCCCGTCTTTTCTTTTTTTTTAATCTTTTGTGTGGGGCGGGCTTAATACCTCCGCCCCACTCTTTACACACTTCAAATGCATGGGGCGGGCATAATACCTCCGCCCACTTTTTTTTCTTTTTTTTTTAATTTTTTTTCTACACCGGGCGAACGTATACTCCCCGCCCCACACCAGGCGTTGGTATATTCCACGCCCCACACCAGGCATTGGTATAATGTCTGTCTGACCAAATTTAGTTTTTTCACCGTAGGGTCACACACCAGATTAAACCCAAAATTTGGTCTTTTTTTTCCTCTTTGGTCTTTGGTTATACTCGCACCACTGCAGTTGCCCTAAGGAAACCTAATTTTTCTCCCATCTTGAATGCACATGTGTGACTCCCTTGGTGAACTCCACTAACAAATACAGTGGGCTTCTGACACTCTTTTATTACAGCAGGTTTCCAGGCTTGTAACTGCCGAGCTGTTAATCCCATGTCAAAATCTTCGAACTGTCTCGAACATTCAACAACCATGGTTCATATTGCCAGCACACAGGCTTCATTTCAAGTCCATGCCCTTGTATTTTCCTGACCGCAACAAAGAGAATTAAATTCTCTTTTAGCTCCAGCTCGCTGACAATGTCCTTGGCCTCCAATGAGCTTTAGCCGCGTGCACGGATGCAATCCATTTTGGCGCTTTTTCTTCCCTTGAATTCTTCCACCAACATCAGCCATCTCTTACTTCTTAAATCCACTTCTTCTCTTCAATTTCTCTTCATCATCAAAACGGTCGTGCTTTTCAGACAGATAAATTTGCATCACTAAAGCCGACATGCTTTTCAGACATAGATGAAGAAATAAAAGTAAATAATGAGAAATAATTTCGCCTCCAACAGCATTTGTACCTTTTTGCCTTTTAAGCGACTTTCGTCTTCTTTTGTTCCAAATGACTCCAAAGTACCTAAACACTCAAAAGCAAACATAATATAAATAGTTTACAAGAAAACTTAGCAATGAAAGCGTAAACAATATATAAATATTAAGGTGTTCTAGATACCTATCAAATAGGAGCTACAAAAGTTTATTTATTTATTTTTGTATGTCATATGTATTGATTGTTTTGTCACTAAAATTGACGAAGGGGGAGATTGTTGGAGCACTGCTCGGTCGAACTCGCATGCGTTGCTATCTCAAGCATATTTGTCATTGTAAGTGATCAAAACTATAAGTCTTGATTTCTAGTCTACTATAGCTAAGTCTCGGACTAGAATAGAAAGTGTAGTTGAGCTCAAGAACTCCATGGCAATCATCTTACAAGACGAATGACTACTCAAGGAACTGGTGGAACTTCATCGACTAAAAGCTATGTGGAGACTTGAACTTATATATAACTTAGAAGTCTATCTACTCTATCTCCTATCTTGAGACAAAAGTCGTTTTGCTACATAGACTTTGAATATACACATTTGTTATTTCGAGCCGAGTTTATCTCGTCTATCTATTTCTCGAAATATGTGTTGGTAAGCTTTCGTTTTGGCCAAGTTCATCTTTACCTAGTGACGAAAGTCATGTTATGATTCAATCACTTTGAAAATAGTTTGTGAATAACAACTATATAACGTCCTCTGAATGAGAGTTTAGATTATGTAACCATTGTTGGATATAAGCATTGTGTGGCAACACATATATGTATAAGTCCTTATTATTTGAACCAAAGTATGCGTACTTTGTTGATAAGGAAAACCGGAACAAGAGCTCAGTCCCGAACTCAGTCCGCGAACTGGCGGAGGTTCTGATCCTGAGAGTATCTGCTGGATTTTGTGAACTCCTTTCGGGAACTTAAGTCCGCGAACTTCAGTTGGTTATATCTAAAGACGATTATTTGTGAACTTATATTTATATTAACTAAGGAATGCAAATTTCAAACCGTGGCTATAAAGTTCATGAATCGATTCGAGTGAATCAAATCGTCTTTGCTTCGATTGTGTCTTGTATAGTTATATAAGATTTATACAATTGAACAACTTTCAAACTAGTTCATTTGAGTCATTTGAACTAGTTATGGTGAAGAAGAATATGGTTGATATGAAAGTGCTCATATGGCTAACCATTTGGTTAACTACTATTAAACCAACAAATGTACATGTTTGGGTACGGTTACACAAACCTAAAATCATGCATTTCATTTGTGTGTAACAAGCTAAGTTTTCGATCTAATGGTTGAAATATATTAGCTTGAATCTAATCAGGTTTTCATCTATCGGTAAATATTGAATGCTTTGTTACCAAGCTAACATTGATTGCAAACCCTGATTTGAAAGAACATATAAGGGAGAAGTCTAGCAACTGGGAAACCTAATCCCCACACCTCCTGTTTGATACTAGTTGTATTAGCTAGAGTTTATTCTCCTTTAACCTTAGGTTTCTTCTTGTAAACCAGGTAAACGACTTAAAGACTTCATTGGGATTATGAATCCAGACTGATACTACTTTCTCATAGTTGTGTGATATGATCTTGTTGATTCTATCGTGTTGAGTACAATCGTAAATATTGGCTTGAGATTAATATGTCCGATAGGCAAGATATAAAAGTAGTCACAAACATCTACGTCCCATCGTTTGTGATTCAACAATATCTTCTTTCACCGCGTCGATTAAGATTATTGTGAGGTGATTGATAATACTAGGCTGTTCTTTGGGAATATAAGTCTGGGTTATCAATTGGTTCCTGTTAACCTTGATTTATCAAAAGACGGAACAAAAAATTGTAGGTATTTCTGTGGGAGACAGAGTTATCTATTAATGTAGACTTTTTTGTATGATACAGATTTGTTTATTAAAGTCTTCGACTTTGGGTCGTAGCAACTCTTAGTTGTGGGTGAGATCAGCTAAGGGAATCAAGTGCGTAGTATCCTGCTGGGATCAGAGACGTAAGGAGCGCAACTGTACCTTGGATCGGTGTGAGATTGATTGGGGTTCAACTACAGTCCAGACCGAAGTTAGTTTGTAGTAGGCTAGTGTCTGTAGCGGCTTAATACAATGTGTGTTCAATCTGGACTAGGTCCCGGGGTTTTTCTGCATTTGCGGTTTCCTTGTTAACAAAATTCTGGTGTCTGTGTTATTTCTTTTCCGCACTATATTTTGTTATATAAATGAAATATCACAGGTTGTGCGTTAGAATCAATCAATTTGAAATCCGATCTTTGGTTGTTGATTGAAATTGGTTGATACTTGAACATTGGTCTTTGGTACCGTTCAAGTGATTTCTCTTGTATTCAATTAGACTCGCAGATTACTATTTGCTTGAGTAAGAATTGAATCGAGAAAGAGAGATGTAACTCTTTGATATACTTTATGAAGATTGAGTCTAGTTGATTCTATTGAAAGTATATTAGATTTAGTCCATACAGATTTCTAATCGAAATATTGGGTGTGGTTGTTGTACCCCCGCCTTTTTAATTGGTATCAGAGCATGCAAACACGTTAAAGACCTTACAAGTCTGTGTTTGTAGCGATCTGACTCTATGTACACGAGTACTATCTCTGATAAACGCGTCACTAGAAATAAAAGTTTTGTCTCGTCGAATATAGATGATGTTAGAGCATATCTCGGTCAACCTCGCATGCGTTGGTATCTCAAGCATGTTTGTCAATGTTAGTGATCAAAACTATAAGTCTTGATTTCTAGCCTACATAGCTATGTCTCGGACTAGGATAGAAAAGTGTAATTGAGCTCAAGGACTTCATGGTGATTCATCATACAACGACGAAGATCTATACAAGGAACCGTGGAACTTCATCAACAAAAAGGTATGTGGAGACTTGAACTTATCTATCACTCAAAAGTCTATTTCTTCTATCTCCTACTTCTTATGAGACAAAATTCGTAGAGAGGTGATTGATTAATCTAGGCTGTTCTTCGGGAATATAAGACCGGATTATCAATTGGTTCATGTTTACCTTGATTTTATATCAAAAGAGGGAACAAAACCTAGGGTTTATCCATGGGAGACAAATTTATACTTTTATATACTTTTCTGCGTGAGACAGATCTGTTTATTATCAAGTCTGTGATTTTGGGTTACAACAACTCTTGGTTGTGGGTGAGATCAGCTAAGGGAATCAAGTGCGCAGTATCCTGCTGGGATCATAGGCGTAGGGGTACAACTGTACCTTGGATCAATGGGAGACTGATTGGGGTTCAACTATAGTCCAGTCCGAAGTTAGTTTGCAGTAGGCTAGTGTCTGTAGCGGCTTAATACAGTGTGTATTGAATCTGTACTAGGTCCCGGGGTTTTTCTGCATTTGCGGTTTCCTCGTTAACAAAATTTCTGGTGTCTGTGTTATTTCTTTTCCGCATTATATTTTATATAATTGAAATAATACAGGTTGTGCATTCGTGATCATCAATTGGAAATCCAACCTTTGGTTGTTGATTGGTATTGATTGATCCTTGGACATTGGTCTTTGGTACCGTCCAAGTATTCCTTGTATTTGATAAAGACTCGCTATTGTTTTTAGCTTGAGTAAAAATCAAATCAAGAGAGAGATATTAACTCCTTGAGATACTTTTATCTAGATTGAGTCTGACTGTCTAGTTGATTCTCTAGCAAAGTATTTCGGAGTTAGTCCATACAGATTGCTAAGGGAAATATTGGGTGGTGTTGTTAGACCCCCTCTTTTTCAGTTGGTATCAGAGCAGGCAAACACGTTCAAGACCTAACAAGTCTGTGTTTGTAGCGATCTTACTCTATGGACAGAATTGCTATCTCTATTAACGTACCACCAGTCCTCGATGGCTCAAACTATCTATAGTGGAAAGTTTTTATGCGCACTTTTCTTCAGTCGCATGACTTCCAATCATAGATATGTGTTGTGAACGTCTATGAGACTCCCGTTGTTATGGAAAGAGATGTTGTTGTACCAAAAGATTTATGTATGTACAATACTGCCGAGATAGTTGCTGCAAGGAAAAACTCTATCGGGTTGAACGCCATCCTACATGTTGTTTCCCTAAACCTTAGACATCATGTGATCTCATGAACTACGTCTAAAGAATCTTGGGATACTTTAGAAAGCGTATTTGAAGGTAACCCCAGTGAAAAGGAAGCTAGGCTTCATAACCTTAATTCCGAATGAGAATACCTTTCTATGGCAGAAGAAGACTTGTTCGACGATTTTTATCACAAACTGTCTGAAATTGTTAATGCATCATGTGCATTGGGTAGGACAATTCCTGAAAAGGAAATTGTGATGAAAATCCTTCGATCGCTGCCATCCAGATACGAATCTAAAAGACATGCCATCGTTGAAGGAAATAACCTTAATACTCTTTCACGAAACACACTGGTCGGAAAAATTAGAATTTTCGATCGCGAATATATGGAAAGAGACGATCATCATTTGCTTGGCAACTGTGTCACCTCTACTGATCATAAATCTTGTCATCCAAAATTGACGAAAGAGAAAAGTGAGAATTGCTTTATTTCTACGTTGTCTTTGTTTATACAAAAACTTAAGAAGATCCTCGGACGTAGTAAAAGAAAGTCTCAAAAGGAAACTTCGTTAGTCAATATAAAGGATAAGAATACCAAAAAGAGTCGTACTAATGAAACTGGTCTTATGTGTGTTCAAGCCTCTTCGAAAAATCCTGAAATGGAGATAAGAGAGATAACTAAAGCATGGATGAATACTCTTGATTATTGTCCTGAGGAAATCTATGATTGCTCTCTCATTCTTTTTGCTGAAAATCATTTTCATTATTCCTTCGTGACATGTCCGCATGTGTTGGATCAGCAAACCTCTCCTGATTTTGTGTTGAACTACAGGAGTTTATCATAAAAGACTCTACCAAATCGCTCTGTTCAGTTGAGTTCACCTCAGAATCATCTTAGCACGTCAAATCAAAAACAGTCCTTCCTGGCTAACCGTAGTATGCTGAAAACAAAAAGGAAGTCTACCTTTCATCAAAAGGTGTTTTCAAAAATGGTGCAGAATTTGCAAAGATCTGCAGTCAAGTTTTTTAAAACTCTGATCACAATGGATAAGCAGAAACCTAGTGAAATGGGTGGTTTCTCTCTTTGCAAAGATTATCCCAGACCGATCTTGGATTGGAGGCCTTATGTTCAGTAATATTATTGAAAAATGATTCTTGTGTTCTCTTTCTCTTATACAATAATCATAATATACAAGGGCACTGTAACATATTTTTTTTGTGTTTTTTCAGGTCTTGTTCGTGAACGACTTCAACTTTTTTGATAACCAACTTCTGTTAGGATTTGGTAAAAAGGGTGTTTCTTGGAATTCTACACATGTATTCCTTTTAAAAGGCTCTACCTCTTCAGCACTCTCATTTCATCCTCTCTATCATGTGCTCCTCTAGTCTTTCAAGTAAAGAAAGTGATGTATGGACAGTTCTATTTCCCTCAAAGAAGATTCGTTTCGATTCTTCTGACAATCAGATGTGCTATGACAAACATGTCTCTTCTTCTTATGAGAACCCTTTTGTCTCTCAGTTTGATAAGCTCTCTCTAGCCATGAATATTGTTTTGGAACAAGTTCGTGCTCTGAAAAATGAACTTGAAGTATCTTCCAAAAAACTTGAGGAGAAAATGGATAGTCTTGAATCAAGGATTGACCTAATCGAAGATGAGCTTGAAGAATATAAGGAATACGAGAAGAATATTCAAGGTAAGTGAAATGATTGATAGTAGGTATAGATATCTAGTATGTCTTATTTTTGGATTAATTGGAAGAATAACTAGTGCTTTGAATAACGACGATTGTGACTACACATAGCTATTTTTGTTTTCATCTTCTTATGTTATTTTTTAGGTTTATTGGTTATTAAATTCTAAAAATATTTGGAGGATGATGTTTATTGCAATATTTTAATGGTTTGTGATATTGCAATATTTTTATGGGATATGTATTTTTTACGTCCGTGAACTTGAAGGTCCCATATTGCAGTCAAAAGTAAAGTCGTTCATGAATCGGTATTCGTATTGATGAAAGGACGAATGGACTTTTGACATATACAAAAGTTATGCCTATGCAGTCATGTATTTGATGGAAAATAGGATAAAATCTTTTGTTCAACAAGGATAAAGTCTATTATGTCATTATGATGGAAAATAGAATAGATCCTTGTATGTTATCCACGGTAATGATCTTCATTGATCCATTTTATTATGTTTTACCGTGAAGGTTCCATTGTGTGTCTTATGTTGAGCACCTTACAACTAAGTCGATTTACCTTGCCTTTGTTGGTTGTTCCATAAGATGTTATATGTCGAGCATTAGGAACTAAATTAATCAACTAGTTTGGTTATTTAGTTAGTACTCCATAAGTCTTCTTTCGTATGTTGAGTACATGTACGGTTAAGGTTGTCATATTCTATGATGAACTTAGTCGGGGTTCCATAAGTTCTCTTATGTTGAGCCCAAAATAATTAAATTAATTACTTCGGTGATTAGTTTGGTTGTTTGTATTCCAATTAGATTAATTATAGGTTCTCTTGTAATTAATCTAGTTGAGTTTTCATATATTCCACAAGTTCTTGTGTTGAGTATATGAAAGGCCACACTATCATGTTCTTTGGTTAATGTAGTCATATATTCCATAAGGTTTTCCTTATGTTGAGTATTTGAACGGTTAAGTTAGTCATCTCCGTGTGATTGACTTAGTCATAGTTCCGTGAGTTTACTTATATTGAGCACTTTCAATTAAATTGACCACTTTTGTGGTTTGATTTAGTTGTGTATTCCAATTGAATTAATCATGGTTTTACTTGTGGTTAATTTGGTTGAGCTTTGGATATAGAAAGTCATTCCTATGGTTTTTGGTGTCCAATAAAAAATCCTTCTTACCTTTCGAAATTAAGGTCGCTTTTGTTGTTCTCTCGGGAATGACATCAAATGGGGGAGAGTTCTTTTGAACTTGTGCTTAATGGTAATATCTTGCGGGGAGTGCGGCTGTGGAATTTTATAGGGGTTATCTTGTATCTTAAAACTCCTTGATGAATGATGTTAGCTTCGGCTATTAGATTGCATCTAAATTAAGTTGGTATGTATTTTTCTTTTGGTCATGAAATGTCTCTTGTGGAAATTTCATTATGATCCCATTCTTGTACCTTTGCCAATTTTATTGACAAAAAGGGGGAGAAATATTGTAGTTCACACTACAAATACATATGGTTTTCGGATCATTGTGTAAGGGGGAGTGGTTTCCATGATCGAGATGAAGTATTGACTAAGGGGGAGTGATACATATCACCGTAGTATTATTGTTAAAGTCGTGATACAATTGGACTTTGATGTTATATAATAATACTATGACACTATATAATAATGATCGAGAATCTCGATTTCTCTCATTGTTATAGCTACGGATCTTCAACAACAATGGCGCTAAACTTACAACCTTTGGGATCATTGGAGTACTTGGAAGGACGAAGATTTCAAGGAACGTTGAAGATTAGACTATGGAATAGGAGCCCCTAAAGTTTATCTTTTTTTGTATTCCATATGTATTAATAGTTTTGTCACTAAAATTGACAAAGGGGGAGATTGTTAGAGCATAGCTCGGTAAACCTCGCATGCGTTGCTATCTCAAGCATGTTTGTCAATGTTAGTGATCAAAATTATAAGTCTTGATTTCTAGCCTACATAGCTAAGTCTCGGACTAGGATAGAAAAGTGTAGTTGAGCTCAAGGACTTCATGGCAATTCATCATATAACGATGAAGATCTATACAAGGAACCGTGGAACTTCATCAACAAAAAGGTATGTGGAGACTTGAACTTATCTATCACACAAAAGTCTATCTCTTTGATCTCCTACTTCTTATGAGACAAAAGTCGTATGCTATATAAACTAGATCATACACATTTGACATTTCGAGCTGAGAATTCATTGCTTATCTTTTATCTCGAAATCGTGTGTTGGTAAAGCGTTTCGCTTTGATCAAGTTTATCTTCACCTAGTGACGAAAGTCATGAAAAGTTTCAATCACTTTGAGAATTTCTCTGACGTGAATCGGTCTGTGAATAACGGCTACATAGCGTCCTCTGAGAATGTCTCAATGATTGAAATGAGAGTTTAGATTACATAACCGTGTATTCCTTGAACCGAAGTTTTCAAACTTTTTTGATCAAGAGAAATCGGGAGGATTGTGGAATTTGCTTGCCAAGTCCGCGAACCCAGTCCGCAAACTCAGTTCGCAAATTGTCGGAAGTTCTCGACCGAGAATTTCTGCTGGGATTTTCCGAAACTCGTTTGTGTGCTTAGTCCGCGAACTCAGTCCGCGAACTGGCGGAAGTTCTTGTATCGAGAATTTCTGTTGGGGTTCCAAATTTGTTCGTGAAGTTCAAGTCCGCGAACTGGCGGAAGTCTCTTTGCCGAGATTTTCTACTGAGTTTGGAAAACTCTGTCGGTTGCCTTAAGTCCGCGAACTTGTTTGTGAACTTAAGAGGTTATCATCTAAAGATGTGCTCTGAACATGAAACATTAAATTACTAAGGAATGCTTTATGCAAACCGTGGTTATAATGTTCATGAGCCGATTCAATCGAATCGAATCATCTTTGTTTCAATTGTGTCTTGTGTAGTTACATAAGATCTCATAGCAATTGAACAACTCTTTAACTAGTTCATTTGAGTCAATTGAACTAGTTATGGTGAAGAAGAACAAGGTTAATATGAGATGCTCATATGGTTAACCTTTTGGGTTACTATGTTGAACCAACATACACGTACACGTTTGGGCATGGTTTTCACGAATACAGTAAACGTCTACCCAAGTGTGTATGACAAGCTAAGTTTTCGATCTAACGGTTGAGAAATATTAGCTTGAATCTAAATCAGGTTTTCATCTAATGGGGAATAACGATTGCTTTGTAACTAAGGAAAAACCCTGATGTGAAGGCTATATAAAGGAGACATCTAGCATTGTACAAAACTAATCCCCACACGTATGTGTGCTAATAGTGCGCCCGCTAGAGTCGATCTCCATTAACCTTAGATTTTCTTCTCTAAAATCAGGTTAACGACTTAAAGACTTCATTGGGATTGTGAAGCCGGACCGGTACTACTTTATCGTAGTTGTGTGATTTGATCTTGCATCTTCTATCGTACGAGTACAATCGATTTATTGGTTTGAGATCCTGAGAGCTCTCCGATAGGAAAGATAAAGAAGTCACAAACATCTTCGTCTCACTGTTTGTGATTCCTCGACAATCCGCTTGTGTAGTCAAGAAGGATTGTAGAGAGGTGATTGATTAATCTAGGATGTTCGGAATATAAGACCGGATTATCAATTGGTTCTTGTTCACCTTGATTTTATATCAAAAGGCGGAACAAAACCTAGGGTTTATCTGTAGGAGACAGATTTATCCTTTTATAGACTTTTCTGTGTGAGACAGATCTGTTTATTATCAAGTCTGTTATTTTGGGTTACAACAACTCTTGGTTGTGGGTGAGATCAGCTAAGGGAATCAAGTGTGCAGTATCCTGCTGGGATCAAAGGCGTAGGAGTACAACTGTACCTTGGATCGGTGGGAGACTGATTGGGGTTCAACTATAGTCCAGTCCGGAGTTAGTTTGCAGTAGGCTAGTGTCTGTAGCGGCTTAATATAGTGTGTATTCAATCTGGACTAGGTCCCGGGGTTTTTCTGCATTTGCGGTTTCCTCGTTAACAAAATTTCTGGTGTCTGTGTTATTTCTTTTCCGCATTATATTTTATATAATTGAAATAATACAGGTTGTGCGTTCGTGATCATCAATTGGAAATCCAACCTTTGTTTGTTGATTGATATTGATTGATCCTTGGACATTGGTCTTTGGTACCGTCCAAGTATTCTCGCTATTGTTTTTAGCTTGAGTAAAAATCAAATCAAGAGAGAGATATTAACTCCTTGAGATACTTTTATGAGTCTGACTGTCTAGTTGATTCTCTAGCAAAGTATTTCGGAGTTAGTCCATACAGATTGCTAAGCGAAATATTGGGTGGTGGTGTTGTTAGACCCCCGCATTTCAGATGAACCTTGTGTTCTGACGAGACCGATAAACACTGACACGTGTGATCCCGATTACCCTTCAAAAGAGACCATCTCTATTAATGAACGGGAAACAGCCGAAGAGAGTGAATTGATTCTAAATCTTGTTAGAATCCAAGATGATAGATTTAATCGGTTGAAACACCATGTCAATGTTCTTCTTGGTATAGTAAGAGACTGCAAATTCAAAGAAAATACTGAAGATCGTTCTTCACGTATGTCTCTTGAGGCTAGCCTCAAAAAGGATGCTTTGGAAATTGAACATCGCTTGAGTAAACTCTCTATTAAAGGATGCTCTAAGCAGTCTAATATACCAAGTACTTCTGCTACGACTGAAAATATTCCAGATCCAGAAGTAAAATTGGAATCCCTTCCTATCAGAAAAGATGTGTTAGTCTCCTCTAATCAAGGATGTTCTACATGAAGGAAGAAATCTCCTAATGAGACTGTTAAGACTGTACTATCTAATCATTCTTGTGATCAGAAAGTATGTCTATCCTGTAAGGAAAAAAGTTTTGTCAAACAAAGGGGAAACTCTAGGTTGAACAAAAATCTCTTTGTTCAATCTCAACACACCTTAGACTTAATTCTCAAAGGTGTAACTGACATTCGTATGTCTAAACCAATTGGTTTTCGTACTTACCCTGTGTATGCTGCCAGGAAGGTCAGTTCAATGAGTTCCTCAAACACTCAGAAGCAGAAAAATTGTCTTAACAAAAACCGTCTAAGGAAAGATCAAGTCTTGTCTTTTGTTAACAGAGAAGATAACTTTACCTTAGGTGAGAACAAAGTTCCAGGAGAAAGAAGTAAAAATGATGATATTAATGATAACCTGAAGAAGATGATTAAAGGTTTTATCAACAGGTTGTCTATCCTCTCAAGACTAAATTCTTCCGGTAAGAACTCAAACCATGTCTTGTATTTTGATAATTTCTCACATCAAAAGGGATTCCTTCCTAGATATGAAAGGAAAAGGGGACTTGATCACAAACATCATTCATTTGATGAGCTAAAAGCTCATACTTGGGCCAATTGATCACAAGGTTGAAATCTCTCACACAAAATCCTGGTTGAGAGATATTCTCAGGTATATTTGTGTCAATAGTATTTTTGGATCCTCAATCTATTTTCTTATCGTCTTTAGCATGAGTATCGATGCAAAATACTTGCACAAGTATTTGTGCTTGCTGTGGTAATTTTTCTTTTTGATTGTTTGGTTAAACAAGGTGCTACTCATGCATTCTAATTTTTCTTCTCTTTTGATATTTTTGGAGTCATTATGTTTTATTCACATTATTGTGAGATTTTCTGCAAAGTCGTGTGCGTACGACTCCTGTTTTGGGACAAGATTGATTTCGTACAGGTAACCCGTGTGACTGGCGCGAATCAATTAAAGAAACCCTAGAATTCCTTCCCTAAAAAATACTTTAAGTACCCGACCTATTGAGTTACGTAAGTCACGTACGCATACTCTAGGTTTTTTTCTGGGTTATCAAGAATGTCTTCTTCTTCATCTCGCTATGGTGATTTTGCAAGGGGTTTCTTGAGAAAGGTTTTGGTTCTGAGTCCAAGAGAAGTAAGAAAAGAACCCTTGTAGATGAAGATCATCCTAATGCCTCATGTTACTATTCCTATACTCATGAGGATGTTGAGAAGGAAGATATGATCTCTGCTGAAGTGGTTCATGATTTTATTAAATACTTTAAGGAGTCAAAACTGCAGCTGGTTGATACTCTGAAAAGTCTTGATGTGTTAAAGACTAAGTTGAAAAAGGTTACCTCTAACCTTGGTCTCATAAAATCTCACATCAATGATCTTCTCAAAGAGAATCTCTTCTCTGAAGATGCAATGGATGCTGTCAATCACAAGCTCGAAGACCACCCCAAGATTCGTGAGGTTCCCGAACCGTCTAATTGACCTTAGTTCGTGTACGGGAATAGCACTGGAATATGCTTTTTGTTTCTTATCTTGTGATTTTTAGTTTTGCCTAGTAAATCTTCTATATTCTTGTTTTGATTAGAAGAATAACTAGAGTTTGGAATAGCCATTATTGTGATCTCACATAGCTACGTCCAACGTTTTTCATCTTCATGTTTTTAGGTTTATTTGTTTAAATTCTAAAAAAATTGTTTGGAAGATGATTTTTGCAGTATTAATCTTTATGGTTTTATATATTGCAATTTGTTATGGGATATGTGTGTTTGCGTCCTTGAACTATGATTGTCCCATACCTTGTCAAAAGTTAAGTCTTTCATATGTCAATATGCATGTATTGATAAAAGAATGAATGGACTTTTGACATCACAAAAGTTTGAAGCCTATTATGATGGAAGATAGGATGAACTTTTGTTGACAAGGATTATGTCTATTGTATGTCATTGTACGAATAGTGATTCAAAATAGAATGAATCCTTGTATATTCCGCAGTATTGATCTTCCCTGACCCGTATTTTTTATATATTACTGTGAGGCTCCGTAAGTTCTTTTATGTCGAGCATGATCAATTAAATTCATCACTTTTGTGGTTAATTTGGTTGTATATTTCCGATTAGATTAATTATGGGTTCTCTTGTGATTAATCTAATTGAGTATTTTTGGATTCAAATACATATTCGTATGTGATTTGTTATGTCCAAAGAAATCCTTCTTTTCTTTTAAAATTAAGGTCGCTCTTGTTGTTCCTTCGGGAGTGACATTTTATAAAGGAGAGTTCTTAATTGAACTTGTGCTTAATTGCCAAATCTTTGTGGGGAGTGCGGTTGTGGAATATTACAGGGGTTATCTTGTATCTTTATAAACTCTTTGATGAATGCATTTAGCTTCAGCTTTATGATTGCATCTATACAAGTTGATATATGCTTTCTTTTGATCATGAAATGTCTCTTTTGAAAATTTCATTAGGATCCCGTTCTTGTACTTTTGCTAATTTTATTGACAAAAAGGGGGAGAATTAATTTGTAGTTCACACTACAAATACATATGGTTTTCGGATTATTATGTAAGGGGGCGTGGTTTACATGTGAGATGGAGTACTGACTAAGGGGGAGTGATACATATCACCATAGTATTGTTGTCGAAGTTGTGATACAATTGAACTTTGATGCTGCAATATGATACTATGACACTGTATAAAAATGATTGAGAATTATGTTTTCTCATTGTTATAGCTACGGATTTTCAGCAACGATGATGCTGAACTTACAACCTTTGGGATCATTGCAGTACTTGGAAGTGACGAAGATTTCGAGTAATGTTGAAGATTAGGCATGTGGAATAGGAGCTACAAAATTTTATTTATTTATTTTTGTATTCCGTATGTATTGATAGTTTTCTCACTAAATTTGACAAAGGAGGAGATTGTTAATGTACTACTCGGTCGAACTCGCATGCGTTGCTATCTCAAGCATGTTTGTCAATGTAAGTGATCAAAACTATAAGTCTTGATTTCTAGTCTACTATAGCTAAGTCTCGGACTAGGATAGAAAGTATAGTTGATCTCAAGAACTCCATGAAAATCATCATACAAGACGAAGGACTACTCAAGGAACTGGTGGAACTTCATCGACTAAAAGGTATGTGGAGACTTGAACTTATCTATCACTCAAAAGTCTATCTACTATCTTGAGAAAAAAGTCGTTTTGCTATATAGACTTTGATTATACACATTTGCTATTTCGAGCCGAGTTTATCTCGCCTATCTATTTTTTGAAATATGTGTTGGTAATCTTTCGCTTTGGCAAAGTTCATCTTTACCTAGTAGTCATGTTATGTTTCAATAACTTTGAAAATGGCTTTGACGACAAATGGTTTGTGAGTAACAACTATATAACGTCCTCTAAGAATGTTTCAATGATTGAAATGAGAGTTTAGATTATGTAACCATTGTTGGATATAAGCATTGTGTGGCAAACCATATATGTATGAGTCCTTATTCCTTGAACCAAAGTATGCGTACTTTGTTGATCAGGAAAATCGGAACAAGAGCTGTGAGCTCAGTCCGCGAAAGCAGTCTGCGAACTGGCGGAGGTTCTCATCCCGATAATATCTGCTGGAGTTTGTGAACTCCTTCCGGGAACTTAAGTCCGTGAACTTGAGTTGGTTATATCTAAATACAATTATTTATGAACTTATATTTATATTAACTAAGGAATGCAAATTGCAAACCGTGGCTATAAAGTTCATGAATCGATTCAAGTGAATCAAATCGTTTTTGCTTCGATTGTATCTTGTATAGTTATATAAGATTTATACAATTGAAAAACTCTCTAACTATTTCATTTGAGTCATTTGAACTAGTTATAGTGAAGAAGAATATGTTTGATATCAAAGTGCTCATATGGCTAACCATTTGGTTAACTATTGTTGAACCAACAAATGTACATGTTTGGGTACGGTTACACAAACCTAAAACCGTGCATTTCATTTGTGTGTAACAAGCTAAGTTTTCGATCTAGCGGTTGAAAGATATTAGCTTGAATCTAGTCAGGTTTTCATCTAACAGAAAATATTGAATGCTTTGTTACCAATCTAACATTGATTGCAAACCCTGATTTGAAAGACCATATAAGGGAGAACTATAGCAACTAGGAAACCTAATTCCCACACATCTTGTGTTATACTAGTTGTATTAGCTAGAGTCGATTCTCCTTTAACCTTAGGTTTCTTCTTGTAAACCAGGTTAACCACTTAAATACTTCATTGGGATTGTGAAGCCAGACCGATACTACTTTCTCGCAGTTATGTGATCTGATCTTGCATATTCTATCGTGTTGAGTACAATCGTAACGATTGGCTTGAGATTAAGATCTCCGATAGGAAAGATATAAAAGTAGTCACAAACATCTTCGTCTCATCGTTTGTGATTCCACAATATCTTCTTCCGTCACGTCGATTAAGATTATTGTGAGGTGATTGATAATACTAGGTTGTTCTTCGGGAATATAAGTCTGGGTTATCAATTGGTTCCTGTTCACCTTGATTTATCAAAAGACGGAACAAAAACTTGTAGGTATTTATGTGGGAAACAGATTTATCTATTATTGTAGACTTTTCTGTGTGATACAGATTTGTTTATTAAAGTCTTCGAGTTTGGGTCGTAGCAACTCTTAGTTGTGGGTGAGATCTGCTAAGGGAATCAAGTGCGTAGTATCCTGCTGGGATCAGAGACGTAAGGAGCGCAACTGTACCTTGGATCAGTGTGAGATTGGTTGGGGTTCAACTATAGTCCAGACCGAAGTTATTTTGTAGTAGACTAGTGTCTATAGCGGCTTAATACAGTGTGTGCTCAATCTGGACTAGGTCCCGAGGTTTTTCTGCATTTGCGGTTTCCTCGTTAACAAAATTTTGGTGTCTGTGTTATTTCTTTTCCGCATTATATTTTTTTATATAATTGAAATATCACAGGTTGTGCGTTAGAATCAATCAACTGGAAATCCGACCTTTGGTTGTTGATTGAAATTGATTGATACTTGAACATTGGTCTTTGGTACCGTTCAAGTGATTTCTCTTGTATTCAATTAGACTCGCAGATTACTATTTTCTTGAGTAAGAATTGGATCGAGAAAGAGAGATATAACTCTTTGATATACTTTATTAAGATTGAGTCTAGTTGATTCTATTAAAAGTATATTGGAGTTAGTCCATACATATTGCTAATCGAAATATTGGGTGTGGTTGTTGTACCCCCGCTTTTTCATAAGTTCTTCGTGTTCTTCACAACAGCAGAAAATGGTGATTCTCTGCAACTCCAATTTGTCAGCTCTATAATGTTCTAAAATATCCCAAACTCTCGATACCCCTTGTACACATCCCCTACTTCTCTTTTATGCCCAACAAAACAAAGAAATCACGTGAAATAACTCTCATTAATCTCCTTTCCTTTTACAGGGAGATACGGCAATAATTCCTTTCCTTCTTCTCTTCTTTGCTTTCTTTGCTCTTGAATGATCTGTCACATATCTCCCCATCAATAGTATAGGGTCCCCAATGAATATCTTTCCTCTTCTGAACGTATCTTTCCCATAATAACAACTAACAGAGAAGAATACGAAGATATATATATATTTCCCGTATAAGCTCCTCACGCGTCTGTAGTTGAGTATCCCGTGGATTCTGATGATTTTACACACTCTAACATGCTGGAAGATGTTTTAGCTAATGTCAAACACTCCCGAGACACATGCGAAATCCCAAGATTATTTCCCGGTCCCTGTTTTCTCTACTTCCGACGATTCATCCAATACTAGTCGAACTAAATGCCCATACCAATCCTGTTTGGGCCCAACAAGATCATCCCAGTCGAAAACAGTGATTGAGTCTCACTACAATTCCTCCAATATCAAAACAGAAAATCTCGCAGGTGAAAAATCAGTTTCCCGCCAAAACCGACATTCAAACAAGGAAGAAAAGGTACCCCCTATCCAACAACTAGGGTGCCTTTAGCAGCTGGCGCCTTGGGTGTAAATAGCAGGTGGGTTCCCCTTATCCAAAGTAGGATTCCGTTTATCACATGTCCTCCAGGGGTGCCCCGGGCAACTTTTCGAGCCGAATTTTCCAAAAATGTTTATTTCCCAAAAATACCTACAAACACATAAAACACCATAATAAGTACGAAATCGAGTACCAACAATACAGAAAATTGAGGACAACTTAGACAAAAAAATGTGTTTATCAGTATACGCTCGGCCTGTTAGAGATTTTGAGAATTCTTTCAAACGAACAACATGGTTGTGTTCATGCTCGCCTAGTGCTTCCAAGAATCGGGAGACATGTTCCCGAGCGTTCCTCATTCCATTGTACATTTTGAACGTGGGAGAGGTGTAGCCCTTTGGGAGAGGAATTCTCTGTGTAGCAGCAGGATATGGAGGTTGATGACGGTGGACAGATGGTGCATTTAGTTTTCCTTGATCCTCCATAAAACGCTTCAGATCTTAACGAGTGATGAAACCGGCAGGCTCCTTTGTTGGTGGGTTTTCCGTTGCTTTGTGGGTTTCATCATCGTCAACTACGTGGACTGGAATAACTTCAGGATCAGCGGTTGAAGATGTCTCTTTGGCTTTTCCTTTCTCCTGAGTCTTCTCTGGCATCTTTCAGTGAGAGTTTTGAGATAATTTCACATCTCTTTATGTGTGGAAGCCATGTAATCTGATATTTTAAGAAAGAGTTTCTTGCATTTTCATGAGATAGCCTATGGTACGTGGATTTTCCCTGACTTCTTTGGGAGACCAGCCGAAGAGAGGATTGTTTCTGATGTTGGTTTGCGGAGGAGTGGTATCACCGGTGTTTTTGTTGGGAGTATGAGTAGTTTCTGGAGTACCACCAGTGTTGCTAGTGCTTGCATCATTTGTGTTGGGATTTGTAACTAATCCAAACCTAAGACCAGCCATCTTTGTGAAAATTGAGATTGCAACCGAGAGATTAATCTCCCACTGTTGTAGTTGCAGGAAATCCAACAACACACCCCTTGTATTATCATGACTATAATTTCTAAATCTAAACTTATTTGATATGAAAATAAAGATAAAAATAATGAAAATAAGACACAAGATTTACGTGGTTCAATCAATTTGATCTACATCCACGAGGTTAGGTTTCACTATGATCATTGAATTACATATGAATTACATTGAGACTCCATTAATGAGTATTTGGAGCTTTCTCTCTCTCTCTCTGGTTTTTGGGGAAGAATAAGAAGATAATAATAATACAAGTTACTTTTCTCTCTCCTACCTTTCTCTTTATATAGGATGCTACCTAGTGGATGACAGCTCATATACAGCTAAGATTTCCCCTAATTTTGGATCTGGTTTGCGATGATATCGCAAGCTTACAAATGTTAATTTCGCAGATCTTCTAATCTTCGGAAAGTTATTACATTTTTCTTATGTTTAAGCTAATATCACCTATTGTATCGTTTCTCAAAGTGATCTGCGACATTTTTATAATGTGTTGTTAAGAATTTCGCGAGCATATCGTTGTCGCGAAATTCTGATCCTACATCTTGCCTCTTTTTTCTTGAATATTGCTTGAAGAGCGATCATCAGGAAAAAATCCATTGTTGTAGTTGTTGGAGAGAGATACAATGTTGTTGGAGTAGTCTTTGATCTTTGTTGATGAAGGAATGAGCGAAAGAATACTGGACTTGAAAAGTACGTACTTGCCTCTATTCTTTTGTGAAGTTCCGGAATGTTGCGAAGTAAATAAGAAGTATCATCTTTTGAAGTATGCGAAGAACGAAGTATCCTTGAAGAAGGATAAGAAGCATGAAGTATCCTTGATGAAGTATAAGAAGCATGAAGTATCCTTGAATGAGAATAATAAGTATTGCCTCTATTCATACGAAATTATTACTCCATTTTTGGTGATTTTTTCCGAGAAGATAAAGAACATAAAATGTTTTCTTGGTAATACATAGTTTCCTCTGATCTTTATCTATGAGGGTAGAATCCTTGAGAAAATGTTGAATGTGTGAATTGTTTCTTCATTCTTATCTTGCCTCTGTCTCATGTTTTGTGCTCATGCTATAGTATAATCTCTTCATGTTGCTTATAATTGTGCGAAATAGTTGAGCGAGATAATCACATCATTTGAAATAATCACATTCTGTGAAATTCTGACACATTCTACGAAATTTCGAATCATTATGTGAAGTTCTGAATCATTCTATAAAGTTCTGAATAATCTTGCGAAATTCTGAATAATCCTGTGAAATTCTGAGTAATCCTGACTAATTCTGCTAAATTCTGCTATATTATTGCGAAATTCTGCAATATTATTCCATACAGTTTTGTAAAGTACTTATGCGAACATAATGCTTATGTGATGATTATGTTATGAAATGTGTATGCAATGTTTATGCCATGAAATGTTTATGCAATGCTTTTATGATGCGAGTATGATGCTTGTATGATGAGAATGTTATCTATTGCAATGTATAGTTAAGGTTTGTGTTACTTATCTCATTTTTCCGTCTAAAATTGATGTAGCTTTAAATTGCCTCCATTCTCCATTTATCTTGCTTTTTCTTTAGTGTATGCATTCCTCTTCGTGTAGTTATTGTTCCTCACAAGTTCTTACTTGTGTTTCATCTTTCCTTTTTCCTGCACTATTAGTATCTCATAACAGTATGATCATAGTATCAAGTCTGCGACATTTTCACTGCCTCAGTTTCATTTCCATATACATATTCGCAAGCTTGTTTGCTTACATATAATCATTCTCGCAAGCTTATTTGCTTACTCATTTTCTTATGTGGTCTTATTTTGCCTTCCTAGTTAAAGGTCTTATTTTGCCACCTCTTGTCATTGCGACAAAATCGCAGGACGTCTTTGCACTTTCATGCAAAACCCATTGATCTTTCCTTAACTTTTTCTTTTGTATTATTGCCTCTTCAGGATTGTTGCGACAATATGACAGGCCTAAATATTCTTGCGAAAATAAAGCCCCATGACATTGCCGTCTTGCGACGAAATCACAGGACGTCTTCACACTTTCATTTAATGACCCATTGATCTCGTCTTATCTTTTTTTTTTCTAGTATTATTGCGTCTTCAGGATTGTCGCACAAATATGACAAGTCTCAATACCCTTGCGAGTAAAAAGACTCATAACATTTGCGTCTTAAGACACTTATCAGCTCCCTAATGGAGGGTGCCGCCCTTATATCCCCCTGGTTGCCCCTTCAAGGAGGCGTACTTATACCATACAAGGTTAGCTCCTCCCATCCGGTCTTAACAACAACCAGTTGTTTTCGCAGCATCTTGTCCCTTTTACCTATATGACTTATGGTTACAAGACTGCACCCTAAGTGGGGTTTTCTTCAGGCCGAGTGCAGTATAAGCCAAGACTTGTCAAGAATGGAAAGGTACGTTCCAGACGCCCCGGAGACTCTTGACTCAACCGTGTACCTCGGTGCCTTGATCAGATTCAGCACTCCTTAGGAGAGTCCTTATTACCTTAGTCGCCCAACCTAAGTCATAAGCTTAAGCTGAGAATCCAAGGTGCCTCTCCCGGATGGGCTTTATTAACCCCAAATCTCCGTGACTCAGGTTCCAGGGGCGGTGTAACCTTTTCCCTGAGTCATGCTACACGTACCCCCTTCTATGACGTACTTTAGGTCTTACATTTGCCTCTTGTGAAATTTTATTCGTGATCTAGTACGCCATAAAGGTTCTCCCCATTCTGATTTTAGATTTTTATGGATCTTAGATTGTTTCTTGCGAAATTTTCGCATTTCTTTGTTATTTTATTCTTTCATTCATTCTTTCATTTTTGTCATTTCTTTCATCCACTCTTTCATTCTCATAATATCATATCATTTGAAGCAAAGTAAATATTCAAGAGAAATTCTAATATATTATAATTATGAAATCTTTGTAGTTGTGAAATCTTTGTAATTCTGCGATTCTATCGCGTTTTGTAAATCAAATCAAAAATCTTTTTATTCTCTCCAAAAAAATATTCTAGAGAAACACATAAATTGAATTTTCTCAGTTTTCTGTAATTTTGAAATCTCGAAATCTCTGTAATTTTGAAGTCTTTGTAATCTTGAAATCTTAGTAATCTTTATAATCTTTGAAATCTTGAAATCTTTGTAATCGTGCGATTGAATCGCTTTTTGTATATCAAATCAAAAATCTTTTTATTCGTTCCTAGTATAAAGTAAAATGTGCAAGGAAGTGGTACTTATCTTTCATGTGAGTCGTTGTTGTTGTTGTCAAAGAAGTGAATAAATGCTTTGGAATGTATGAATGTCGCGCAGCAAAAAGAAGTGTGAGAAGTGAGACTTGAACCCTTGACCTGCTTCTTGGATTTTCTCGCACCATACTAATTGTGCTAACCCTCTCTTGCGAAATAATCAAATTTCTTGCGAAGTAATCAAATTCCAACTGTGTGAGAGACAATTTTGTATAAATTTCACGTAACAAAAATAAATATGCGAGAAGCAAGAATTGATCCCGCGACCTGCTGCTT
Organism: Papaver somniferum; assembly: GCF_003573695.1. NCBI lineage: Eukaryota > Viridiplantae > Streptophyta > Magnoliopsida > Ranunculales > Papaveraceae > Papaver > Papaver somniferum. Next base: position 126,376,753 of record NC_039362.1, on the reverse strand, counting down.
GCATTCATGCCTCCTGACCAACTGTGCAAGCTTCTTCTTTGCGAAATATCTCTGCGAATTATCATCAACTCTCTTATGTGCGAAATAATCAAAGAAATATTTGTGCGAAAAAATACGCATGTGTTGGAACTTGATCACACGACCATGAACTCATTAACTTCGCAAATGACCAATTGTGCTGCCTCTTGTTTGCGAAATAATGAAACAATATTGCGAAATTATTCATTTTTTCGCTCTCTGTAAAAAAGAAGAAAACTATGTTCACAGGCGAATTCGAACTTGCGACCACGAACACACATACTGCTCTCTGGACCAATTGTGCAAGAACCTCTCCACATAACTTTTTTCCTTATTCTTTTATTCTCCCATGAAAATGAGAAGAAAATGAAAAATATGTGTCTCTGCAAATTCGAACCCGTGACCAATTTGTTGTTCGCTCAACCTTAAACCATCTGTGCGAATTTCTGTTTGTGATAGAAATTACAGCGTCTGCCTCTTATCTTATCTTCGTCTTTCCCTTGTTTCTTCTCCTGAACATGAAAATCTTCCACTGAAACTTCCATTTTTTCCTTAAATTTCACCACAACAACTAATTTTTTTCTCTCTCACTCTTTTCATGTATTTGAATTGTTGATGATGTTTACTCCCTGAAAGTGTGATTTCTTCCATAAAATTTTCATTTTTTAACCTAAACTTTGTAGATCTAGAAAAATATGAACAATATCTTATCTTCATGGAAATTTTTTGAACCAACAAGCTACAGGAAGGATAAATCCTTTACTCGCTCCCTGTTTCTAGTGCCAAAATGTAGTTGCAGGAAATCCCACAACACACCCCTTGTATTATCATGACTATAGTTTCTAAATCTAAACTTATTTGATATGAAAATAAAGATACAAATAATGAAAATAGAAAATAAGACCAATATTTACGTGGTTCGATCAATTTGATCTACATCCACGGGGTTAGGTTTCACTATGATCATTGAATTACATATGAATTACATTGAGACTCCATTAGTGAGTATTTGGAGCTTTCTCTCTCTCTATGGTTTTTGGGGAAGAATAAGAACATAATAATAATAATACAAGTTAATTTTCTCTATCCTACCTTTCTCTTTATATAGGATGCTACCTAGTGGATGACAAATCATATACAGCTAAGATTTCCCCTAATTTCGGATCTGGCTTGCGATGATATCGCAAGCTTACAAATGTTAATTTCGCAGATCTTCTAATATTCGCAAAGTTATTATATTTTTCTTATGTTTAAGCTAATATCACCTATTGTGTCATTTCTCAAAGTGCTCTGCGACATTTTTGTAATGCGTTGTTAAGAATTTCGCGAGCTTATCGTTGTCGCGAAATTCTAATCCTGCATCTTGCCTCTTTTTTCTTGAATATTGCTTGAAGAGCGATATTCAGGAAAAAAATCCATTGTTGTAGTTGTTGGAGAGAGATACAATGTTGTTGGAGTAGTCTTTGATCTTTGTTGATGAAGGAATGAGCGAAAGAATACTGGACTTGAAAAGTACGTACTTGCCTCTATTCTTTTGTGAAGTTCCGGAATGTTGCGAAGTAAATAAGAAGTATCATCTTTTGAAGTATGCGAAGTACGAAGTATCCTTGAAGAAGTATAAGAAGCATGAAGTATCCTTGATGAAGTATAAGAAGCATGAAGTATCCTTGAATGAGAATAATAAGTATTGCCTCTATTCATACGAAATTATTACTCCATTTTTGGTGATTTTTTCCGAGAAGATAAAGAACATAAAATGTTTTCTTGGTAATCCATAGTTGCCTCTGTTCTTTATCTATGAGGGTAGAATCCTTGAGAAAATGTTGAATGTGTGAATTGTTTCTTCATTCTTATCTTGCCTCTGTCTCATGTTTTGTGTTCATGCGATAGTATAATCTCTTCAAGTTGCTTATAATTGTACGAAATAGTTGAGCGAGATAATCACATCATTAAAAATAATCACATTCTGCGAAATTCTGACACATTCTATGAAATTTCGAATCATTCGGTGAAGTTCTGAATCATTCTACGAAGTTCTGAACAATCTTGCGAAATTCTGAATAATCCTGTGAAATTCTGAGTAATCCTGAATAATTCTGCTAAATTCTGCTATATTATTGCGAAATTCTGCAATATTATTCCATATAGTTTTGTAAAGTACTTATGCGAACATAATGCTTATGTGATGATTATGTTATGAAATGTGTATGTGATGTTTATGCCATGAAATGCTTTTATGATGCGAGTATGATGCTTGTATGATGAGAATGCTTATCTATTGCAATGTATAGTTAAGGTTTGTGTTACTTAGCTCATTTTTCCGTCTAAAATTGATGTAGCTTTAATTTTCCTCCATTCTCCATTTCTCTGGCTTTTTCTTTAGTGTATGCATTCCTCTTCGTGTAGTTATTGTTCTTCACAAGTTCTTACTTGTGTTTCATCTTTCCTTTTTCCTGCACTATTAGTATCTCATAACAGTATGATCATAGTATCAAGTCTGCGACATTTTCACTGCCTTAGTTTCATTTCCATATACATATTCGCAAGCTTGTTTTCTTACATATAATCATTCTCGCAAGCTTATTTGCTTACTCATTTTCTTATGTGGTCTTATTTTGCCTTCCTAGTTAAAGATCTTATTTTGCCACCTCTTGTCATTGCGACAAAATCGCAGGACGTCTTTGCACTTTCATGCAAAACCCATTGGTCTTGCATTAACTTTTTCTTTTGTATTATTGCCTCTTCAGGATTGTTGCGACAATATGACAGGCCTAAATATTCTTGCGAAAATAAAGCCCCATGACATTGTCGTCTTGCGACGAAATCCCAGGACGTCTTCACACTTTCATGTAATGACCCATTGATCTCGTGTTATCTTTTTTTTTCTAGTATTATTGCGTCTTCAGGATTGTCGCACAAATATGACAAGTCTTAATACCCTTGCGAGTAAAAAGCCTCATGACATTTGCGTCTTAAGACACTTAGCAACTCCCTAATGGAGGGTGCCGCCCTTATCTCCCCCTGGTTTCCCCTTCAAGGAAGCGTACTTCTACCATACAAGGTTAGCTCCTCCCATCTGGTCTTAACAACAACCAGTTGTTTTCGGGGCCTCTTGTCCCTTTTACCTATAAGGCTTATGGTTACGAGACTACACCCTAAGTGGGATTTTCTTCGAGCCAAGTGCAGTATAAGCCAAGACTTGTCAAGAATGGCAAGGTACGCTCCAGACGCCCCTGGAACTCTTGAGTCAACCATGTACCTCGGTGCCTTGATCAGATTCCGCACTGCTTGGAAGAGTCCTTATTACCTTAGTCGCCCAACCTAAGTCATAATCTTAAGCTGAGAATCCAAGGTGCCTCTTCCGGATGGGCTTTATTGACCCCAATTCTCCATGACTCAGGTTCCAGGGGCGGTGTAACCTTTTCCCTGAGTCATGCTACAGGTACCCCCTTCTATGACGTACTTTAGGTCTTACATTTGCCTCTTGCGAAATTTTATTCGCGAACTAGGGTGTACGCCATAAAGGTTCTCCCCATTCTAATCTTAGATTTTTATGGATCTTAGATTGTCTCTTGCGAAATTTTCCCGTTTCTTTGTTCTTTTATTCTTTCATTCATTTTTGTCATTTCTTTCATCCACTCTTTCATTCTTATAATATCATATCATTTGAAGCAAAGTAAATATTCAAGAGAAATTCTAATATATTATAATTCTGAAATCTTTGTAGTTGTGAAATCTTTGTAATTCTGTGACTCTATCGCGTTTTGTAAATCAAATCAAAAATCTTTTTATTCTCTGCAAAAGAAATATTCTATAGAAACATATAAATTGAATTTTCTCAGTTTTCTGTAATTTTGAAATCTCGAAATCTCTGTAATTTTGAAGTCTTTGTAATCTTGAAATCTTAGTAATCTTTATAATCTTTGAAATCTTGAAATCTTTGTAATCGTGAGATTGAATCGCTTTTTGTAAATAAAATCAAAAAAATTTTTATTCGTTCTTAGTATAAAGTAAAATGTGCAAGGAAGTGGTACTTATCTTTCATGTGAGTCGTTGTTGTTGTCAAAGAAGTGAATAAATGCTTTGGAATGTATGAATTTCGCGCAGAAAAAAGAAGTGTGAGAAGTGAGACTTGAACCCTTGACCTGCTTCTTGGATTTTCTCGCACCATACTAACTGTGCTAACCCTCTCTTGCGAAATAATCAAAGTTCTTGTGAAGTAATCAAATTCCAACTATGTGAGAGACAATTCTGTATAAATTTCGCGTAACAAAAATAAATATGCGAGAAGCAAGAATTGATCCCGCGACCTGCTGCTTGCATTCATGCCTCCTGACCAACTGTGCAAGCTTCTTCTTTGCAAAATATCTCTGCGAAATTATCATCAACTCTCTTCTGTGCGAAATAATCAAAGAAATATATGTGCGAAAAAATACGCATGTGTTGGGACTTGATCACACGACCATGAACTCATTAACTTCGCAGATGACCAATTGTGCTGCCTCTTGTTTGCGAAATAATTAAACAATATTGCGAAATTATTCATTTTTTCGCTCTCTGTAAAAAATAAGAAAACTATGTTCGCAGGCGAATTCGAACTTGCGACCACGAACACACATACTGCTCTCTGGACCAATTGTGCAAGAACCTCTCCGCATAACCTTTTTCCTTATTCTTTTATTCTCCCATGCAAATGAGAAGAAAATGAAAATATGTGTCTCTGCGAATTCAAACCCGTGACCTATTTGTTGTTTGCTCAACCTTAAACCATCTGTGCGAATTTCTGTCTGTGACAGAAATTACAGCGCCTGCCTCTTATCTTATCTTCGTCTTTCCCTTGTTTCTTCTCCTGAACATGAAAATCTTCCACTGAAACTTCCATTTTTTCCTTAAATTTCACCACAACAACTAATTTTTTCTCTCTCACTCTTTTCATGTATTTGAATTGTTGATGATATTTACTCCCTGAAAGTGTGATTTCTTCCATAAAATTTCCATTTTTTAACCTAAACTTTGTAGATCTAGAAAAATATGAACAATAGCTTATCTTCATGGAAATTTTTTGAACCAACAAGCTACAGGAAGGATAGATCCTTTACTCGCTTCCTGTTTCTAGCACCAAAATATAGTTGCAGGAAATCCTACAACACACCCCTTGTATTATCATGACTATGATTTCTAGATCTAAACTTATTTGATATGAAAATAAAGATAAAGATAATGAAAATAGAAAATAAGACACAAGATTTACGTGGTTCGATCAATGTGATCTACATCCACTGGGTTAGGTATCTTCACTATGATTGTTTGTAATTACATATGGATTATAATTGAGACTCCATTAATGAGTATTTGGAGCTCTTTGTTGAAGAAGGAAGAAGAAGATAATAATACAAATTCTGCTCTCTCTCTCTACAAATGTGTCCTCCCTAAAGTGTCTCTCTCCTTTTTTTTTTTGATTATCCTCCTTTCTCTCTCTTGCCTTTCTCTCTATACATGTATTTACATAATGGATGACATCTCATATATGGTGGAGTACATCTCATATTCCCCCATTTTCTGATCCCATGCTACGTTCTCTCAGGCTCTCATTACAATTTCGCAGGCTCTACTACATTCTCGCAAGCTTTACTATTGTGCGATATTTGGATCCTACATCTGTGGTCGCAAATTTGTTGATGGGGAAAAATGATTTTCTAGTTTTTTAGGAAAGTGAAGAGACGACCGTGCGGACAAAACTCCAGCAAACTTCTTAACCTTAAACAGATGCACTCCACGGGAGTGCTTTTAAGTTCGAGAGATCAATCTGTAGGACTCCGGCCTAAACCAAGTTAGTGGCCGTTCCAGAGTCAATCGGTCACAAAGAGGGATATGGGTTGATCCGTAGGAGGGAAGCTGAGAATTGTGTGAGATCAATGATGATCAAGGATTTGAATGTGTTGTGGGTTTCTGTGAACTGTGAAGTTCGAATAAGTTCTGGTAGATTGATGAATTCTTGAGAGTGGTTACTCGAAAAGTTCTGTCTTGTTCAATCATGGATTTCGAGACTTATTTATGTTGCCAGAATAGTAAACACATTGATCTCTGTAAGTGTGACGATTTCTTGAGTGAAAGAGTGGGAAAGTAGGAAATCGTGGTAAAATCAGTTTCATGTCGTGTGGAGACTTGATTAGTTGTCCACCCACTACTTTGCTAACTACCTCAACCGCTTGCACAACTTACGCACATTTCTCATCGTGGATGAACACACGTGTCGTAGGCCGCCAGACCAAAACCCTAGTTAATATCCCCCATGTGACGTGATTGATGTCTCACGAACGTGGAGTCTGCAAGGCAGACGTGTATTAATTGGTTAATTGTTGACTGATTAGACGATGGTTCTAAGTATTGTTCACTTGAGAATGACTGTCGAATGCTCTGGAATTCATGGATTGAACATGTCTGCTGAGACGTATAGTTCTTGAGTAGATGTTGATATTTGGACCAACGTGATGACGAACTGAGCAAATATTGCTCGTCTGAGCAAATACTTCTCGTATGATGATTGTTGGATATTGATAGTTTAACCAATATTCGAGCAGATGAGCAAGTATTGCTCATTCAATGAATTACTGGTAGCGTGACCAAATAACAATTAATTGGAATATTGGTAGCTGGACCGAATATTGTATAATTGATTTAGATGTTGATTGATGGATCAATCATAAAATTATTAGTGTTCGAACCTGCTCAGAATTGTGATTTGTTGAGCGTTTGTTCGAAAACCTAATTTTTGATCAATTGTTCGTCAATTAATGAATTACGGAAAATAGGTCACTAAATGAAGGAGGGACCGAACACATGGGATAATGGACAACCATGCGGCGCCCAAGCGCTCGACTGAGCACGCACCAGAGTCCTTAGTTGACCGATTGGTGAAAGAATGATCAAATGATGGTGTTGATCATTTATTAGAATAGTGCTCGTCTGAGAATTAAGTGATAAAACCTAATTATGGAGAAGTGGGGGACCGACCAAGAGGGTAAGAAACGGGCCCTTGGTGGTCGTGGGACCCTCTATGGTCGTTTGAGCAAATTCCAAGTTGGTTGGAAAGAATTTGGACCCAATATGAGCAATTGAGCAAATTAGGTCAGAATTGTAAAGATGTGTGGGACCGACTCCTTGCAAGCCTTAGGTCCGGCCTTGGTCGGTCAAGGACCATAACGTCCGTGACTCAGTTCTGAGAGTTTTGGTATTTTATGATGTGCGTTTGAGAAATATTTTGGATTTTCAGAAGAGTTTCATCTTTGACTGAAATTCTTGACTTTGCTCGAATGAGCAAGTAGAACTTTGCTCGTTTGATCAATATTTTGTTAATATTAATAATATTCTAATATATTTTTCGTGAAAATCCTAGTCAGTCATGTGACCATTTAACTTTTTCGCTTTTACATGGTTTGAGCAATATTTGATAAAATATGGAAAAACTAGGGTTTTTGCTCAAACGGAGGAGTTTCATGAGATGAGGAAAATAATAATTATGAAAACAAGGGATTGCAAGGTGTGGGACCGGCCACGGCTAGGGCACGGCCGGCGGCTAGGTTGCCCGTGACACCTTTCCCTTATTTTTATTATTTTTCATCGTTTGAGGAAAATATGGAGAAACTGTGAGTTTTGCTCAAACAAGGAAAGTTGATGGAATGACAGAGTTTCATGAAATCATGAAAAATAATAAAATAAGGAAAAATAAAATGAGAGATGCGGGGGACCGGCCACGACGGCGTGACCGGCTGGGCCGACGCATCTTTATATTTTTAATTATTATTTTCTCTCTCCTGATTTGTGTAGGATTCCTCGTTTGTCCATATTTTCGAATGCTCGTTCGTCCATCATTGTTGAGTACACTTGCACCATTTTCTTTGGGGATTACTCGGTGATAATCCAGATGCCAGATTGTTGAATATTTATTATTGATTCATGAAATTCAGCTGGGAATGGTTCATGAAACGGAGAGTAATAAAATGAGTTTGAGTGTTTATTACTAATCCATGGAATTCAGCCAGGGAATTCAGGGAACGGAGTAATAAAATAAAATGGTTATCTATTACTAATCCATGGAATCAGCCGGGTATAGCCATGAAATGGAGTAATGAGATAAAATAGATTATTTTCTAGGAATTCAGTCGGTGAATGTCACGGTAGAATCGAGATATGAGATAGTTGAAGCATCATACACGTTCTGACAGGTGCATAGTCATGGAACAACATGCAGCGTTGTTAACGTCCCGAAGGCGTTTAGCTCTCCAGCAAACAATTATGTCCAGAGCGTCGCCTGAATCTATACACGGTCTCTCTACATAGTCAGGGAACAGTGAGTGTCGCCAACGTCCTGAAGGCGTTAATCCCTCCGACAAACAATTATGTCCGAAGAACCGCCCAATCGTTTTTCTATGTAGAGGTGGGTCTCTCTATGTAGTCAGGGAACAACGAGTGTCGCCGACGTCCTTAAAGCGTTAAGCCCTCCGACAAACAATTATGTCCAGAGAACCACCCAACCGTTCTTCTACATAGAGGGCACGATGAAATGCGCAACATCGAACGCTCATCTAGTAGGAGGCCTTTCGAGAATCATATTCATCGTGGCTCTGAGAGGTACTCGATCAGAGATCGTGAAAACGGTTCATATTATGAATTAAAGATTGTATTTTTTGGAATTTGGTCTTATTTTTGGGTGTATTATAATGTAATTGTATAATTTGCTTTTTTCTTTTAAGGTTTAAGTGATATATTCGGTTAGTAAAGAAGTTCAAGAGCAACCGAACTACTAAGTTCGGTTTCCTAGTACAAATTTTCAGGTAACCAAACCCTATTTTGAACTGTCATTCAAAGTAGTTCGGTTACCTGGTACAAATTCGCAGGTAACCCAGCTACTCTTACATTCTCCATGGTTTTGGAAGCATTGAGTTCGGTTGCCTGATAAAATTGTACAGGTAGCCGAACTAACCTACAATCCTAAACTCCTGAACTCATTAAAAGTTTTGGGTCATTAAAAGTTCTATAATTTAGTTACAATTGAAAAAATAATAAAAACCAAACAAATTTAATTGAAAAGTAACTAAAATGCAACACCAACATAACAAACAAAGGTCGAGGGTGATACTAAAGCTAAATTTTAAACATACTAACACTCAATATAACTATTGATAGTACAACGTATTTAATATCCGTAACGAACACAAAAAAACTCCTTAAGAACAAAAAAAATGAGTTTCGTATTTGAAATTATTTCTTTTCCATCTTCGCCATTTATTTTGAGATCTTTGTACGGTTTCCTCGAATGTTTCACCTTTAAGTCGATACCACTTCACAATTCGAACTAAACCCATAAATTCTTTGACCATATCTCTTATCTTTGCAAATCGAATAAATAAGGCTGCACGATCACGGTTATTGGGGTTTCCGATTTCGGAGCAGAATTTCTCATGAATTTTTCCTCAATAACTCTGACTTATTACACCATTCATTCGTCGTTCTTCATCCCTCTTAGGATAGTACACTACATAATTCATGCAAAGAGAAAGATCTTCATCGAGAGTAGATTTAGGACGTCGCATTACCATTTTTAAGAGGTTTGATATGGAAAGTGAGGAAGTTTATTAGTATATATAACAAAGGTGAGCAGGCAATGACTGTTTTTTTTCAAAATAAAGTTGTGGTGTCTTGACAAATGTGCAATGCATCTAAAGTTCGGTTTGAAGTGTGAATTTTCGTGTTATCTGAACTTTGTTGAATTTCAAAAAAAAAAAATCAGTCTTAACGGTTCTATTTCCCCTGGTTTCCAAACAGTTTAAAGCTTTGGAAATTAAAAGTTCGGTTACATGCTAAAATTTCTTAGGTAACCGAACTACCAAACTCAAAAAAAATTGTCAAGTTTTAAGGTTTGTTATCTGCCATTTTTTACTAGGTTACCGAATAAGTCTCTGTAACTTCTGATTTTTTTTTTTCCAGCTAAAGTTCGGTAATACCTATTTTTTGTCTGTCAACCGAACTACGAGACTATGAAAAAGTTGTTAAGTTTTAAGTTCGGTAACCTGTTATTTTTTACTAGGTTACCTAATAAGTCTCTATAACTTATGATTTTGTTTGTCAACTAAAGTTTGGTTATACCTATATGTTGTCTTCTAACCGAACTTTGGGACTATGAAGTTCGGTTTCTTATGATTTTTAGCCTAATAGCCGAACTACCTTATTGTATCTCACGTTTATTTGTGTAATTAAGTTCGCTTAGATCGATAACTTAGCCTAATAGCCGAACTAATCCTTTAAAACACACATTCAAAACCAAATTATCAAATTCCTTTACTAATCTACCATAAACCAAACTACCAAATCCACAATAAATAAGTTTTCTAAACATAAAAAACCAAACTACTAATTGTTGCCAACCCACAAACATAAACCAAACTACCAAGTCCGCAATAATTTTTTTTTCTAAACATAAGAAACCAAACTACTAATTGTTGCAATCACTCATTTTCCGCGACCGCTACGACAAACTATTTTATTCTTGCGTTTAGGAGGAGCTTGAACTTGTCCTTCGTCGTCACTGGAGGTGTCCTCTCCACCGCTTTGTTGTTCAACCATCCGACTTGAACCTTCCCCTTCTTGGCGACTCCTCTTCACCGACATGGTCTCTCTTGGATCAACAATATTGGGTGATATAACCTTAGTCCATTAGTTGTAGAGCTCTGTTTGTTCTCGAGTATTCATCGCTTCTCCACTCCGAATTTTTGCCATCATTTTCTTCAACAATTTCTTACCTTCCTTCACCTTTTTTGAGTCAAAAGCATAAATAACTATTATTTTTCAATACTTTATAACAATTTGAAAAGCAAAAATAAGAGAAAATATCTTACCGCGGCATTCCGTAAGTTCAAGGCCTCATCACCACAGGTAGGCATATGCTTCTGAACACTTTGAGCCTCTTTCTCCATTTCCTTCGCTTTCGCTTTCTCATCACGTGCTTGTTGGACTCTATTTATGACAAGAGGATGAGAAATATGTTCATACTGTTCCATATATCCCTCGTCAGCGGCATTTGGATCATCATACGAATCTACACAATCTGCAGCTGGAAGAAGATAATTCTCATAATTGTTCCAGTGGTCCACTAATGGAGCAAGTTCATATTTTGGGGTAAAACATTTGACGGTGTTCTTAGTTCCCCGCTTATTCACCTTTAAGTTTTCCACTTGTGATACAGTTTTCACACAACAAAGTTGTCTCAATATTCTTCGAGATTATACATTGTACAACCGCCAGGATAAAACAAGGGTGCATTATAACCCGTGATAAATGAGAAATCAACAACCTTGACATCATACTCTTCATCTGATGGAATAGAGTATGGATGGAAAACCACATCTTCAAGCGTTGCATTATCCAATCGCTCCCTCAACTTTACCAGCAGTTTTTTCTTACCCTTCATCTGTGAGTTCGAAAATTCGTATTTACCAGCTGTAGGCTTCCCATAAAGCCAAGGAGTCTTAGCATGAGAGAATTTCAGTTTAGGGAGGTGGTCGTACACCCAAACCTATGAGAAGGAGACACAAATGATAATTTTGCAGTATGATTAGTAACAACACACATTCAGTCGGCTACAAAAATAAAAATTCACTTATCAACAACAAAGTTCGATTTGTTCGTAAATTTATCTTGCAAACCGAACTATTGTTTGTATACCGACTATTTTGAAACACACAAAGGATAATTTGACGGGGTACCTGAATAAGGGTGTATAAGCCTCCAATTTGACAAGTCCTAAGCCTCGAAGCTTTTCTGAGCTCTACTTGAACGAATGCAAGAACTGCCGTGCCGCAAGAGTAGTTGTTCACCTCTTCAAGGTTCTCCAAAACCTGCAGGTAATGGGCATTTACCAAGTTCCCAGAAGTGTCGGGGAAGAAAATGGCTCCTAGTTGATATAAAAAATATGCAGTCATATGGTGCTTAATCTTCTCCGTTGTCATCACCAACTTTCCATCCTTAACCAAAAAATTTTTCCCTCCAAACTCCTATTTCAAAACTTTGATCTTGAACTTTTGCAACTTCTTCTTCAACGAGCGGTCTTCATCAATCTCATTATACTCTTCACCTTTCTTAGGATCTTTAACAGCTCGTCTAAACTCACAATTTGCCTTGCCCTTGCCCCATCCTAGACACTTTTAACCAATTTTTCAAGAGCTTCATAAGTCATCTAGGGATCGTAGCCTTCTCGAACACTTTTTCCCATAATTGGTAGGCCTGTTATTTTCTTGCAATCTTCCGGAGTTATTTCCCTCTCGCCAAATGGTAGATGAAAGGTATCCGTCTCTGGATAAAGCCTCTCAACAAATATAGAAACAATGACAGTACCAAATTTTTGGTGTGCATGTTGTATCGCGTTCCATAGTACACAGTCAAATACCGCCAACTGAACCTCATCACACTCGTCCGCCATATTGCATTTCTTGTTCTTCCGATGTTTCAAAATACGAACCGCATTATTATGATCCTATAAAAACAACATCATATCTTATATACTATATACCGAAAAATATATGTCAAAATTTGGTAAATTGACGGAAAAATCTTGATGGTTAAGATTCAATACCTTTGTCTCAAAAATCTTGGCAAGCCCATGAGATTTTGTATCCAAACAATACCTCCCCTTGGTCTTTTGGAGTACCATAAGTTGGGTTCTTTGGAAACAAACACAAATCATTATGAGGAATGTATGCATATCTAGCACGAGGATTTTTAGATGTCTTTTTAGGTTTATATTGAACTATTACTCCTTGTTCCTCTTCCTCATCCCCCGAGTCCTCTTTTGATTCGTCATCTTCATTGTCTCCATCCTTATCTCCTTCTTCCCCATCTTCTTCATTGTCATCATTATCTTCTTCATCCTTATCTCCTTCTTCTTCTTAAACTAGTTTCTCTTCTCCACCTTGATTATGTTCTTGATTACCCATCTCTTCCACAATCTCTTGATCAACTTGTTGGTTTGCATTGTCAAAATTATATCTATTGAAATCATCTTGGATGACAACACCCGGTAATGACCCACCTCCAAACTTAACATTTTTGGTTCCACGCTTATTGGCACCTAAGTGTACTCTGCCTCGAGGAGTGGGAGTTCTCATATCTTCCAGTAAAGGTTGGTTGGATTTTTGTACCTTTGCCAATAATCAAGAAAACAAAAGTTATTTAGATTAACCGATATATGATTGACAAAATCAGACGCAACAGAAGGGTTCTCGGCGTAAGGTTTGGTTAGTAGCAAAATTTCACGAAAAATATGCTAACTCTAAAAAAAATTGTGTTCCAGAGAATGGTTCGGTTAGTCAAGTTTTTTTGCGAACAAACCGAACTCCACATATATGCAATTAGGGAAGAGTTCAATTTGTCAAGTTTTTTGCAAACAAACCGAACTTCACATATATGAAATTAGGGAAGAGTTCGATTAGTCAGGTTTTTTTGCGAACAAACCAAACTCCACATATATATGCATATATGCAACTAGGGAAGAGTTCGGTTACTAACATTTTTTTTTGAAAAATGCATAGCAACCGAACTCCACATATATCCACTGAGAATAAAGCTCGTTTAAATCCAAACTCAACGTAGTGGGCAAAATAACAAAGTTCGGCTACAAAGTTTCAACAGTTTTTTTTTTTTTTTACAATAATGGTACAGTTCGGTTACAAAACAGTCTTACTAATTTTTTGCGAACCAACCAAACTGCACATGTGTATATGCAATTAGGGAAGAGTTCGGTTACAAAAATCTAAAAAAATAAATATGCGAACAAACCGAAGTCCATATGTATGCATTAGTGGTAAAGTTCGGTTATAAGAATTTTATTTGAAAAATGCAAAGAAACCGAACTCCAGATATATAATATGCGAGTAAAGTTCGGTTAAATCCAAACTCAACATAGTGGGAAAAATAGCAAAGTTCGGTTACAAAGGTTCAACAGTTTTTTTTTTTGTATTAAAGGTAAAGCTCGGTTATAAAACAGTCTTAACACTTTTTTGCGAACCAACCGAACTACCAGTTCGGTAACCTAATTTTAAAACCTGGTGTAACCAAAATGTTCTTCGTGTTCTTTCTTTCAGGAAGTTCGGTTACAAAACTAGGTTTTTTCGAAATTTCTCCTAACCGAACAACACGCTATAACTTCCATTTGAACCCTATTTTGATGATTCTATTCAATTGAACCAATCAAAATCAAATTAAAAGTATTGGGTTTGCTGGAAAGTACATGCGGATAGGTCCCACGGCAGAATCATGGTTATTCTTGCGTCTTTGATACCCGATTATGACTTCACCTTCCAGTTGCACTTCTCTATCAATCTGAACTTCACTTATATTTGCTAAATGTGCTAACGGGGGACCTTCTACTGGGAGTCTTTGGGTTTTCTTTCGAAGAACCATTCTTATACTTGATTGATTGATCGACGATGAAAATTTTATGAATGGACGATTAATCGATGAAGACGACGTTCAAATGGAGAAGAAGAAGAGAAGCAAAAAAAAAAAACTCCCCAAAACCTATTTTGTGCGGCTAAGGAAGAGGAGGGGTTTGACTTTGGTATTTTGTTAATAGATCAGGATTAGGTTAAATTATATTTGGGTGGTTATTAGGTTAGTTATAATTTAAATTAAGGGAAAGGGTAAATTAGTAATCTCAATCGATTTGTAGCTAAGGGTTTAGTTCAAAATCGTGAAACCCTAACTGGAAGTGTTGAGTTTCAGAGGTTCCGGCATTCAATTTAGTATGAATGCCGCACCCGAACTATGTAACGGCTTTCAATTTAGGATGAAGACCACACCGAAACTATATAACGATATTTGATTTAGCATGAGGACCACACCGGAACTGTGTCCCGACATTCGATGTAGGATGAAGACCACACCGGAACCCTGTCATGGCGTTAAAATTAGGTTGAATACCATGCCGGTATTGAGCTTCTAATAAACAGAGAATCCTAGGATTTTCTTATCAGTACCGGCTTAGAATTTAGGTTAGATTTTATGCCGGTATCCAGTTACGACATGTGTTTCAATTTTACGTTTGTGCCGGAAAAGGTGTTTTTGTATCCAGAAACTTCCCAAAGATTACCAGAATTCTCATCAATAATTTGTCAATGCCGGTACCAGGTCCCGGCATGTGATGGTTTGAAACTACTATGCCGGGTTTTGGTCACGGCGTGGTCGAGACTTTGTTTTTGTATGCCTGTAGTGATGATCTACGCCGTTATGTAGTGTATCTATGCCGGTACTAGGAATGAAAGTTAGTTTTCTCATATTTATTTCGTGCTTCTTTTTGAATAGGTCTAAAGCAAAGGAAGCTACCAAACGAAAAACTAAAGATGATGGCATTAAGAAAAGAAGGAAGGACGGTCTTGGTACTCCTCAATCTCTTCCTCCTAGAGGGAAAGAAAAAGGTCGCAACAAGCGTTTGGGGGCTGATACAAGAGGTGAAGTTTAGGAGAGTGGCCGTGACCGTAGTAAACTCGCAATTCGTGAACCTACCGGAGCAGTTGAGGAGGAAGATGAGCAAGGTGAAGAGGAAACTGATGAGGAAGATAATGAGATTGATCCAAGTCAAGTAATAGTGGAAAAAGTTGGGTCAAGTCAACAACCGACACAACGCAAGGGCACAGGAAGAGTAAAAGTTAAAGGTTCACACCTTCCTCATATTGATGACATGATACCTGACCTTGATCGTGGTAGAATTTGGGGTGCAGCTTCTTTTGATCCAGGACATCTATTTGGCTACAAGGACTCTTGGGATCTTACTATCTATCAATCCTATATAAGAATTTTTATCTCGTGCACATGTATTTTTTGTATTTATATAAAACCTCTTAATCATATTATCTCCTAATTGTAGGATCATAAGAAGGTTGTGCGTTGTTGCCGAAACCAAGCCACGTCTCATTGGGATTTGTCTAAGGAATTTGCAGAGGTCCAAACATTATTAAAGGATTCTGGTCTATATCCTTTGGTTGAAAATTATGTGAAGCCGGATATTGTGACAGTCAATTGCTTCGTCGAAAGGTATCATGGTGAAACAGATACCATTCACTTCCCGTTTGGCGAGATGACCTTGATCCCTGATGATGCTCAGAACATTCTAGGCTTGAGTGTTACCGGAAAATCAATTGCAGAAGGAGATCATTGTCCGGAGCTATAATGGTCGAAGTTGCACGCTCTTACTAATAAGTTGTTTGGTTGGGACTACAAAACTCCTGTGGAAAGCTTCTATGTATCTAAGAATAGTAGGAAAAAGACCATCAAGCTGACGCTTCTTAAGAAGACCTTTGAAGGCACGGCGCAGAGAAAAGACAAGGATGGATGGGACCCCGCACAGATTCGTTATACAGCCGCTGCGTACCTGTTATTCATCTTGGGAACAAGGGTATTACCTGACACTAGTGGCAACAGGGTTAGTGCAAACTACCTTCAATACTTGGATCCGTTGGAAGAGGTATTTAGCTATTCTTGGGGCACTGTGGTAATGGCACATTTGATGACGGAGATGAGAAGGGCCTCTAAGGCGGTTACAAACCAATTTGTCGGGAATTTCACTCTACTCCAGGTAAATTTTGTTTTTAAACTTATGTTCTTATTTATATTGTTCACATGTACCCTTATGATGAACTTAGAAACAAAATTTACTGATTTTTAAATGTATCATTTCACATTTGTATATGTGTGGGCTTATGAACATTTCCCAACATTTTTCAAGGGCAACTCCTTCTTGAAGATTATACCCATTGATGACCCCGAGGAGCCTAGATCCAAGAGATACCAGTTCAACAACTATCCGAAGTCCTGTAACAATCGTCTACTGATAGCTATGAGATTGGCTCTGGACGCGATGACTACCAAAGATGTTGCGTTCGACCCTTACAGGGAGGCTAGAGAAAACCACCAATATTTGAGGTCCTATAACGTTGCATTTTACAATGGGCCTTTGTTCCACCCAAAGGGATACGTTATGGCTGACCTTCGACGTGTGATGCGGCAACTTGGATATAAGCAATTACCCCGCTTCATGACAGCCTCTCATGAAAGGTATCTGCTTGACCTTACTGTGTCTATGTCAAGTTCCACAAGGTTGAGGGTAGAGTATGATTTAATTCCAGAACCAACACATTGGAGGGATAGGGAACCACGTCGTTTGGTAGATGCTACTAATTGGGAGCTTGTGAACAACGATGACGAAGAAGATCCCGCCTACATTGATAATTACTTGGAATGGTCACATCCTTTTGTCGTGCGCCCGGACGACGTCGAAGTTCCACCCCAGAAAAACTCTCCCGTTCCAACTCCTACAGAGGCACCACCTACGATGTCCCAACTTCATAAGACCGTTAGATTGCTAGTAAGCATTGTTAGTTGCTTAGTCATTTAATTTACACATAATTTTATATCAGCAAATATATACTAATTATGTGTTGTATGTATGAAACTAGCGGCGTTGTCTTCGCAAGTTGAGGAAGCAGTTAGGTTGCAAGTACGACGAAGGAGGGGCGCTATCCATTGAAAAAGTAAAGGAAGTCGTGGAGAAGCTTGATAAAATTGAAGACCTAAGTGCAAGAGCTTTGTTTGGGGAAACGAGGAAGGCTCCCATTGCCAAGAAGCAAAATACCAAGTGATGAACTCTATAGTTGTGTTTCGTTATTTGGATGGTGGTTGTTATGTTTTGAACAATTTCTAACTTGTTTTCGGTTGAACTCTTTAGTTGTTTGGTTTACTTTTGGTTTATGATACCGTGATGAAGAACACTTAAGCACGATTCAGTTGTTTGGTTTATGTTGAACATGTTTAGATTTCTAGTGAAACATTTTCTTTGCAAGTTTTCTTTACACCAAAGTTTCCGGCATAAAAACATCTAGGTCATACAGTGCCGGGACAGCTTCCGGCGTGTAAAAGTTATTACAATTCTATGTCGCATCTCATACCGGCATTGAAATATTTTCCTAAGCCTATACAGGAACAAGGAGAGGAAAGGGTTCAAGTTCTTGTATAGAATTTGGACCGTACCGACATGGATGTATTTATGAATTTACGCCGGAACTCTGTGTTTTTCTAACACCTTGCTAGTTTTTCCATAAAACCGGCATTGAAATATTTATTGAATTTATGCCGGTATTGATTATAAATCCGTTTTGAATGCTATTTTATTTCATTCCTAAGTAATCTATTACATTGGATTTGAAAATTTAAATTAAAACATACTAAAAAACATGGAATGGAGCAACTTTAGTTAAAGATGATCTCATAATCTATTTCCATCCCTTTTCAACAATTGCGGATCCTTTGAGCCTTTCGCAAATATCTTCGAAGACATCGTCTGGAATGGGGGTGTCAAGGACAATCTTCATTGGTTCATCTTCTCTTTAAACATATTCCTTTCCCTTCATATAACACCCATCACACCCATCAATAGGCTTGCATTGGCCCTAGTGGTTTTCTCTTGATTGTACTAGTGCAATAGCTTTGTCAAACCTTTGAAACTCATCGCACTATATGTCGAGGTTATATGACGGTAAGTGCAAGAAACGCAAAATGGATTACGGGGATGAGTTTGTAGCGAATTGGACAATTGCCCTCATAAAATTATGTCGCAAATACAACGAGTTCCTCGCAAGATATAGAGACAATAGGTGGCAAGCTCAGGAAGCATATACCAAGTGGAGAAAAGAGCATTTTAGTCATTTCGAAGCCGCTTTGTTTGTTGAATCTCGTTACAAGAAATAATGCTAGTTACAATTAGCTTAAGATCTTTCATTTCATGTGGAATGTTGTTTATGTGTTTAATGTTTTTAAGTTTATTTCCTTAGTATTAATATGTAGAAAAGAGCCTTTTAGGCATTTCGAAGACGCTTTGTTTGTTGAATCTCGTTACAAGATAATGCTAGTTGCAATTAACTTAAGACATTTCATTTTATGTGGAACGTTGTTTATGTGTTTAATTTTTTTTTTAGTTTATTTCCAAAGTGTTAATATGAAGGCCAATTTAGGTCAGTTTGTTTGCTTAAACCTTTTGGTGGTGCGCTAATAATGAATCAAGAAACACTACCGGCATAGATTGTTAATAACAAATCAACGCCGGCAGACTAAATATAAATTCAGTTAAATTCGTCAGATTTCCGGCATAGATTTTGATAGTTTGACAACGCCGGAATTATGAAGGTTTGTTACCATTGTAACTGTCACCCCAATTATCCTTATTCTTTTCCATTGTAACTGTCGCACCAATCATCCCCCATTGTAACCATTACAAACTCCCTCATTCCATTTATGTGACGTTTACAAACTCCATAATTACATAAAATTGACGGTTATAGAATGGGAACGGTTCTATCTTTCTATTTCTTTCTTTTCACTTCGCAATTCCAAAAGAACTTCCAAAACCACTAAACTCCATCCTCTGAACCAAGTTTATTCAATTCTTCAAACCCAAAGAATAACGGGTCCTCGTAAACCTCCTGAAAAACCAAAACCTATTCCTGGTGGTAAATCGAAATCAGAAGCATATATTGAACAAGATGATGATGAGGAAATAACAGAGATGATGAGGTAAGTGATGTCTATGTTTATTGAAGCATTGTTAGGGTTTATTTCATAATACACAAATTGAAACTTGCATGATTATTGTTTGTACTAGGTAAAAGGAAATTTGAAATTGAATTTAGTGAATTGAAATTCCAATTTAGTTTCGGCGTACAATTAAATGACAATACAATGCCGATTTATATGTCTTGTATCCCCATTTTAATGCATGCAAGTTATTAGAATACCGACATAGAAACCTTATTTTTGTTAAATCTCGGTAGACAATTCCCATACTAACGGCATGGCATTTTAGTTTCATACAATGCCGACACCTTGTATCCGGCATGGAATTGCTTTAGAGTACAATACCAGTACGAATGCCGGCATTATCGTTATGTTCAACGTCCATGCCGGTTTTGATTACCTTATTTTGTTAAATCTCTGTAAACAATTCCCACATTTCCGGCGTAGTATTTTATTTACGTACAACGCCGGTACCTGTGAACCGGCGTAGAATTTCTTTAGACCACAATGCCGGAACCGGTGCCGGCAGAATCTTTATTTTCATCTGCCATGTCGGGTTTGATTTCCTTATTTTGTTAAATATCATTTTGTATGTAGGTCCCAAGCTGCAAAATTGAAGAAAGGAAAGGGAAAAGCTGTTGATGAAGGAAAACCTAAGTCTTCTCGGCCTCGACGTGGTCGAGATGATCCGGAACTTATAAGGTCATTGAAAAAACGCGGGTCTAACAACACCACCCAATATTTCACTTAGCAATCTGTATGGACTAACTCTGAAATACTTTGCTAGAGAATCAACTAGACAGTCAGACCCAATCTAGATAAAAGTATCTCAAGGAGTTAATATCTCTCTCTTGATTTGATTTTTACTCAAGCTAAAAACAATAGCGAGTCTTTATCAAATACAAGGAATACTTGGACGGTAACAAAGACCAATGTCCAAGGATCAATCAATATAAATCAACAACCAAAGGTTGGATTTCCAATTGATGATCACGAATGCACAACCTGTATTATTTCAATTATATAAATTTAATGCGGAAAAGAAATAACACAGACACCAGAAATTTTGTTAACGAGGAAACCGCAAATGAAGAAAAACCCCGGGACCTAGTCCAGATTGAATACACACTGTATTAAGCCGCTACAGACACTAGCCTATTGCAAACTAACTTCGGACTGGATTATAGTTGAACCCCAATCAGTCTCCCACCGATCCAAGGTACAGTTGTACTCCTACGCCTCTAATTCCAGCAGGATACTGTGCACTTGATTCCCTTAGTTGATCTCACCCACAACCAAGAGTTGATGTAACCCAAAATCACAAACTTGATAATAAACAGATCTGTCTCACACATAAAAGTCTATAAAAGAATAAATCTGTCTCCCACAGATAAACCCTAGGTTTTGTTCCGTCTTTTGATATAAAATCAAGGTGAACAAGAACCAATTGATAATCCGGTCTTATATTCCCGAAGAACAATCTAGATTAATCAATCACCTCTCTACAATCCTTCCTGACTACACAGGAGATTTGTCGAGGAATCACAAACAGTGAGACGAAGATGTTTGTGACTTATTTATCTTGCCTATCGGAGAACTCTCACGATATCAATCCAATAAATCGATTGTACTCGTAAGATAGAAGATGCAAGATCAGATCACACAACTACGATAAAGTAGTATCGGTCTGGCTTTACAATCCCAATGAAGTCTTTAAGTCGTTAACCTGATTTTAGAGAAGAAAATCAAAGGTTAATGGAGATCGACTCTAGCGGGCGCACTAGTAGCACACATATGTGTGGGGATTAGTTTTGCACAATGCTAGATGTCTCCTTTATATAGCCTTCAAATCAGGGTTTTGCCTTAGTTGCAAAGCAATCCTTATTCACCATTAGATGAAAACCTGATTTAGATTCAATCTAATATTTCTCAACCGTTAGATCGAAAACTTAGCTTGTCACACACACTTGGGTAGACGTTTACTGGGTTCGTGAAACCATGCCCAAACGTGTACGTGTATGTTGGTTCAACATAGTAACCCAAAAGATTAACCTTGTTCTTCTTCACCATAACTAGTTCAAGTGACTCAAATGAACTAGTTAAAGAGTTGTTCAATTGCTATGAGATCTTATGTAACTACACAAGACACAATTGAAACAAAGATGATTCGATTCGATTGAATCGACTCATGAACATTATAGCCATGGCTTGCATAAAGCATTCCTTAGTAATTTAATATTTCATGTTCAGAGCACATCTTTAGATCATAACCTCTTAAGTTCACAAACAGGTTCGCGGACTTAAGTTAATCGGTTGATTTTTCCAAACTCAGCAGAAATTCTCTGAAAGAGAACTTCCGCCAGTTCGCGGACTGGGTTCACGGACTGAGTTCGCGGACTAAGCACACAAACGAGTTTCGTAAAATCCCAAAACCATATTACATGATTCCAGAACGGTTTTGGGATTTTCCGAAACTCGTTTGTGTGCTTAGTCCGCGAACTCAGTCCTCGAACTGGCGAAAGTTCTCTTTCCGAGAATTTCTGCTGAGTTTGGAAAACTCAACCGATTAACTTAAGTCCGCGAACTTGTTTGTGAACTTAAGAGGTTATGATCTAAATATGTGCTCTGAACATGAAACATTAAATTACTAAGAATGCTTTATGCAAACCGTGGCTATAATGTTCATGAGCCGATTCAATCGAATCTAATTATCTTTGTTTCAATTGTGTCTTGTGTAGTTACATAAGATCTCATAGCAATTTAACAACTCTTTAAATAGTTCATTTGAGTCACTTGAACTATTTATGGTGAACAAGAACAAGGTTAATATGAGATGCTCATATGGTTAATCTTTTGGGTTACTATATTGAACCAACATACACGTATACGTTTGGGCATGGTTTTCACGAACCCAGTAAACGTCTACCCAAGTGTGTGTGACAAGCTAAGTTTTCGATCTAACAGTTGAGAAATATTATCTTGAATTTAAATCAGGTTTTCATCTAACGGTGAATAAGGATTGCTTTGTAACTAAGGAAAAACCCTGATTTGAAGGCTATATAAAGGAGACATCTAGCATTGTGCAAAATTAATCCCCACACGTCTGTGTGCTACTAGTGCGCCCACTAGAGTCAATCTCCATTAACCTTTGATTTTCTTCTCTAAAATCAGGTTAACGACTTAAAGACTTCATTGGGATTGTGAAGCCATACCGATACTACTTTATCGTAGTTGTGTGATATGATCTTGCATCTTCTATCGTACGAGTACAATCGATTGATTGGATTGAGATCGTGAGAGTTCTCCGATAGGCAAGATAAAGAAGTCACAAACATCTTCGTCTTACTGTTTGTGATTCCTCGACAAGCCGCCTGTGTAGTCAGGAAGGATTGTATAGAGGTGATTGATTAATCTAGGATGTTCTTCGGGAATGTAAGACCGGATTATCAATTGGTTCCTATTCACCTTGATTTTATATCAAAAGACGGAACAAAACCTAGGGTTTATCTGTGGAAGACAAATTTATCCTTTTATAGACTTTTATGTGTGAGACAGATCTGTTTGTTATCAAGTTTGTGATTTTGGGTTACAACAACTCTTGGTTGTGGGTGAGATCAGCTAAGGGAATCAAGTGCGCAGTATCCTGCTGGGATCAGAGGCGTAGGAGTACAACTGTACCTTGGATCGGTGGGAGACTGATTGGGGTTCAACTATAGTCCATTCCGAAGTTAGTTTGCAGTAGGCTAGTGTCTGTAGCGGCTTAATACAGTGTGTATTCAATCTGGACTAGGTCCCGGGGTTTTTCTGCATTTGCGGTTTCCTCGTTAACAAAATTTCTGGTGTCTATGTTATTTCTTTTCCGCATTAAATTTATATAGTTGAAATAATACAGGTTGTGCGTTCATGATCATCAATTGGAAATCCAACCTTTGGTTGTTGATTGATATTGATTGATCCTTGGACATTGGTCTTTGGTACCGTCCAAGTATTCCTTGTATTTGATAAAGACTCGCTATTGTGTTTAGCTTGAGTAAAAATCAAATCAAGAGAGAGATATTAACTCCTTGAGATACTTTTATCTAGATTTAGTCTGACTGTCTAGTTGATTCTCTAGCAAAGTATTTCGGAGTTAGTCCATACAGATTGCTAAGCGAAATATTGGGTGCTGCTGTTAGACCCCCGCTTTTTCAATTGGTATCAGAGCAGGAAAACACGGTAAACCTAATAAGTTTGTGTTTGTTCGTTCCATATAAATTTCCCTATGGGAAATTTCTTTGGAAAACTTGCTCCTGCCATCTATAACGCACGCCAGAATTCCTTAAAGATTGTTCAAAGATTGTTATGCTTAAAACCTCTGGGTTCTCATGATAATCTTACTTCATCTAAAAGGGGAGATTTAGATGTTAAGAAGCAATATGAAAGAAAAAATAAAATGAAAGAAAAATTGGGAAAACTTTCAATACGCTCAAGGATATGGAATCTCACTAGATTAACTCTTGATCTCTATGAGGAATACTATCGTGATGGATCAATTGAAAAAGATCTATTTAAAGCGTTCAAAGGCGTTTTTAAATTCTTAGAAAAACTTAATTCTGTTAAGTCTAAGAATCTTTTCGGAAAGGGTGTTGGTCGTGTTAAAACTGTTAATACTGAACAACCCAGATATTGGAAATATCCTTCTTCTAGCCCGAACCAACGAAGGATAGAAAGCTCCAGCTGCCTTGACTATCATCATTATTTTGATTATACTACAGGGACTGTTCACACCTATCAACCAGATGTGTCGCATGAGAATTCCTCTGCGCATTATGCCTCTTGGTAACAAGACTGGATTTTCCCCATTTGTACATATCTTGATGTGGGGCAATAAATGGCTTGAGTTGTGTACAATTGTGCTGTTGTTTGGTTAACTTTCTATTACCTCTATTTTCTTCCACTTTTTGTTGGTTGTTTACCACTTATGTGGAAAGGGATAAGATTTTTCCTTAAGTCGTGTGGATCACGGTTCGTGTACAACCCAAGCCCATGAATGAGGAATATATATATGTTGGTGGTCCACGAACCTTCTCTTTTCTCATCTTCCGTCCGCGTACGTGAACTAGGGTTTGTGCTTCTCCACCATTAAAGCTTCTTTGAAGAAATCAAAAGGAAGGGTGTTTGAGGTTCTCTTCAAGTAAGTAATCTCCTTTTGAGTATCTCTTTATGATGATTTTTAGAAGCATGAAAAGGAGTTATAAAATCTCAAAATCCTCTAGCTTGAATCCACCTTGTGATCAAAATTCTCTTAGAATTAGGTTTGTGAATGATTATTATGCTAGAACTTTTGATAGGATTGCTTCCAAAGGTTTTATTCTAGAAAAGAAATTGGAAACCTTAAGTGGATCAAACATTGCCATTTTTATGTTTATTTTTTCAAAACCGGCATGGCCGAAATTGTAACAACAATGCTAGTATACTGATTTCTTTTCCGGACCAAAGGAATTTAGAATTCCGGCATAGATTCGCTTTTCCAGACAATGCCGGTACTCTTTCTTTTCCTCACACATAAGTGATATGTGTATAATTCCGGCATTATCAGGAAGTTAATTTCGACGCCGACACTAAACCTGATATCTCTGTGTACTTATGGTGCTTTTCCGGCATAAAAGAAAAGAAACTTTCTAAAATTGTAAAGTTTGAACTAAATCATGTCGGCATATCCATAGCATATGGTTTAATGATTACAATTCAAACTTCCAAAAAAACAAAAGGTTGCGTAGCAGTGATCCACACATTTCCATATTACTCTTCATCACTATTCTAATTTATGAATAGGAATTTGTCCCTTCTCCGGGTTGATTGATAGCTTCAACGCATCCCTTAATTGGTGGTTCCCCTCATACAATTTCATCCATTCCTCCGAGTGATTGGGGACTATATCCTTGTTTTTAGTCAACGGACAAACTGGTGTCAATGGACAATTTTCCTTTAGCTTTAGAATAATGAAATGATTCACGTTCACGAACGCCAAAACAAATCTTCTCTTCTTAAGAGATCCTTCGCATTTTTTCCACTTTGGCGTATAAGTTGTTTTTTCGGTGGGGGAAAAATAATGAACAACACGGTTAAATGTATCCACCACAAGATGGCCACAAACCGACATTTTCATCCAATATTCAGTAGGAAGGAACTTCATCTCGTGCTCTGGCCCTAACACCCGACCATGCAAACTATCAAACCCTTCCTCATCATCTACCAATTATTCATAACATCTCTTCTTTTTCATAAGTTGTTCGGCCATCCTCTTTCTAGCGTATCGGCATGGTGTCATCCCTTTACTAACCACCGTCTCAAAGATTCCTAATTTTTCGGTCACGACATGATAGCCACAATTTCCATCTCCATCGACATCATATGTATATACAATATACTCGCGAATAACCTCGAGAAGTTGTAGTACATAAGACTATATTTTGGTATGTTAATGTCTATGAGTCTTACCTGTTTGGGAATCCTTAAACATCTTCATGTTACCAACTTTTAGCTTAAGTATATCCAATCCATCCTCTGCAATCTCTACATTTCCAACGTCTTCAGTATGTGATGGGAGTCCGTTTATGGGTGAAAACTATTTCTGCCGGTTTTGGTAATTTGGGGTGTGTGAATGAGAAATGAATCTAAACCCTAAACAAATGCACTGCACTGGAGTGCTTGTGATTCGAGAACTCAATCTGTACAATTCTGGCCTAAACCAAGAAATGGTCGTTCCAGACTTGCTTCGGTCACAAAGTGAAGGAGATGGGGTTGATCTTAGGGAGGGAAGCGAAGAAGGTGTTGAGATTGTGAAGGTGTTGGTTGTGTATGACTTGTATCAGAAAGCTGAACTGGCTTGCAGAATGTAAGCTATCAGTTCTGGTGTTTGGATACGATTGTATCAACACTTGGTTTCTGTTGTCTTGTTCTGGAAATAGGGAGGAGAAACTATTTATACAAGTCATTGTGCCTTACCCATGTCTCTCGTGGGAAGTGAAGTGATGGAGTAGTAGATTTGCGTGTGTTAGTGTCACACGATCAGTCTTGCCCACTTTTCCCATCATCACTAACCGTCCATGTCTTCCTAACACGTTCTTGTGATGGCGTGTTGTGCGCTGCACGCTGTAAACCGCCAGACCAATACCCCATTATGTATCCCCCAGTTTGTGACATGATTAATGTCTCGAGTGTGGATCGTGGGACCCACAAAAAGCAGCATGTGATGCTAGATTAAATAACTAAGTTATTTAGGAAGTCGATATTTGTGAAATATCGTGTGCATTCTATGTATGTCATGCATCGAATATATTCAGCGTGTATGAAGAATCGCTATTTTAAGGATTAACGGAGTAAGTCGCGGAAAATAGCATCACGTCCAACCATCTTCGAGTGATCGTTTGGAGGCTGTACAGGTAATCCCTGACTTGGCCAATCACTCTGCGTGGAAGAGTGGTGGACGGTGATCGTGGTGATACCTCACTGGTCTCCTAACTCCTATCTTAGGCTGTCCTTCCAGGCTGGTGAAGTTGGACGGACGAGATGGCTTGCGACCCATATCTGCGACCGTCGGATTAGGGTTTAGGAGGTGCTCGAACACCAACCTTTAGCTTGGTCGAATCCAAGCATGGGACACGTTTTTGGAAGGCCGATTGGGCATGCGTGTAGAAGACATGTTGGTGTAGGTGTTTGTACCTCACTGTCCCATGGAGATGCGATCTAAGCCACTCAATTTGTCTGGAAAAGAGGAGTGGTTGAGATCGATTTGCGACAGAAATCCCATGCCGCTAAGGAATTGAAGACCGCGCGTCGTACCTACTTCAGGCGCGCGTTTCGAGATGACCAACCATGGTCGGTCTTGGCCGATCAGTCAGGCGTGCAGTCGGCAGGCCAGTATACACGTCCGTACCTCACTGTCCCGTGAAGATGTGATCTAAGCCACTCAATTTGTCCGACAAAGTTGAGTGGTCGAGATCGATTTGCTATTGAAAATGCGCAGCCATGCCTAGTTTGGGCGCACAAATCGAGACGACCAACCATAGTTGGTCTTGACTGATTAGTCATGTACGTAGGCGGGCCCATGGTGATTGTGTTGACATGCTCTGGGCCCTTTGAATCTACATCTACGCCCTCCGTCTATACCTGTGAAGATGGATGGTTGAGACTGATTTGCGACACATGTGATGTGCCGCAAACCCTAATTAGGGTTTCACGTCCACGCTGCTTTGGCTGGACGAATTGGCAAGCCATGTTTCTCCTTTGGGGAGGTCGACCATGTAG
Source organism: Papaver somniferum (assembly GCF_003573695.1). Classification (NCBI taxonomy): domain Eukaryota; kingdom Viridiplantae; phylum Streptophyta; class Magnoliopsida; order Ranunculales; family Papaveraceae; genus Papaver; species Papaver somniferum. The sequence goes on along the minus strand of NC_039362.1, from coordinate 126,348,832 downwards.
GGTCCACGTTGGGCCGGTGGTGAATGCGCCAATACCTGCCTGGTGGCTATGGGTCCGATCTAAGCCATCCAATCATGCCGGTGAAATTGGATGGTCGTGATCAATTTGGGACCTTTAGTCTGGACATCCAACTTCCATAGGAGGCCTTGTTTATACGATTCCTCCAAGCTGCTCCATACCAGTCTGGACATCCAACTTCAGGCTGGTGTTCGGTGGTAGTTTGGAGGCATGGTAGGTATTCGACCGACCAAGGCATAAGTGGGCCCGCTTGTGGTCATTAATGTAGTACCTTCTCCTGCTGAGGATCGTCTAGGATGGTTAAATCATACGGTCAACTTGCGTGGTCATGATTGTTTCTGAGACTGATATGGACAGTTCAGATTCAAATATGCTCAATCGGGTTAGTATAACACACCGAGAGATGTAGCCTGTACGCGTATTTCGTGCATGCCTCACTATTAATAGTTGGAGATTCGTGTTACTCTGCTGAGAGTAACACTCAGTCCTCATGTCGCACTAATAATGAGAGTTCTGCGGGAACAACACAGGAAATACAAGGCTGATCATGCATTAATTGATATTGTTATAAATTCATAGGGTATATGAGATTTGTTGCTACATGCTCCATTCTAGGTGAATTAGTAAAGTGAAGAAGTATTCATCACTCATTAATGGCTTTATCCTTTACAGGATGTCAGCGCATAATTTTGGCTTTTACAATTTTAGCCTTAAATGAAAATCCACCATCAACATTAAGTCCCCTGCCTAGCGCATAATGGTTACGCTATTGTGGGATAGGCATGAGATGGTGACATACATATATGAGAAAGACAAGATAAAGGAAGTTTACCCGAAAGAACTTTGACTGTTAGTAATTGTCCATGTGAACACCGCCGTGCAAGCATGGACTCTTTTGGTGGGACCGGTTTCCTTCTTTGGGCGTTTGAATCAAAAGAGGAGTCCAATCAAAAGAGGAATCCTTTTTCCATTGGGATTCATCCAATTATTTGTTTATAAAAGAGGACCGACCCTTTTCTTTTCTCACATAATTTTTTTTTGTTTAACAGCTCCCGTCCGCGACTTCCACCGCCGTTCCCGCCGTCGTTGACGTCGCCGGACCTGCTGTCGTCGTCGCTCTTTGCTGTCGGACTTCGTTGCTGCTGCCGCACGTGTATGAGGTAGGTACTTCGTCCTTCATTTTTTTCACCTTTTTTTTCTTTTTTTTGACAGGTAAAACCCTAGTTCTTAGGTAAACCTCTTCCACTCTTGATAAAAACATCTCATCGTAGACGAAACTTCTTCATATGATTAATTTTTGATGAAATTGATAGGAAAACCGCCGATAATGCTAGGATTGTTTAGTAAAACAAGCCGTGAATCCATGAATATGTTGTTTTTGCTTCTTTTTCCATTGTTGCATGCAAAACCTAGCTTTTAGGTTATAGCTTGAAAAATCCTTGGCTTGAATTTCGTAGACACGACTCCCATGAATAAAGAAAACCGTGTTATAATACGTGCAAATGAATGCGGGTCCCACCATATATGCTCAGTTGAACATGAGTCCCACTATGTACGCCTGATTGAACATCGACCCTATACCAGCTTTGTGACCTTGACCGGTCTTGCCTGCTGACATGGCCCAATACTTGTGACCTTGATCGGCCCTGACCAATACCGACTTGACGTGACCCAACACCAGACTTGTGACCTTGATGACCAATACCGGCTTGACGTGACCCAACACCAGACTTGTGACCTTGATGACCAATACCGGCTTGACGTGACCCAACACCAGCCTACTATCATGATATCAGTCTTGTTTGCGTGGCCCAAAACCTGTTTGACTGACGTGATATCAGTCTTGCTTGGGGATATTAGCCCTGTAATCTCGACCGGCTTCGTGGACTTACCAACACCGGCCTCGTTTGCTGACGTGGCTCAATACTAGCCTTGTTTAGACCCAATACCAGCCTTGCTTGTATGATTGTCCCAGCCTTGTGTACTCCAACGTGAATGTGTGTTGTGTCGTGTGTGACTACACATCCCATGCGTTTTCATGCAAGTACTGACTCCCCTGACTTTTATTGTAGAATGAAAAAAAGGGCTCCTGTTAAGATGTCTTCTGGGGATAATGCTGATGCCAAGTCAGGGAGTGTTGACAACTTCAAATATATGCCAAACATAGATGATGAGTTGTTCACCGTGCCTTTTCCGAACATTAGAAAGCATCCTTCTCACAAGATAATCCTGCTCTCTGGTTCAGAAAATATGGAAGCTGATCCATACTCTTCTTCAGCACTTGTGATGAGATCTGTCTTCGGAGAAATGAGTATCCACCTTCTCCTATTGACTTCAAGATCTGTCATACCCCGCTGGGTCCTTATGAAGGATGGATGAGACGCACGCTGAATAATAAGGGTATTAAAGCTAATTTGATTAAGGTGCAAATCCTTGATGCGGTCATGGCGTCCATCTACTCATACAGCCATATGTAGATGGGGAGAGATGACCATTACTCTGGAAAACGTTGCTGCATTGATGAACCTGCCTGTTGCCGGAAGATTCTTTTATAAACTTTATGATGCAAAACGTCGTGATTATAATGCTATACTTCGAAAGGCGGGAGAATTCGATGATCTGGAGAAGGAGAAGAAATACACGAAATGCTTTTACACTTGGTGGGTGTCGGAGTTGTCTCCTGCAGACCCGAAACCCGGTCAGGAGTTGGAAGACGAACTCAGCGTGATTGCAATCCTGTCTTTGTGGTTATCCAGAGACATATTTGACGACGGTTCTGGAAGGAAGACTATAAGAGGTGACCTTGTTATGTTTGCTATAAGGCTAGAAAAAGATGAGGTCCTTCCCCTAGGTGCCTTGTTTCTTGGATCAGTGTATTTTCATATGGATGCCTTAGCGACGGATATGCATGCTTCCAATGGGTATAAGAAGGTGGAGTCGCATATCCACATCGCTTTTATTCAGGCGTTTTGTGGGAAATTTTCAAAAGATATGCTCATGTTGCTGCAACTTCACTCAACAATTTGTCTGGTGGTTCGAGAATACTTCGTTGGCATAAAATACGTCCCAGGGCCGGTGTGAAGCTCGTGGATGTCTTCGACAATGTGCAATCCATAAATTTCCGTCCATGGGGACCGATCCACCCTTCCGTTGTTCAACCAAATACTTTTGCTACTGTTCCTGATGTTGTGTTGCGTATTTATGCCGAAACCGCGAGTCTTGGGGCACTTATTTACTTGCGAAGCTGCATTCCGGGATATATCCCATCTTTATTTGACGAAGCATTCACTGTGACTCCGTACAATATTGACAGGGCTGCCCGGCAAATGTGATTTGACCAGGGTGTTCCATTTCTTCGTCCATTGGAGGCTCCAAAAGAACTTTTCCCGGACATTCTTAATGATGATACATTTTCGTCAGTACAGAGTCTTCCTTTATAGCCTATCGAAAGAAACCCAACGGTAACCGACAGGTATAATGAATTTTGGAGGGAGCAATTGTTAAACTTTCAGAAATTCTTGGAGGAGGTTGTGACAGATTCCCGCGGCGAACCATCTTATGACGTTTTTAAGGAGCATTTTCGGTTGAAACCACTCCCAGGTAAATGAACCAGAGCTGACGACTGCAGTCCCCAAACAGGAGTAAGGTATAAGAAGCAGGCATGTGGTTTGGTGATCCTCAATTCCTCCAATATGCAGGTATTTAAATTTCTTTCTGTTTGATCCCTTGGTTTCGTTCTTCCTGAGAAACTTTCACTAAAGGTAATCCTTTGTTGGCGATCAGGGAATCCCGAAAGAAAATGCTTTCGCAAGACTGGCTCGTAGTCATAAAGATAGGTCTGGCGATACTGGTCTTCATGAGAAGGCTGGCAATGTTGGTCTTCATGAGAAGTCTGGCGATGTTGGTCTTCATGAGAAGTATGGCGATCCTTTTAAGGAGAGGTATGGTGATACTGATCCTCTTCAAGATAATGACAAAGATGGTGCAAGCTCGACTGAACGGAGTGCCTCCCCAAGTGGTAACCTTAGTAAGCTTGTAGACGAGGTCGTGAAGGAAATCAACATTCAAAGGGAAGTGGACATCCGGAGGAATGCAGGAGATGCAACATCTGCTAATGCTGAGGCGCTCCCCTTAAAGATCTTCCTGAGCAGGTTCCAATTGATAAGGCAGTCATGGTAACTTCTTCTGAAAGGCCTCTTGCAGCTGACAAGGTTCCTGATGAAGTATTTTCAAGGCAACCTGTCGTTCTTGGGCTATCTTCGATCCTCCCTTTGATACCCCTCATGCAGGTTATGTGTTGGTTGGGGGATTCAGTATGTCGGCTCAGTTCGAGGAGTTATACACGGTGATATGGAAGAATCACGACCACATTGCTACCACTACGAAGCTCAAAAGTCGCCTTGCATTGGTCAATCGCGTCCAAAAAGCTTTATTCTCCAATCACGGGATGAGCGTCACGACCGGTCGCAGTGTTTCTAATGAGGTGACTGAAGACTGGAAGTGTCACCGAGACGTGTTTGTGCATTACGATTTCAACGCTCCTTGGTTCTTCAAAGGATTTTCTGAAATCCAAGAGCTTCAGAAACTGCAAGGAGAAGTTCCTTCTGTAGACTGTATTGCTCACCAGAAAGAAGAGGTTGAAAAATTGTCTAAGGAGTTGAAGCTGAAACAGGCTGCGCTCCAAAGGATGAAAGCCGCTCTTGCTCAAAAGGACGAGTTGCTGTTGAAGGACTTTCCTTGAAGGATTCGTGCCGCCTACTTGTGTTCTTTCTTTAGATGCTTTTTTGAGTGACTGTGAGGATTTCCTTTCACAATTTGATTTCAGGTTTTGAACTAATAGGTGGTTGAATTTTGAACTGGTTTATTTTTTGAGATAGTTTTGTGAATGATTTTTTCGAAAGAGTTTATTCTAAAATGGAATTTGCATCTTGGTTATTAATGATTGCATATGTCATATAAAATTGCAAATATCGTGTGAAAAGGAAAGCATGAAGGGAATCAAACATGATGTTTGATCATTGGATCTCTTTCTCCGTGTGGGATGTCAAGTCCCCAGTAAATTCTAAAACTGTATTTCTTGTAAAATTGTTTGATAGAACTTACTTGCTCTTTGGAACCTCATTTGCATGAAACTGAAACTTCCCAAGAAACCTCTTCAAGGAAGCCGTACGCGTTAATTTCCAGAGAGGGAAGGCAACTCCTCTGAATTAAGCTTCTCCTGAACGATGCGCTTCAAGGAGTTGCATTCACTGGTAGGGTGATGAAGGAATCGATGATAATGACAATACTTCGGGTCTGTCATTTCTTGATTAGTCGGCAGACGCCACACAGACGGCAGTTGTACTTCTCCGTCTCGTACCCATGTCTCCAGAAATTCCAATATCTTCTTCATTTGAAGCGGGAAACGTGGATATCTTGAGTCCAGCCTTTCTTGCGTTAGTGGATGTCATGACGTCTCTCTGTGGTTTTGATGTGGAGTACGTTTTGGAGACGGAGTTGGAAAACCAGTGTGTGTCATCATATCCGCGGCTCGCTTGACTGGATGACGAAATGCGGAAGGCGTCATAATATCATTGCGGGGTGAATGAGTCGAACGCTCCCATCCTCTGCACTCACGTGTTCCTTGATTGATTTCTCCCTCTTCGAGCATTTCTTCACTTAGCTGAAAGGTCGCTGTGGATTGGGAAGTCTTCTGAGCTTCAGCAAGAGTCTTGAGATATAAATCTTCCAGCAATGCTACGTAAGTTGCAGGCTCCTTTTCTTTATCCGGCAAACGTTGTGGCATCCCGGACAAGTCTTTTCTTCTGTGGAGTTGTCTCAAGTCTTTGTCACCAGCTGGACCATGTTGTTCGTATCTCCTGAGTCCCCTGTGGCCACGCGCTCTCTCTGCATCTTTATCGGTGAAGGCATGACTTCTAGGTAAGGATTCAGCGTTTCTTACACTGTCTGGATAAATGCTTTCCGAACCTCCTTGTAATTGAGTTGTTATATCGTTCAAAAGGCGGGATGTTTCGCTTTTCCTCCTAGCGATACCAGCTTGGTTTGCCATGACATCCTCCAGCATCCTAGCCACACTTCCCATGATACCTGAATCCTCTATGGTTTCCGAAGAATCTAGCGGGAGAGGATACATCGTGAGATGAAGACCGAGATTAAAACCAAAGAATGAATAGATTAATGATTGAATCGGACCCAAGATCTATCCCAAAATTGAGAAGGTTGGAACAAGAATATTGAGAATCCAATTTTGCAACCGAGAGATTAATCTCCCACTGTGGTCGCTAATTGTTTATAGGTGAAAACTATTTCTGCCGATTTTGGTAATTTGGGGTGTGTGAATGAGAAATGAATCTAAACCCTAAACAAATGCACTTCACGGGAGTTCTTGTGATTCGAGAAATCAATCTGTACAATTCTGGCCTAAACCAAGAAATGGTCGTTCCAGACTTTCTTCGGTCACAAAGTGAAGGACATGGGGTTGATCTTAGGGAGGGAGGTGAAGAAGGTGTTGAGATTGTGAAGGTGTTGGATGTGTATGACTTGTATCAGAAAGCTGAACTGGCTTGCAGAATGTAAGCTATCAGTTCTGGTGTTTGGATACAAGTGGAGGAGAACCTATTTATACAAGTCATTGTGCCTTACCCACGTCTCTCGTGGGAAGTGGAGGAAGTGGAGTGATGGAGTAGTGGAGTTGCGTGTGTTAGTGTCACACGATCAATCTTGCCCACTTTTCCCATCATCACTAACCTTCCATGTCTTCCTAACACGTTCTTGTGATGGCGCGTTGTGCGCTGCACACTGTAAACCGCCAGACCAATACCCCAGTATGTATCCCCCAGTTTGTGACATGATTAATATCTCGAGTGTGGATCGTGGGACCCACAGAAATCAGCATGTGATGCTAGATTAAATAACTAAGTTCTTTAGGAAGTCGATATATGTGAAATATCGTGTGCATTCTATGTATGTAATGCATCGAATATATTCAGCGTGTATGAAGCATCGATGTTTTAAGGCTTAACGGAGTAAGTTGCGGAAAATAGCATCACGTCCAGCCATCTTCGAGTGATCGTTTGGAGGTTGTACAGGTAAGCCCTGACTTGGCCGATCACTCTGTGTGGAAGAGTGGTGGACGGTGATCGTGGTGATACCTCACTAGTCGCCTAAATCCTGTTTTAGGTTGTCCGTCCAGGCTGGTGAAGTTGGACGGACGAGATGGCTTGCGACCCATATCTGGGATCGTCGGATTAGGGTTTATGAGGTGCTCGAACACCAACCTTTAGCTTGGTTGAATCCAAGCATGGGACACGTTTTTCGCAGGGCCGATTGGGCATGCGTGTAGACGGCATGCTGGTGTAGGTGTCTGTACCTCATTGACCCATGGAGATGCGATCTAAGCCACTCAATTTGTCTGGCAAAGAGGAGTGGTTGAGATCGATTTGCGACAGAAATCCCATGCCACAAAGGAATTGAAGACCGCACATCGTGCCTACTTCGGGCACGCGTTTCGAGATAACCAACCATGGTCGGTCTTGGCCGATCAGTCACGTGTGCAGTCGGCAGGCCAGTGTACACGTCCATACCTCACTGTCCCGTGAAGATGTGATCTAATCCACTCAATTTGTCCGGCAAAGTTGAGTGGTCGAGATCGATTTGCTATTGAAGACGCGCGACCATGCGTAGTTTGGGGGCACAAATTGAGACGACCAACCATAGTTGGTCTTGACCGATTAGTCATGTATGTAGGCGGGCCCACAGTGATTGTGTTGACATGCTGTGGGCCCTTTGAATCTACATCTACACCCTCCGTATATACCTGCGAAGATGGATGGTTGAGACTGATTTGCGACACATGTGATATGCCGCAAACCCTAATTCGGGTTTCACGTCCACGATGCTTTGGCTGGATGAATTGGAAAGCCACGCTTCTCCTTTGGGGAGGCCGACCATGTGGGGCCCACGTTGGGCCGGTGGTGAACGCGTCAATACCTGCCTGGTGGCTATGGGTCCGATCTAAGCCATCCAATCATGTCGGTGAAATTGGATGGTCGTGATCAATTTGGGACATTTGGTGGAATTTCATGTGACCTTCAATTCTTCACGCTGACACAACTTCGGACAATCGTATATTGCAATCTGGTCATGCAGGTAGGAAGATGGTCCGCCGGTGTACACCACGGCGCTTGTTCGACCGGCTTTGGGTTGATCTACACCGTCCAACCACGCCGGTGAAGTTGGACGGACGTGATGAACTTGAGACTGCCATAGGCGGCCTTATTTGTACGATTCCTCCAAGCTGCTCCATACCAGTCTGGACATCCAACTTCAGGCTGGTGTTCGGTGGTAGTTTGGGAGGCATGGTAGGTATTCGACCGACCAGGGCATAAGTGGGCCCGTTGGTGGTCATTAATGTAGTAGCCTGCTCCTGTTGAGGATCGTCTAGGCTGGTTAAATCATACGGTCAGCTTGCGTGGTCATGATTGTTTCTGAGACTGATATGGACAGTTCAGATTCAAATATGCTCAATCGGGTTAGTATAACACACCGAGAGATGTATCATGTACGCGTATTTCGTGCATGCCTCACTATTAATACTTGGAGATTCGTGTTACTCTGCTGAGAGTAACACTCAGTCGTCATGTCGCACTAATAATAATGAGAGTTCTGTCGGAACAACAAAGTAAATACAAGGCTGGTCATGCATTAATTGATAATGCTATAAATTCATAGGGTATACGGGATTTGTTGCTACATGCTCCATTCTAGGTGAATTAGTAAAGTGAAGAAATATTCATCCCTCATTAATGGCTTTATCCTTTACAGGATGTCAGCGCATAATTTTGGATTTTACAATTTTATCCTTAAATGAAAATCCACCATCAACAGAGTCCATACTTCCTTGGCCTACCCTTTCGCCTTTTAAAAGATACTACATCACCATCGTGTTGTTGATGTTCTTGAATTGATGTAGGTTTCTTATTCGGCCTTTTAGTTTTGATATGCAAATTCGTCCCTTCAACTATGGTTGTGACTTCGGAATCCTCCCCCTGTTTAATCATTGTTGGTACCTTCCTAGGCCTATCCCTTTTATTTGTAACCTCGAATGTATGCGTGGCATCCGCTTCCTCGACTTGTTGTTCTTGTTCCATCGATGCGGGTACCTTTGTCGGCCTGCCCCTTTTCTTTGGAACCGGAACTTCATCGGCTTGTGGTGTGGATACGGAATTCCACGTTTGTTGTTGACTTGATGGCGGTTCCTTCCTCGGCCTACCACTTTTCCTTGGAACCGGCGCATCCGCGAACCTTTCTTCTGAAAGCTCACATCCAGTTGGGTCTCGTTTCTTACTTGCCTCGTCTTCACATTCACGTTGACTCGATGCTTTCAATTCTTTCCTTTGTTTTCTCCTATTCGTTTTAGTTTGTGGTCTACCGGGCGGATCTCCCTTTCTTGGCTCTTCACTTTGTGCTATCCATGGGCATGTAATTAGCATTAGTTGGCTCAACAATACTTGTCGGCTAGCCGAGTTGCCACGTGAGTAAGCTTCATATAATTCCTTGGCCTCCTTTGTTTCCCATGGTGATTGTCCGGGAGCTTCCGAAGGGGGAGGGTAGAAAGATAGTTTCTTCCAAAACGGATCAATAACCTCAATAGGTATAACTTGTTCATACTTCACAAGCATATGACGACACGGAAGCCCCAATGAAGACATGTCCGGACAAATACACACATCACCCGGTTTGTCGTAGTTTATCTCTTTTTCCATTTCTCTAATGATATGTTTTATTTCCCAATGCGAGACTTTGAATTCTATTCCTTGGAGCAAATTACCATATCGAAAATGTGATGTCATCCTTTCCATTGAGCTTTTCTCAAGGGCCTTTTTGATCCTATCGATATCAGCCTTAAAGTATTGCGCCATTGCCTCGGTGACTGTAACCACATTTCCTTGGCCGGACTGGATGAGATCTTTAAATCTCCCATGAGCGGTCTCCGCTCTACTAGTTGCTTCATTCCCGTAGTGTCTATACCGATTTGTCCATGCACGCACAAATTTTTCCTTGAACTTATGCAACAATTTATCCCGATAATATGAGACGGCACTTGGATACACTTCGTTATATTTGGCAATAAACATGTTCAATCTCTTTTCATATATATCCTCGGTAAGAGACCAATAAACTTTCTTCCAATCCTTTAGAAATTCCAACCACCTTTTATGATTTTCATCGTGTTCTTTGTCCACTCGCTCTTTAATCTTTCCTCTTTCCTCTTCATCTTCTTCGGGTGATAGTTTCTTCTTGCGAACATCTCCCTCTAGTTGAGCAACCATTCTCTTCTTAATATCCTCCTTAGAGGGTTCAAACAAAGCATGACAATATTTTATCATATTTTGACCTATATGATATGTACATAGGAAATTTTGTGCATCCGGAAATACGTCGGATATAGCATTCATTAGTGCGTCATCTTGATCGGTTATGATGACCCTCAAAAATTGATTTTCCGGGAACAATAATTTCAATTGTCGTAATGCCCAATGATAATTGTGATCCCTCTCGTTTTCCATTAAACACCAATCCAATGTGAATGATACCTTATCCGATGTTTTCCCTACGATGTTGAACAACGACATGTTGTATTTGTTTGTCTTGTCGGTGCAATCCATCATAAGAACACCAAAACATGTATGATCCAATTGTGAAAGCAAAGGATGTGCAATGAATATTTGAAGGGGATTTTCGTGCGGCCCTCTTTTAATGATACACGTGTAGTTGTGATCCCAAACTATCTTCTCAAATTCTTGCATAACGGTCCTCCCTTCCCATTCCACCCTTCGAATGGTTGCTTGTGCGCCATAAATTTTATTTAGGGAAGAAACGTTCTGATTATCCTTTTCCTTGAAGCCTCTGATAATCACTCTTGGTTTGATACATGCTTTGGTCATTATCTTTACATCCTCGAATTCCTGAGGTTTTAGCTTCGCAACTAGGTAGTGACCAACAAAATCTTTCGGATCCCGGTGGTTATGACGGCCAAACCACACCGTACAATCCCATTCCTTTTCTTTGTCTCTTAGATAGAATACAAGCTTAAAGGGGCAATTATCCTTCCTCGTATGAGTCTTGTATACCCTATTAGTCTTCTTTGGATATACATAACCCTTTATATTATGGCTATCTTTCTTATTGTATTGCCCACTTCTCTCACAAACTATCTCAAAACGATTATCTAAACGTTGGGTATTCCTCACCAACACACACATGTTCTTAAGAGCCGTATCTATTGCCCAAGCAATTGCTTCCTCTGGATATTTTATTCCCTATATAAGGACAACAATGGGAGATTGTAAGGTTAATTACAAGCAATCCCCACATAAAGTTCTAAAAACTAGGTGTTTGGTAACATACCAGAGGCATTTTATAGTATTCGGACGTATCAGACCAACCTTGGAATTTGTTGGATCAATGTATGTCACAATCTAAGGAATGAATGAAAAAAAATTTGAATTAGTTCCAAATAAAATTAAATTACTATGCCGGGTACTAGTTCCGGCATGCTCGACGACAGTACCGCCAAAACAATCAAAACCAGAAACATGTGACGACATTCTCGATTAATGTCCGGCATTCTGGAATTGCACTTGAAAAATAGGAGCTAATTTTTAACAGTACCGGTATTGTATTTTCTTGAACATTAATGCCGGGATTCGCAATGCCGGCATGCTCGATATGTAAGGTTCCAAGGCGGTACTTTGTGTCGGTTTTGTCCGTAGTTTACAAACCACGTCGGTACATGGTGCCGGCGTGCTCGATAATTTAATTACTACGCCGGTATTTAAGTTGAAAAATCTTTAACTCCTGGATGTTTTTCTTGTGGTACCGGCATAGTTAAGTTAGAACTGAACCATGTCGGTCTGGATATTCCATGGAATATTCGGTGGTAGGTAAAAAGTTAACTGCGTGCCGGCATGGAATTGTTGGGTTGAAGACCACGCCGACGGTTGATTCAAAATGGGGGATAATTTTCGCCGGCATGAAAATAGTATGAATATCGTGCCGGTTCTGTTGGTGCCGGCGCGGTATTCATACTACGAGTATGCCGGCACCAAGCTTTTTCAGAGAAAAATGGCGGTTTCAAAAAAAATAAAATCAAATTTTCGACCTCTTGGCAGCATTACCTGTGTGTTGGGGATGCTTGTATGTTGAACTTGTTTACTTTCTTGGGTTGGTTCTTCAAAAAACACTTCATGCTCACGAAAATCATATTCCAAAGGTGTTGGTTCATCATATAAGTCCAATTGTGATTTGTTATCATTAACCGAAGATTGAAGATATGCTTCTTGTTGTAGTTGAGCTAAAGATTCAGCAACAAAAATTCTCTCCTCACAATCATCTTCCATTGTCACAAAAAAAATTCAACTCAAAAATATTTTTTCCTCCTTCTACTCTCACCTCACACAAATTCAAATAAAAATACACACTAATCTATCCCCCAAATACTTAAGATTTTACTAATTATTATTAACCACTAAACCTGATTAGTGAGGGCTAGATTAGGAATTAAAAAAATAATTACATAAGGGGTGACCCAAATTTGATATTTGGATCCAGTTTTTGTCATGTAGCTATATCCTCAAATTAGTTTTGATATCCTCCAATCGCGCGTTCCTTATAAAACAGTGGTCCCCAAAAAAAGGTTGATCCCAAAAAATCGTTCCTTAACTGTCTGTTCTAGAGAACTAACAGTCCAGAAGGAAAACAATCCATTCGCTCCAAAATCTCTTCTTAAACCAAAAGCTCTTCTTAAAAAAGGAAGACAGTGCAGTCGCTCTACAAGCTCTTCTTAAAAAAAGTGAAAACAGCGGCGATCCTGGTCATTCTCATTCAGCTCCACCGACCGGTCTTCCAACCAGACTCCTTACTGATAAATTTATTCTCATTGATTTTTGGGATCTTAGTGTTATGTTGATCGATCATAAGTAGAATTAAGTTTGTTTTTGCAGGTATTTTGTGGACAACGAAGAATTGAAGACAAGAAAATTATCTACCCCGCAAACTATCGAGCTTGTTTTTGTGCGTGATCGCTTTAAGCAACCCCATTAACCACAGAAAACTCACACCCATTCCTAAAACGATTCCGTCACCACTATCTATCCCGAAAACGACCAAAAATGGCAAAAAATAAAAAGAAAAAAAAAACTTATGCGCTTCATGAAGAAAACAGTCGTCACGATACATTTAAAGCATTGAGTGACAAATTCTACAAACAGTGAAACGGGAAAAGAAGGACAACGAAACTTTTTCATTCTTCAAAACTAAAACAGACATTATACATTTGATTTATTAAATTGTCTTTTTAATCTTGTTTGTAGATTTTGATTCTATTTTGCTGATTTTGATGGAAACCGAAAGGATAACTGATGGTATTTTTCAATGATGTTGTAGTAAGATGATTCGTTCACTCAGATTTGTTGAGAATTTGTTTTAAGACTTAATAAAGAAAATAAGGAAAAAATATATATACACAATTTGTCACAAGATGAAGAGACGCTGAGATGCGGGATTCCACTACTTTTCATATTGTTATGGTTTAGTCATTAACTCTAGACAATATAGCTCAAACAAAAGAAGTTGTGACTCTAGTTCTTTGCCAAAAATAGATTTCGTAAAATATTATTTGTAAGTTAAAAGCATGATGCATCTAAAGTATTTAGAACTAAGCATGCGGCATCTAACAAAATAATTAATCCATTTACCACAATCATGAAAAGTTGCTTCCTCCATTGTCCCAATGATGGGATCTAGCTCTGCATGGTGAAAACACACTCAAAGGAATTTTTCATTGCTCAAAGAGGTGTTTACAAGGAGAAAAGGTATAAAACAGGACCTTTGTAACGGTTATAATTGTTACAGATACAACAACAAACTATTACTGACGTTGTAGCTTCTACGACTGTCACTATGTGTCGCAACCATTGTAGCAATTACGACTGCTCCTTGTAGTCTTATGTTCTTCGTATGTACTTAAATGGCAGCAGCAGAGATAATCTCTGCAACTCCCGATTCTCTGCTGTATTCTCACCCCTAACTCTCCATCCTCTTGTCTGAGTCCCGTAACACCTATATATACTCTCAACACCTTCAAATATCGCATTAAACAACAAAATCTTCTCTCATAACTCGGGAATATTTTGTTTCCCCCTTTTTTTTATTTTCTTCATGATTTCGTGTCTGCAGCTGTCAATATGTACTCAATCACGCATCAAATGAATGTGTACACAAATCAAAAAGTTCTAGACATGCTCAAGACACACGCCAACCTTCCAAAAATAGAACAAATAATCCTCAGAATCTGTTTTCATGAGAAAGCATGCATCTTCGCTGCTTCACTCCAACAACGGGTTCAAGACAAATTTAATCGAACCAAAGACCTATACCAATCCTGTTAGGCTCATTCAAGTCTTTCTAAGCAATTCCAGCTATTGAGTCTGGCTAAATCATCACCAAAACTCGAGCCCTAAATCTTCCAGTTGACTGCGACCCTGTTTTGTCTAAACCAAAGATTAATCCCTGTTTTGTCGAAACTGATGAACATACATTCCATGTTTGACTTTGACACGTCACTCCCAATTATACTCTGACCAAAATCCCGATTAAATCTCATGCAAATCATATCCAGGAAGTTATGCAGGCGAGGAAACTATTTTCCCGCCAAAACCATGATTCAAATGTAGGGGACGAGCTCCCCCTAACAAAGATGGGAGTGCGAGTAGAAGGTGACACCCTGGGGTGCAAATAACCATGGGATACCCCTTATCAGTTAGGTGCCCCTTATCCACACCGAGAGTCCGAATAGTAGGTGTTCTCCGGGGTTCCAAATAGCACGTTTTGAGCAACTTTTTCCACACAAGTGTATTTCTCATAAAACACCTACACAAACATAAAAACACCATAATAAGTACAAAATCAAGCACTAACAATAGAGACACTGGGGACAATTCAGACACAAACATCTGTCTATCAAATTCCCCCAAACTTATTATTTGCTAGTCCTCGGGAGGGTTTACCAGAGGTGTACCCACAAAACCATGACTTCTAATTGGTCACAAGTATCCAAAGAGCTACGAGGACATACATATTCTCAACCTATATCCAAGTAACTAGAATGCCAGAAAAATTAAAGGTGTCAGCTCTAAAGATGGATGGAATAAAAGGGGAGACACATCCGCAACACTGATAGATAAAGAGATATCCGCTACACAGCTAGATAAACATTGTAAGATGCGTCCGCTGATTTACAGCTGGATAAGATTAGGAGAGATATAAAGATGAGAGGGACATCTGCTACACAGCTGGACTAATTACGTGTGATGAGTTGAACCAGTGCTGGAAAGATCTTGTGCCAAATGGAAAGCGGACTAACAAAGCAACCAAAATGCATCTTTCTTCGACTCTCTCATAGTTCCCAGTAGAAACAACGTCTTCTTCGGCTTCAACTGTTGATGATAAACTCTCGAACCTCGTAGAACCTTGACAATTTAACTTTTCTCCTTAATTTCTTGCTTGAAACTTCCTTATAGATTTCTACTTCCCTATGGCCTTATTGAACAAAACGTAACGATGATTTTTTCATTTTTCAATTTTTCATTTTTCATTTTTTTTTAACTGAAAAATAACAAGACAAAAATTTAAATGGCCATGATAGAAGGACTTTAGAACTTGGATCTTCGCAACTTGTAATGTCTTCGTATCATGAAATTCAACAACTTATATCATTTGCTCTTATAACTTTTTGTAACTAAGTCTTCAACTTTGATTTTTGAATTATTCTTTTCTATTGTTGCTTCTAAACCTTAAACGTCTTCAACTTTCTTCATAGATTTTGATGTCCCTCCGCTTGTTGATAATGATAAGTTTCTACTGAGAGAGAGTCGTAATCCAGTAACTAAGACTACATTGTGAGGTTGCTTTGTCTTTCTGGCATTTCCTTCTGACCTACTTGCCTTTCCATCATGGATGGTTAGGTCCATCACGGTTACCCTCTAAAAGGAAAAAGTTCTCTCCTGAATTTCAAAGATCTCAATGTATTTTTCTCTAATGTCTCAATAGAATGTTATCCCTAGCAATTCCAATTTCCATATTTTCGGTGAGAAATAGTATGTAAACTTAGCTAATCGGATACCATGTGACGCTAGAAGTTTCTCCCTTACCCCAAACATAAATCTAACATTTTCCTCAATGTTCTAAAGATAAAATTAAAAACATGAACAAGGAGAAACTATTACCACTTGAGGGAAAATAAATAAGGAAGAATATTACCGTGTCGCATGAAAATGGGTTACCTCCCAAGAAGTGCTAAGTTTAAAGTCTTCAGCCAGACATTGGAAGAATTAGCCACCTCGTGGAATCGTAAAGCAGTAGCCGAAATAATTGTGGGTCATCTGGATCAAAAAGTGTTACCCACAAGAAGAGGAAACTGCAACAGACCAAGAAGATACCGAACATACCCTTGCTTAAGACAACTACATCTAGTTGTGGTTCAGGTTCATGCTCTATAAAAGGGTCTAAATAAAAGGTTTTCATCGGTTGGATTTCCTCAAAGCTAAGATCCGTTTCAGGTATTAAAGTCTGGAAAAACTCAACTAAGAACTTAGAAGCACATAACAACAACCTGAATAATTGGGGATCCTCTAAGTCAATTAGATTTGACTCACAAAGTTGACCATAATAATGGTCATTCTTAAGAAAATGTGTCGACCCTAATGTCCTAAAGTAATTAGGTTTATCTCAAAACTTAATAACCGACAAATCTGAAAATCATATGTTCCCAAAATTGGAAGAAAAGTTTTCGGTGGGAGAACAAAGTCAATCTTGGTATCATAGCCTGGGTTAACCACATCAACCAGAGGATGGGTTTTTAACAACTGAGCTTCTTTTTGGACATTACTAGGTTCGGGAAAACGTGTATGGAGATAATCTTGTAAGATGGTTGAGGCACAAATGTCAAGTCCTACACGAGGGAACTTTCTAAGAGTTAAAGGTAAAGCACAGGGAGAATGATAATCACCCCCAAACTTAGAGTTTTGGGTGTCTTTGGATAGACTAACTACAATTTCTAGATCATCGGAATCCTGAAAATGGTCAATTGCTTCTTTTAGGTTATACTCAGGTGATGCATCCTCACTCATATTTAAAATCTCTACGACTTCATCTTCTTCATCTAAGACTATTGTTTCTAAATCGCTAAACTCTAAAACATTAATCTCAGAATAAACTCGTTCCTCTAAATCATTATCGGCTTTTGTAAACAGGAAATACTGCATCGTCTAAAACGAGGGTATCTCTAGTCAAATCCTCGTCCTTTTGAATAGGTGAATAATTATTAAAATTATTTGGATTTGAACTAGAAATAATATTATCATTGTAAAGCTCAATTGGAGTAACCATTTCCTGATCACTATTCCTACATAAGTATGATTCTCCATCAACATTATCCTCATCATAATAACATGAAAGAGATTGAACCTCATCTAAAATAGTGTCTCCAATTCTATCCTCATCATCTTGATTAGGTGAATAGTAACTATACTCATTTTCAAGGGTAAAACTGGGAACACTGTGTTGGAAATTCATATAATTTCGAGTAATTCTTTCGTTCGTCTCAGCTATCCGCTTGAGGTGGTCTTGTAAAGAAGGTTCACTCATTATTGTAGTTCTTTCGTCTATAATTATACTATTCATCTCGGCTAACTTACGCGTCGACTCAGCTAACTTCCTGAGGGACTCTTCTAAAGGAGGAATAGGAACAAAGGGATCATAAAAAGGACTACTTTTCAAAAGTTTGATTGTATCCTCTAGAGATGAAGAACTAGTACTATAATCTTCTTGCTCGTAAGACTGATGCACGTGTGTATAGTAATTGGGCTCACCATGGTATGACCCAAAATCTTGAAAATGTTGGCGTGCCCAACCACTATTCACACTATGATCATAAAAAGAGTAATGTCCATGTTGATCGGTTGGATAATCATCGTATTGGCTATACCAGTTCGACATCCTAACTGCAAGGGGATTCTAAACAAGCACAAAGAAGGCTGACTCGACCACAACAAGCCTATTTTATCTAGCAAACAAAAAGCATGAAGGCTCCACTTAGATTGTTTCTAGACCACCTTCTAATCCTTCGAAAAGGAATTCGTTACAATTTAAGAAAACCCCTCTGGAATCAATCCAAGTCAAAGTAAGTTGAATAGAGGCAAGGGAAGCTCGGTGGAGATTTGATACCCAAGGCCTCACCGGTATTACAAGGCGGCGCAGTCACGCATTCAACTCACAGAAACCATCATGAACTTCGAAGTATGCTTAAAAGAGTAACCAATATTTTTCGAATGACTTTCCTATTAAGCTCGCTACCCTATCGGTCTCGTTCTAGTCAGTATTTTAAGCTTAGGTTCGCGTAGGTTACGTGTTCTTAAGGCGGGCAAGAAGGAAACGGTGATGAAATCCGAGTCCTTATCTTAATTTGGCCAGGCCTTGCCCTTTACTAGAAAATTAAATCCGATTTCAGGTCCTCAACATATATGCATACAAAATCATCCAGTAAACCCGCTGACAGGGGATTCACGGGTGTTTAGAATTCTTACCTCCCGTTCCAGACGGGGGATGAACCGTTGAAGTCGACTCGGGCCACAACTCCAATGTCGTGTACGAACCCAAGGGGCCGAGACGATATCGTAATCGTCTTCCTTCTTTGCACACAGTTTATATTTAAAACTACCGTTCCGTAGGGTTTAAAAAAAATAAAGTCCCAAAGTTCAATGTTCGAAAATAAAAAAATGTCCAAAAATAAAAGATTACAAAAATAAAAACCTTAATTACAGTTTCTAAAATAAAATAAAATAGAATATCTATATACAAAAATTTTCTTCTTCACTCCTTTTGGATTCCTCCTTTCTTTTCTTCTTTGGCTTCGCTTTTGTTTTCAGCACTTTCTCCCCTTTTCTTTAGCTCAGTTCCAAATATGAAAGCAAACAAGAAATACCAAAAGGCATAAAAAGAAACAAATAAAAAAAAAACTAAAAAATATTTATAAACAAATCCGCGCCGGCGGCGCCAAAAATTGATGGTATTTTTCAATGATGTTGTAGTAAGATGATTCGTTCACCCAGATTTGTTGAGAATTTGTTTTAAGACTTAATAAAGAAAATAAGTTAAAAATATATATACACAATTTGTCACAAGATGAAGAGACGCTGAGACGCGGGATTCCACTACTTTTCATATTGTTATGGTTCAGTCATTAACTCTAGACAATATAACTCAAACAAAAGAAGTTGTGACTCTAGTTCTTTGCCAAAAATAGGTTTCGTAAAATATTATTTGTAATTTAAAAGCATGACGCATCTAAAGTATTTAGAACTAAGCATGCGGCATATAACAAAATAACAAATAATTAATAGAAATCATAAAGCAATTAAATTTATGCAAAAAATCAATAAAAGAATTAATTCATTTACCACAATCATGAAAAGTTGCTTCCTCTGTTGTCCCAGTGATGGGGTCTAGCTCCGCATGGTGAAAACACACTCAATGGAATTTTTCATTGCTCAAAAAGGTGTTTACAAGGAGAAAATGTATAAAACAGGGCCTTTGTAACAGTTATAATTGTTACAGATACAACAATAAACTATTACTGACGATGTAGCTTCTACGACTGTCACTATGTGTTGAAACCACTGTAGCAATTACGACTGCTCCTTGTAGTCTTATGTTCTTCGTATGTTCTTCAATGGCAGCAGCAGAGACAATCTCTGCAACTCCCGATTCTCTGTTGTATTCTCACCCCTAACTCTCCATCCTCTTCTCTGAGTCCCGTAACACCTATATATACTCTCAGCACCTTCAAATATCGCATTAAACAACAAAATCTTCTCTCATAACTCGGGAATATTTTGTTTCCCCCCCCTTTTTTTCTTCTTCATGATTTCGTGTCTGCAGCTGTCAATATGTACTCAATCACGCATCAAATGAATGTGTACACAAATCAAAAAGTTCTAGACATGCTCAAGACGCACGCCAACCTTCCAAAAATAGAACAAAATAATCCTCAGAATATGTTTTCACGAGAAAGTATGCATCTTCGCTGCTTCACTTCAACAACGGGTTCTGGCTAAATTTAATCGAACCAAAGACCTATACCAATCCTGTTAGGCTCATTCAAGTCTTCCCAAGCAATTCCATCTATTGAGTCTGGCTAAATCATCACCAAAACTCGAGCCCTAAATCTTCCAGTTGACTGCGACCCTGTTTTGGCTAAACCAAAGATTAATCCCTGTTTTGTCGAAACTGATGAACATACATTCCATGTTTGACTGTGACACGTCATTCCCAATTATACTCTGACCAAAATCCCGATTAAATCTCATGCAAATCATATCCAGGAAGTTATGCAGGCGAGGAAACTATTTTCCCGCCAAAACCATGATTCAAATGTAGGGGACGAGCTCCCCCTAACAAAGATGGGAGTGCGAGTAAAAGGTGACGCCCTGGGGTGCAAATAACCATGGGATACCCCTTATCAGTTAGGTGCACCTTATCCACACCGAGAATCCGAATAGTAGGTGTTCTCCAGGGTTCCAAATAGCACGTTTTGAGCAACTTTTTCCACACAAGTGTATTTCTCGTAAAACACCTACACAAACATAAAAACACCATAATAAGTACAAAATCAAGCACTAACAATAGAGACACCGGGGACAATTCAGAAACAAAAATCTGTCTATCAATAACACTTTGAAAAGAAATATTTATTTTTTGAATTAATTAGGGAAAAGGTTATTCTTTGTTGCGTATACCCGTAGAAATGTCAATAAGATGGTGATTTACAAATTTTTCTCAGAAAAACTTATACATATTTTTTTCCAAGTGTAGTTTGGTCCGAACCAAAAAAAAGTATTCTGATTAAGTCTGAGTTAGCAAGTCCATTACGATTTTTAATTTTCTCAAATCCATTCTTGTTCCCCCTCCGACAATAATCGATTACGATTAGAAGTCAAGATTTGTAAAGGGGGATACCAGTATTATTTGGAGGGTGATACCATTTTATATAAGACAAATAAATATTAACAGATCCTGACTATTAGATCGCTCAATTGGGATCACCCCGTCAACAATGGTGTCCCATTTATCAATCGTGTTAGAAGCGACTCTTACATAATACCAAGTACCAACGAATCCCGTTAGTCCTAAATATTAGCCGTGAAAAGAAATTCCTAAAGCAAGTAAATGGGCTCACTCAAATGACGATGAATCAACCCATATACGTCCAGCTCAACTGCCTGTAGGGGTGAGCATGGACGGTATGAACTGGTTTTCACTTCATCCGCATCCAATCCAATACATTAAGGATTTGAAATTTGGCATCCGCATCAAATCTAATATCCAACGGATTTACATCCAATATATGCACGGATGGACGGATAATCCAATGATGTGTTTTAGTTAAAATTTATAAAAGTAAATGAAGCAAAAACAAATGACTCCTTATAAAACCTACACATCCTATATATATATATATATATATATATATACATATATACAAATATAAAAGAGTGCGGAATTGGGGGATAAGAAAAACAATTGGGGGATATAAGAAAAAGACAAAAACTGGATCCAGATATCAATTCGAGGTCACCCCTTATCTAAGTATTGTACGTATTACCTAATTTATCCCTCACTAATCAGGATTAGTGATTAATAATAATTAGTAAAATCATAAGATTTTTGATAAATGATTAGTGTGTGTTTTATTTGAATTTGGGTGAGTGAGGTGAGAGTAGAAGGAGGAAAAAATATTTTTGAGTGGAATTTTTTTTGTGAAAATGGAAGATGATTGTGAGGAGAGAATTGCAGCTGCTGAATCTTTAGCTCAACTACAACAAGGAGCATATCTTGAATCTTCAGCTAACGACAACAACTCTCAATTACAACTCTTTGTTGAGCCAACACCCATTGAATGATGATTTTGACGAGTATGGAGAGTTTTTCGAAGAAGCTACACAAGAAAGTAAGCTTGCACAACATGCAAGCATCCCCATACACAGGTAAAGCTGCTAGGAGGTTGAAAAATCGATTTTTTTCTTTAGACCCGCCATTTTTTCAACTGTAAAACCTTGGTGCCGGCATGGAAATGGTATGAATACCATGCCGGCAGACTCATTACCGGCATGATATTCATACTACGACCATGTCGGTAGAGCGATATCCCCCATTTTGAATATTGATCCGGCATAGTATTCTACCAAAAAACTATGCTGGTACGCAGTTAACTTTTTAACCTACCAGGGAATATACTACGGAATAATCAACCGACATGGTTTCATTGATAGGTTACCATGCCGAAACTGCATGAAAAACATACAGGAAAAATTTCTATCTAAAACCAAATACCGGAATGGGAAATTAATAAACATCAACGACGGAACTCTGTACCGGCGTGGTACCATCAATATCGAGAATGCCGACAGCACAACCGACATTGTTAAGTTTCAAATTTACAATGTCGGTACCTACCAAAAAACATACAGGAATAAATGTTTTCCAAAGCTAAATACCAACATTACATATGAATTATTTTTAATGTCGGAAGCGTGTACCGGCTTGGGACAATAAATTACGGGAATGCCGGCACCTTTGCTTCCGGCGTTGATGTCTTATGAATCTTTTATGCCGGAATATGTTTCAAATTTGGTCTTCAGTTTTGGTTAAGTTCGACTATGCCGGAACATTGGCCGAGCATGCCAGTACGGGGTTCCGGCATAGTGTTTTAATTTCGTCTGGAACTAATTTTCATTCGATCTTTAGGTGGTGACATATATTGATCCAACAAATGCAAAGCCGCTTCATCGGGATACGTCGGAATACTATAAAATACCTCTGGTATGTGACCAAAGATTACTTTTGACCTAGTATCTTGAACTTTACTAATGGATTTCTAGTAATGAACCTTCTAATGAACGTGAAATTGATCTTATGTAGGGAATAATAGATCGAAATGAAGCAATCGCTTGGGCTAAAGAGACCGCTCTTAAGAACATGTATGTGTTGGTGAGGAATACCGAAGGTTCAAAGACGCGTTTTGAAATGGCTTGCCAGAGAAGTGGGAAATACAAGGAGAAGAATAGCCACAAAAGAAAGGATTATGTATATCCAAAGAAGACTAATAGGGTATACAAGACTCGTACGAGGAAGAATAATTGCCCGTTTAAGCTTGTATTCCGTTTAAATGACATGAACAATTGGGATTGTGAGGCTTTGTGTGGCTGTCATAACCACCCGAATCCGAAAGATTTTGTTGGTCACTCCCTAGTTGCGAAGCTAAAACCTCATGAGTTCGAGGGTGTAAAGAGATTGACAAAAGCACTTAATCAAACCGAGACAAATTCTCAGAGGCTTCAAGGAAAAGGATGAGTCTAACGTGTCTTCTCTGCGTACAATTTATAGTGCACAAGCAACTATTAGAAGGGTGGAATGGGAAGGGAGGTCTGTTATGCAAGAAATTTGATAAGATAACTTGGGATTACAACTACACGCGTATCATTAAAAGAGGGCCGGACGAGAACCCCTTCAAATATTCATTTCGTATCCTTTGCTTTCACAATTGGAAAATACATGTTGTGGTGTTATTTTGATGGATTGTACCTACAAGACAAACAAATACAATATGTCGTTGTTCAACATCATGGGGCAAACCTCGGACAAGGTAACATTCACATTGGCTTGGTGTTTAATGGAAAACGAGAGGGACTATAATTATCATTGGGCATTACGACAATTGAAATTATTCTTCCGGGAAAATCAACTTCCGAGGGTCATCGTAACCGATCAAGATGACGCATTAATGAAAGCAATATTCGACGTCTTCCCGGACGCACAAAATTTCCTATGTATGTATCATATATGTGAAAATGTCAAAAAAAAAAACTTGTCATGCCTTGTTTGAACCCACTAAGGCGGATATTAAGAAGAGAATGATTGTTCAACTAGAGGAAGATGTTCGAAAGAACAAACTATCCCCCGAAGAAGAAGAAGAAGATGAGAGAGGCAAGATAAAGGAGCGAGTGGACAAAGAACATGCGGAAAATCATAAAAAGTGGTTGGAATTTCTAAGATATTAGGAGAAAGTTTATTGGTCTCTTACCGAGGTTATGTACGAAAAGAGATTGGAGAAGTTTATTGCCGATTGGAACGAAGTTCATCTGACTGCCATCTGGTATTGTCAGACTCAATGGTTGGATAAGTTCAAGGAAAATGTGTGCGTGCATGGACAAACTGGTTGTAGCATCAGAATTTCGCGACAACGATACGCTCGCGAAATTCTTAACAACGCATTACAAAAATGTCGCAGAGCACTTTGAGAAACGATACAATAGGTGATATTAGCTTAAACATAATAAAAATGTAATAACTTTGGGAAGATTAGAAGATCTTCGAAATTAACATTTGTAAGCTTGCGATATCATCGCAAGCCAGATCCGAAATTAAGGGAAATCTTAGCTGTATATGAGATGTCATCCACTAGGTAGCATCCTATATAAAGAGAAAGGTAGGAGAGAGAAAAGTAACTTGTATTATTATTATCTTCTTATTCTTCCCCAAAAACCAGAGAGAGAGAAAGAGAGAGAACTCCAAATACTCATTAATGGAGTCTCAATGTAATTCATATATAATTCAATGATCATAGTGAAACCTAATCCCGTGGATGTAGATCAAATTGATCGAACCACGTAAATCTTGTGTCTTATTTTCTATTTTCATTATCTTTATCTTTATTTTCATATTAAATAAGTTTAGATCTAGAAATTATAGTCATGATAGTACAAGGGGTGTGCTGTAGGATTTCCTGCAACTACATTTTTGGCGCTAGAAACAGGGAACGAGTAAAGGATTTATCCTTCCTGTAACTTGTTGGATCAAGAAATTTTCATGAAGATTAGCTACTGTTCATATTTTTCTAGATCTACAAAGTTTAGGTTCAAAAATGGAAATTTTATGGAAGAAATCACACTTTCAGGGAGTAAACATCATCAACATTTCAAAGACATGAAAAGAGTGAGAGAAAAAATTAGTTGTTGTGGTGAAATTTAAGGAAAAAATGGAAGTTTCAGTGGAAGATTTTCATGTTCAGGAGAAAGCAAGAGGCATTTTGTGAAGAAACAAAGGAAAGACGAAGATAATGATAAGAGTCAGAAGTTGTGATTTCTGTCACAAACAGAAATTCGCACAGATGGTTCAAGGCTGAGCGAACAACAAATAGGTCACGGGTTCGAATTCGCAGAGACACATATTTTTCATTTTCTTCTCATTTGCATGGGAGAATAAAAAAGTTATGCGCTAATTTCGCAGAGAGGTTCTTACACAATTGATCCAGAGAGCAGTATGTGTGTTCGTGGTCGCAAGTTCGAATTCGCCTGCGAACATAGTTTTCTTCTTTTTTACAGAGAGCGAAAAAATGAATAATTTTTCGCAATATTGTTTCATTATTTCGCAAACAAGAGGCACCACAATTGGTCATCTGCGAAGTTAATGAGTTCATGGTCGTGTGATCAAGTCCCAACACCTGCGTATTTTTTCGCACATATATTTCTTTGATTATTTCGCACAGAAGAGAGTTGATGATAATTTCGCAGAGATATTTCCCAAAGAAGAAGCTTGCACAGTTGGTCAAGAGGTATGAATGCAAGCAGCAGGTCGCAAGATCAATTCTTTCTTCTCGCATGATTATTTTTGTTACGCGAAATTTATACCGAAGTGCCTTTCACACAGTTGGAATTTGATTACTTCGCAAGAACTTTGATTACTTCGCAAGAGAGGCTTAGCACAGTTGGTATGGTGCGAGAAAATCCAAGAAGCAGGTCAAGGGTTCAAGTCTCACTTCTCACACTTCTTTTTGCTGCGCGAAATTCATACATTTCAAGGCATTTAATCTTTGAACAACAACGTACTCACATGAAAGAAGTCACTTCCTTGAACATTTTACTTTATACTAAGAACGAATAAAAAGATTTTTGATTTGATTTACAAAAAGCGATTCAATCGCACGATTACAAGGATTTCAAGATCTCAAAGATTATAAAGATTACTAAGATTTCAAGATTACAAAGACTTCAAAATTACAAAGATTGCGAGATTTCAAAATTACAGAAAACTAAGAAAATTCAATTTATATGTTTCTCTAGAATATTTATTTTGCAGAGAATAAAAAGATTTTTGATTTGATTTACAAAATGCGAAACAATTGCAGAATTACAAAGATTTCACAATTACAAAGATTTCAGAATTATAATGTATTAGAATTTCTCTTGAATATTTATTTTGCTTCAAATGATATAATATTATGAGAATGAAAGAATGAATGAAAGAGATGACAGAAATCAAAAGATGAACGAGAGAATAAAGAAACGCGAAAATTTCGCAAGAGACAATCTAAGATCCATAAAAATCTAAGATTAGAATGGGGCGAACCTTTATGGCGTACACCCTAGTTCGCGAATAAAATTTCGCAAGAAGCAAATGTAAGACCTAAAGTACGTCATAGAAGGGGGTACCTGTAGCATGACTCGGGGAAAAGGTTACACCGCCCCTGGAACCTGAGTCATGGAGATTTGGGGTCAATAAAGCCCATCCTGGAGAGGCACCTTGGATTCTCAGCTTAAGCATATGAATTAGGTTGGGCGACTAAGATAATATGGACTCTCTCAAGGAGTGCGGAATCTGATCAAGGCGCCGAGGTACATGGTTGAGTCAAGAGTGCCAGGGGCGTCTGGAGCGTACCTTGCCATTCTTGACAAGTCTTGGCTTATACTGCACTCGGCTCGAAGAAAACCCCACTTAGGGTGCAGTCTCGTAACCATAAGCCCTATAGGTAAAAGGGATAAGAGGATGCGAAAACAACTGGTTGTTGTTAATACTGGATGGGAGGAGCTAACCTTGTATGGTATAAGTACGCCTCCTTGAAGGGGCAACCAGGGGGAGATAAGGGCGGCACCCTCCATTAGAGAGCTGGTAAGTGTCTTAAGACGCAAATGTCATGAGGCCTTTTACTCGCAAGGGTATTAAGGCTTGCCATATTTGTGCGAAAATCCTTAAGAGGCAATAACACTATAGAAAAAGATAAGACGAGATCAATGGGTCATTACATGAAAATGTGAAGACGTCCTGAGATTTCGTCGCAAGGCGGAAATGTCATGGGGCTTTATTTTCGCAAGAATATTTAGGCCTGTCATATTGTCGCAACAATCCTGAAGAGGCAATAATACAAAAGAAAAAGTTAAGGCAAGATCAATGGGTTTTTGCATGAAAGTGCAAAGACGTCCTGCGATTTTGTCGCAATGACAAGAGGTGGCAAAATAAGACCTTTAACTAGGAAGGAAAAATAAGAACACATAAGAAAATGAGTAAGCAAGTAAGCTTGCGAGAATGATTATATGTAAGCAAACAAGCTTGTGAATATGTACATGGAAATGAAACTGAGGTAGTGAAAATGCCGCAGACTTGATATTATGATCATACTGTTATGAGATACTAATAGTGCAGGAAAGAGGGAAGATGAAAAACAAGTAAGAACTTGTGAAGAACAATAAATACACGAAGAAGAATGCATACACTAAAGAAAAAGGCAGAGAAATGAAGAATGGAAGCAATTTAGAGCTACATCAATTTTAGACGGAAAAATGAGCTAAGTAACACAAACATTAACTATACATTGCAATAGATAAGCATTCTCATCATACAAACATCATACTTGCATCATAAAAGAATTGCATAAGCATTTCATGGCATAAACATCGCATACACATTTCATAACATAATCATCACATAAGCATTATATTCGCATAAGTACTTTACAAAACTGTACGGAATAATATTGCAGAATTTCGCAACAATATCGCAGAATTTAGCAGAATTATTCAGGATTATTCAGAATTTCACAGGATTATTCAAGAATTTTGCAAGATTATTCAGAACTTCACAGAATGATTCAGAATTTCGCAAAATGATTCAAAATTTCGTAGAATGTGTCAGAATTTTGCAGAATATGATTCTTCTGAATGATGTGATTATCTCGCTCAATTATTTCGCACAATTATAATCAACTTGAAGAGATTATACTGTAGGATCAGAATCTCGCAACGATAATGTCTCAGTGAAATTATCAACAACACAACACAACAGCGTCGCAGAACAATTTCAGAAATGATACGATAAACGACGTTAGCTAGAATCACGAGAAAGATGTGATAGTCCTGCGAAAATTAGAGAGCTTGCGAGATTAACATTTGTAAGGTTGCAAGAATGTCGCAGACCATACCCGAAAATAAAGGACAGATTAGATGTCATCCACTATGTAGTTCCCTTTAAATAGTCGTTCAACTTATAAAGAAAGGGGAGAGATCTTTTTTGAGTAAGAAACAAGTAAATAGGAGAGAGAAAGTCTAGAGCAGAGGTCATTCTTGATTCCTTTATCTTTTCTTGTAAGAATATTCAAAGATTGATCAATAAAATTAAGAGTGTAAATCTAAAAATGGGTTGAGTAATAATGAAATCATATGAGGGGTGTAGTGTAGGATTTCCTGTAACTACATAATGGCGTTAGAAACAGGGACGATATTGAAGATTATTCTAGAAAAAATTGAAGATTAATATTGAGATTTGTGAAGGTTTAGAGTGATTGGTTAAGAATTTTACATAATTTCTTGCAATTTGTTAACATTGAAGAAATGGCTAGAAAAAGAAATACATCCGAACAACCGACTACTGTTAGAAGAAGCAAGAGAATTGTTGGGGGAGAAAGAAGTGAAATGGGAGAATCTACTAGAATGAGAAATAATAGAGAAAATCAAATTCAACCACCAATTCAACAAACACTAGTACAAGGGAGGAATACAGATTACGATAGGGTGAGTATACACACTTGGCAATCAAATTCGGCAGAAGAAGTAGAAGAAGAGCAACAAACAGAAACCATAGACAGGTAGAGAGAAATCAAGAAGCAGATGAAGGAATAATTCATGGAGATGAGGAAATTGGAGCGTTAGAAACGTTGAGACGAAGAATACATGAAGAAAGAAGAGCTGAGGCAGAAGAACGTGCAAATCTAACAAGGCAAAATCACGAATTGAGGATGGAAAATATAAGACTACAGAATAGAAGATCGAGAAGTATTACAAAATCATATTCAAGATCGACTAGAAGAGAAATGAGGCGAAACTCACCCACAATCAATGCTGGAAACAATATTCAAGAAGAAATATCAAATCCTAATGAAGAATATCGCGAAAATAGAGAAAGAGCTGATGATCGTTACGTTCCACAAAATGAAACTTTTGATGATGGGAAAAATGGTAGAAATCAAGAGAACGGACAACGTCAGGGACGAAATGACCAAGATGGCGAAGGAAATCGAGAGGAAGGAAGAAGAATTTTACATGAAAGAGAAACTCAAAGAAATCAACAGACGATTGAAGAAGAAATTGAAAGACATTATGCTGAACAAGCACGTTTAATTGCGAACGTGAAAGATTGAGAGCGGAAATGGAAGAACAAGAGCTTCAGGAGACAATTCGCCAGAACAATCACGACAATCGAGAAAGAAGGCGTACACAAAACCGGAATAACGGTAATATCAATGAAGAGTACGATAGAGAAAGAGGATGGCTGAAAGCAGCGAATGGAATTAATAAGAAATGAACAAAATCATGAAGGGGAAAATGAAGACATAATCATTTGCGAATTCAAGATAGAGATGAAGAAGAAACTCGCAGAAGAAGACGAGATGAGGATAATGAAGAAGAAATGCAAAATTTCGCGAGAGAAGAAAGACATGAACGCAGAAGAAGAGAGGCGAAATTAAAAAGACCAATGGATCAAAATTCAGGTGTAAATAAACAAATCTTGAAAGATTAGAAGAAATGAGAGGAATGCTAAATAATAGAGGAGAAGTAGGCAGAAGACAATTGGATGAAGCAATAGAAGAAGCTGCGAAAACTCCATTTACAAGGGAAGTACAATTAGGAGGAATACCACCGAAATGCAATTTGCCCGCATTAACCAGCATTTTTGATGGAACAACTTGTGCAATTCAACACATTAAAGCCTATGTGAGGTGCATGTTGCAATGGGAAAATCATGATGCGTATTGTGCAAATATTTCGCATCCAGCTTAACAGGAGAGGCGTTAAAATGGTTTGAAGGTCTACCAAAGAATACAATAACATCCTTCAATCATTTGCAGACTACATTCCTAGGGGCATATATAAGTAATAATTCTTCGCGACCTGGTATAGAAGATGTGTTTGGATTAAAACAGAGGATTGGCGAAAGTTTGAACACCTGACTAAAAGATGGAGAACTATGTGTAGCGAAATGGCTGGCCGTGTAGATGAGAGATATTATATTATCATTTATCAATGCTATGTTTGCAACAAACCTATTGTATGTCCAAATTTTCAGAGTCAAGAATACGATCACAATGACTGAATTGCGAGAACTTCAAGAAGAATACATTGCTCTAGAGGAAAGGCAAAATGAAATGGAATCATATCCAGTTGCGAACACCACTCACAAACAGCGAATGCAAGCTTATTACCCAAGCTAATAAACACAGTAGCGAATACTTCGCAAGTACAACAAGAGAAGGTGACGGGTAACAATCAACAGAAACTGGTGGCTATGGGAAGCCGAGATCAAGAGGAGTATGAAAGAGAAAAAATTTCTACAATCGTGGTGGAAATAACAAGATTCAAAGACTCGATCAACCACAAGAAACTTATGGAGGTCAAAGACAAAACTATAATAGAGGACAAGGAGGTCACAAGGTAGTATGGGAAGAAATCAAGATGCCACCTCTAAATGCAAGTGTGGAAAAATATGGGAAGCTATAATTTTGATGGAGAATATACCAACACCATGGAACATGGGAACGGAACCACCTCCAAACCACAGAAGCCATGAGTTTTGTTCTTATCATCATTTTCATGGACATACAACAAATGATTGCAGAAATGTAAAAAGAATTATTTTGAGAATGATAGATCAAGGAAAACTAAACCACTTTTTGGTAGGGCACCCACAATCTCAACCATTGCCACCACCACCAGAGCATCACAAAGTAAACACGATGAAAAAGAAGGAAACATTCTTCATAGAAGTTGGTGCAAAAGCAAAAATCTATTCTGTCACTCTATCGTACATTCATATAAGACAATCGAAGATTTTCATGACAATGTTTTGAGTAGAGTGTTCGCAAGAGATAACGATGGAAGAGAAATTATGAATATTGCGAAAATCTCGCCACTAGAGGAATGGCAGAAACAGATCATTTCTTTTACCGCAGAAGAGATTCCCGAAGGTGAAGAGGTGCATGATAATCCATTGGTAGTAAAATTAGAA
Organism: Papaver somniferum; assembly: GCF_003573695.1. NCBI lineage: Eukaryota > Viridiplantae > Streptophyta > Magnoliopsida > Ranunculales > Papaveraceae > Papaver > Papaver somniferum. Next base: position 126,317,365 of record NC_039362.1, on the reverse strand, counting down.
ATTAATCCAAAACCGAAAGAAGATGAGGATGATGAAGCTGAAGATTCATGGGCAATTAATAGAATTCTAATCGATACTGGAAGCTCTGTGAACATCTTATTTTATCATACTTATAAAACTATGGGAGGAAGAGATGATGATCTTATACCATCAACATATAAGATATATGGTTTTAATGGTACTGCTAACAAGCCTAAAGGGGAGGTTACTATGCGAATTCCATTGAAGGGAATATCTTCCGAAATCTTATTCTGTGTCGTTGATGTAGAATCACCCTACAATGCGTTAATTGGTCGACCTTGGCTACATGGGATTCTAGGTGTAGCTTCAACTTTCCACCAGTGCATCAAATTCCCTCACCCCAGTGGTGTAGGAATCATAAAGGGAGATTGGGTTGAAGGAAAGAGGTGTTACGAAACTGAGATAGAATCTTGCGAAGGAAGAGCAAACAAGAAGGAAAACTGGCGACACAAAATCAAAGATACACAGAGAAGTGAGAGGTTGATGGTGGATGCAATCGAAAGAAAAGAAAAGATGTTGCGAAACTAATGCTAGCTCAGAATAAAAATGATGAACATACCACTACCAAGGAAGCAGTAGTAGAAATAATAAAGAAGCAGAGGATGGCAAAGGTAATAAAAACAGAAATGTATGAATGATTAAGTTGTTGCGACACTCTCGCAATAAGTAAAATTCTCAAAATACATTTTATTGAATGACAAAATTGAGATTGCGAAATGCAAATACAATATGATGATGTCGAGACTCTCGCAGAGATAATGAATTTTACAGAATAATCAGAGAAAAATGACAAAAGAGAAAGAGGCGAACCTTTATGGCGTACACCCTAGTTCGCGAATACAATTTCGCAAGAGGCAAATGTAAGACCTAAAGTACGTCATATAAGGGGGTACCTGTTGCATGGCTCAGGGAAAGGCTACACCGCCACCGGAACCTGAGTCATGGAGATTTGGGGTCAATAAAGCCCATCCGGGAGAGGCACCTTGGATTCTCAGCTTAAGCATATGACTTAGGTTGGGCGACTAAGGTAATAAGGACTCTCCCAAGGAGTGCAGATCTGATCAAGGCGCCGAGGTACACGGTTGAGTCAAGAGTGCCAGGGACGTTTGAAGCGTACTTTGCCATTCTTGACAAGTCTTGGCTTATACTGCACTCGGCCTGAAGAAAACCCCACTTAGGGTGCAGTCTCGTAACCATAAGCCCTATAGGTAAAAGGGATAAGAGGCTGCGAAAACAACTGGTTGTTGTTAAGACTGGATGGGAGGAGCTAACCTTGTATGGTAGAAGTACGCCTCCTTGAAGGGGCAACCAGGGGGAGATAAGGGCGGCACCCTCCATTAGGGAGCTGATAAGTGTCTTAAGACGCAAATGTCATGAGGCTTTTTATTCGCAAGGGTATTAAGGCTTGTCATATTTGTGCAACAATCCTGAAGAGGCAATAATACAAAAGAAAAAGATAAGACGAGATCAATGGGTTTTCGCATGAAAGTGCGAAGACGTCCTGCGATTTCGTCGCAAGACGGCAATGTCATGGGGCTTTATTTTCGCAAGAATATTTAGGCCTGTCATATTGTCGCAACATTCCTGAAGAGGCCAAATACAAAAGAAAAAGTTAAGGCAAGATCAATGGGTTTTTGCATGAAAGTGCAAGGACGTCCTGCGATTTTGTCGCAATGACAAGAGGTGGCATAATAAGACCTTTAATTAGGAAGGCAAAATAAGACACACAGGAATGAGATTTTGAAAAGAATCAAAATTCACTTCGCATAAGATGCGAAATTATACATAATTAACTGCGAAATTGAGGCATAAAATAAAAAAAATTTATAAAATCTCTCATTTGGATACAAATAACAGAGGCAAGTATGGGAATGAATGAAATTAGAAAATGTTATTTGTCTCCATATGATAGATTTACTAAAGATTCAAAAATTAATGATTATATTGATTAACTGTATTGCAAGGAAGAATTGTTTTAATGAATGCAGGTCAAAATGAAAGAAACACAAATATACAGAAAGAAGGAATAAATGTACAAGTATTAGAGAATCAAAGAAAGAAACAAAGACTACTTCTTAGTTGATCCTTCATTATCTTCATCAGACTTGTTCCCTTCTTCGTCTGCGTCAGAATCTTCATCACCATCAGAACCTTCATCACCATCAGATTCTTCATCATCAGCTTCGCTATCAGAAATAATCAGACTGGGAGTATTCTGTGGGATCTCTTCCAAGAGACAAGGATAATCAGAATGAGGGATATTATGATCGTCACAAACCATTTGGATAGTTTGATTGCGAAAATGCATAGCATCATTCTTAAAATTCGCAACAGTGATCTTGATTTGATTCTTTAATCTAGAATACTTGTCGTTGCGAGAAGAAAGATTCTTTGCGAGTTCCTCCTTTTCAGCTTCGAGTTCCTCAATCTTTTCACGATATCTACTTTCAGAATCTGCGAGCAAAAGACAATCAATTATTAACTTGATGAAAATTCATAAGAAGCAAAAGATTAGTAAAGAAGAGCAGTTAGTAACCTTCTCTGTCAGAAATCATATCTCTAATCAAGGCTGTATGCTCAACTTGGAGACTAACATTTACACCTAAATCTTTTCTGGCATCATCTAAGATTTTCGCAGCCCAAACAAATTCATCCTCATTACTTATAAGAAGACGAGAACGAATTTGGTTTTCCCTTTCGCAGAGTTCGATGTTCTTGCGGCTAGCTTCATCTCGTTCAAGTTGAACTTCAAGAAGAGTCTCTTGGAATTTCGCCAAAGCCTTAGCACCTTGATCAGAGATGCGATCCTTATCATCTATGAGACCGCTAATTTTGGTTCTTAACTCATTGGTTTTCTCTTTAGAATCAAAGAGACGCTTAAATCGGTTGGCTAAGCCTAAACTAGATCTATGGTCAATTTCTAAGAGGCGAAATTTAGATCTAAGCTCATTAGAGAAAGAGATGAAATTCTATCATTTGAGAAACTATTTAAGGAATTATTAAGACGCTCAAGAAGGGTATCATTATCCAAGGCATTAGGAAATGAACGAAGAAGGGTAGCTTCATCAGAAAGACCATAAATGTCTGCAAAAAGGATCATTTAAATAAGATAAAACAACAGGATGAATGAATGAAGGGAAAAGAGAAAAGTAACATACCGTAAAGCTGATTATTAGCTTGCTGAAGACTAGAGATTTTTTTCTTATACGAAGAAGAATCAATTTCTAGTTGTCTATTTTTCTCGCGAAGACCTTTAACTTCAGCTTCCAATTCTTCATTCTTTGTGCGAAATTGAAGATTCTTCTTTTCAAGATTTTCGCGTCTCCTCTCTAGATGAGGCAACAGAAAGAAGCTTTTCCAGCCTGCGAGAAAATATAAAAAATATTAATATAGAAAGAATTTTGAGTTATGACAATGAAGAAGTAAAAGGATGAAAGTATACCAGACTATTGAGAGAATGCAAGAAGTCGGGAGTCACTGATCTAGAAACTCCACGAAGAGAACTATCACCATCCAAAAGGGACATCGCAAATTGTAGCGAGAGCTTGCAGGTATTAGCGAATTGGCTATCTCCCATTCCTTGCAGAGAATCAGAAAAGAGGCCAGAGAGCTTAGCCATAGAAGATTCAGGTGGAAAATCTTCACTTGCGGCAAGTCATCATTGTCCTCATCATCCTTGTCACTTTCGGAATTTTCAGGAGAATTTGAAGGAGAAGAAGAACGGACTTTCCTTTTCTTTGAAGGAGGAGCAGTTGATTTTTCCTGCGAAGAGCACCTTTCCTTTATCACCAGTCTTCGCAACATCAGCAGGTTCTTCTATTTCAGCAATAATCTTCACACACAGATAGAAATAAGAAATGGAAGCAACAGTATACTGTTTAAAATCATAAGAGAAATTTCTTACCTCATCTGTGTATGAGCGAAGAGCTAACAGAGTACTAGCTTTCCCAGTCCTGTTATAACTATCTTTCAGTTTTTGGATCTGCAGAATGTCGCAAGAGTTAGCGAACAAAATAATAAAGACAAATAAAGAAATATAAAGTGAGCTAAACGGGAAGAAACATACCTTTCTCCTTCTCGGGCCAAGAGAAAACCCAAGGTTGATAAGCAGCGAGATTCGCAGGAAGAACATTTGACCCGCAATGTAAGGTCCTTTAGCATTAAAGGAAAAACACACCATTGTATCATCTTGGTTGGCGAGGAGGAGTTGTGTTCTTACCAGAATGCCAGTCAATGTCTTGCATGAGATTTTAGCTTCATCAGTTATCTTTCCTTTTAAGCGAATACCCCAGCGAGTATCTCTTTCTTCATGGAGATCGTTCATAGTTCTCAAAGAAACTCGCTACTGTGTATTTCTCAGCAATTAACTCTAGGTCTGCGAATTTAGGATCCCTAAGTTCTTTGGAATACAGAGATCCTTTACCAGCACCACGATTAGAGAACTCTAGCATCAGACGGATGCAGTCCCCACTCAGTTGGAAGATAGCTCGCGAAAATCCCGAGTGAGCGATAATTTCATAGAATAGAGGAATATCTGGGTCATAAAGAGGAATGGGGAGACCTGCGAGAATCTGACCTAGCGAAATTATGATTGATTGATCATCACAATACTGATCAGAGAAAAGTTTGACAGAAAGAATTGACTTGGCACTTTCACCAGGAATGGTAGAGAGTGTGAAACCTTTCTCAGCAAGATCTTTTTGGACATCTTTTAAATTCTTCTCATGTCTATGACCACTTGGAGACATATTTGAATATAGAGTATGGGAATGAATAAAAAATAAGAAGATTGAAGGGGGAAAAATTACAGTAGCAGAACTTGCAGAAGAATAACAGAGTTGCAGAGATAAGAGAATAAAAATAGAAGAGAAGGTAAAAATAAAGTGGAAAAAAGAGTAAGAAGAGTATATAAAGGAGATTTTTTTTACTCGAAGAAATAAACACCACTAAGACGAAAATATGTGAGCGGTTGAAAAGCAGCGGTTACAGAAGACGTGTCAAGAAACAGATGGAAGAAAGAACACGTGTGATAATTGCATAATATAAAGATATGAACAGCTGCGGCATTTCTCACATCATTCTCTACTTTGCAGAGAAGATATGAGAAGAGGCAAGATGTAGGATCAGAATCTCGCAATGATAATGTCTTAGCGAAATTATCAACAACACAACACAACAACGTCGCAGAACAATTTCAGAAATGATACGATAAACGACGTCAGCTAGAATCACGAGAAAGATGTGATAGTCCTGCGAAAATTAGAGAGCTTGCGAGATTAACATTTGTAAGGTTGCGAGAATGTCGCAGACCATACCCTAAAATAAAGGACAGATTAGCTTCCATCCACTATGTATTTCCCTACAAATAGTCGTTCAAGTTGTAAAGAAAGGGGAGAGATCTTTTTTGAGTAAGAAACAAGTAAATAGGAGAGAGAAAGTCTAGAGAAGAGGTCGTTCTTTATTCCTTTATCTTTTCTTGTAAGAATATTCAAAGATTGATCAATAAAATTAAGAGTGTAAATCTAAAAATGGGTTGAGTAATAATGAAATCATACGAGGGGTGTAGTGTAGGATTTCCTGCAACTACATATACTATCGCATGAGCACAAAACATGAGACAGAGGCAAGATAAGAATGAAGAAACAATTCGCATATTCAACATTTTCTCAAGGATTATACCCTCATAGATAAAGAACAGAGGCAACTATGGATTACCAAGAAAAAAATTTATGTTCTTTATCTTCTCGACAAGAATCACCAAAAATGGAGTAATAATTTCGCATGAATAGAGGCAATACTTATTATTCTCATTCAATGACGGATACTTCTTATATTTCGAGGATTGAATATTTCTTATACTTCATCAAGGATAATTCATGCTTCTTATACTTCTTCAAGAATACTTCATACTTCGCATACTTAAAAAGATGATACTTATTATTTACTTCGCAACATTCCAGAACTTCATAAAAGAATAGAGGAAAGTACGTACTTTTTAAGTCCAGTATTCTTTCGCTCGTTCCTTCATCAACAAAGATCAAAGACTACTCCAACAACACGTATCTCTCTCCAACAAATACAACAATGGATGTTCTCCTGAAGATCGCTCTTCAAGCAATATTCAAGAAAAAAGAGGCAAGATGTAGGATCAGAATTTCGCGACAACGATATGCTCGCGAAATTCTTAACAACGCATTACAAAAATGTCGCAGAGCACCTTGAGAAACGATACAATAGGTGATATTAGCTTAAACATAAGAAAAATGTAATAACTTTGCGAAGATTAGAAGATCTACGAAATTAAAATTTGTAAGCTTGCGATATCATCGCAAGCTAGATCCGAAATTAGGGGAAATCTTAGCTGTATATGAGATGTCATCCACTAGGTAGCATCCTATATAAAGAGAAAGGTAGGAGAGAGAAAAGTAACTTGTATTATTATTATCTTCTTATTCTTCCCCAAAAACCAGAGAGAGAGAAAGAGAACTCCAAATACTCATTAATGGAGTCTCAATGTAATTCATATGTAATTCAATGATCATAGTGTAACCTAACCCCGTGGATGTAGATCAAATTGATCGAACCACGTAAATCTTGTGTCTTATTTTCTATTTTCATTATCTTTACCTTTATTTTCATATCAAATAAGTTTAGATCTAGAAATTATATTCATGATAGTACAAGGGGTGTGCTGTAGGATTTCCTGCAACTACACTGGTATAGACACTTCAAGAGTGAAACAACTAGTGCAGCGGAGTCCGCTCATGGGAGATTTAAAGATCTCATCCAGTCTGTTCAAGGCAATGTGGTTACGATCACCGAGGCAATGGAGCAATACTTTAAGGCTGATATCAATAGGATCAAGGAGGCTTTTGAGAAAATCTCAATAGAAAGGATGACTCAATTTCTTCGTTATGGTAAGTTGCTCCAAGGAATAGAATCCAACGTCTCTCATTGGGCAATAAAACATATGATGAGACAAATGGAATATGAGCAAAATTGCGGAAAACCGGGTGATGTGTGTATTTGTCCCGACATGTCTTCATTGGGGATTCCGTGTCGTCATATGCTTGTGAAGTATGAAGAAGTTATACCTATTGAGGCTATTGATCCGTTTTGGAAGCAACTATCTTTCGACCCTCCCTCTTCGGAAGCTCCTGGACAATCACCATGGGATACAAAGGAGGCCAAGGAATTCTATGAACCTTACTCACGTGGAAACTCGGCTAGCCGACAAGTATTGTTGAGCCAACTAAGGCTAATTACATGCCCATGGATAGCACAAAGTAAAGAGCCAAGAAAGGGAGATCCAATAGGTATACCACAAACTAAAACGTCAAGGAGAAAACAAAGGGTAGAATTGAAAGAAATGACTCAATGTGATGAAGAACTCGCGGCAAGTAAGAAACGAGATCTAACCGCATGTGAGATTTCACAACAAAGGTTTGTGGAAGCGCAGGTTCCAAACAAAAGAGGTAGGCCGAGGAAGGAATCGCTATCAAGTCAACAAAACGAAGGATTCCGTATCCACACCAAAATCCAACTCATCGGAGGTTCAAATGAAGAGGGGTAGGCCGCCAAAGGTATCAACATCAAGTTACAAAGAACAACAAGGTGAGCATTCCGAAGCCATACCCATAGTCGATCTAGTGGAGGTCCAAGGAAAATGGGTAGGCCGCCAAAGGTATCAACATCAAGTGACAAAGAACAACAAGGTGAGCATTCAGAAGCCATACCCATAGTCGATCTAGCGGAGGTTCCAAGGAAAAGGGGTAGGCCTCCAAAGGTATCAACATCAAGTGACATAGAACAACAAGGTGAGTATTCCGAAGCCATACCCATAGTCGATCTAGCGGAGGTTCCAAGGAAAAGGGGTAGGCCTCCAAAGGTATCAATATCAGGTGACATATAATAACAAGGTGATGAGGCAAAGGTGGTGACAAACCCAAGTGATAACAAAGTTGATGTATTTTTAGTTCCAAGGCGAAGGGGTAGGCCAAGGAAGTACGGACTCCCATCACATATCGAAGACAGTGCAAGTGTAGAGATTGCAGAGGATGGTTTGGATATAATCAAGTTAGAAAAGGGTAATATGAAGATGTATAAGGATCCCAGAACAGGTAGGACAATTAGAAGTTATCATACCAAGATACAGCCTTGCATAAACCAACTTACTGAGGTTATTCGCGAGTATATTGTATATACGGATGATGTCGATGGATATGGAAATTGTGGCTATCATGCTGTGACAGAACAATTAGGAATATTTGACACGACGTTTAGTAGAGGTATGACACCATGCCGATATGCTAGAACGAGGATGACCGAACAACTTGTGAACAAGATGAGCTTTTATGAGCAATTTCTTGGTGTAGGCGAGGGGTTTGATGATATGCATGCTCAAGTATTAGGGCCCGAGCAAGAGATGAACTTTCTTCCTTCTCAATATTGGATGAGAATGCCGCTTTATAGGAATCTAGTGGCGGATACATTTAGATGTGTTGTTCATTATTTTACCCCCACCGTAGATGTAACATTTACCTCAAAGTGGAAAAAATGCGAAGGATCCCTTAAGAAGAGAAGAGTTGTTTTGGCGTTCGTGAACGGTAATCATTTCGTTATTCCAAAACTCAAGGACAATTGTCCATTGCCACCTATTTGTTGGATGGTAAAAAACAAGGATCTAGATCCCAATATCTGGAAGGATGGATGGCATTGTATGAGGAGAATCACCAATTTTGGGATGCGTTGGCCTTATCAAAGAAACCTCTTCAAGAGAAGGAGATTCAAGTTAATACGTGTGGAAGCGATGATGAGTAATTTCGATATATGTGGTTCACTAATACGCAACCTTTTGTTTTTTCGGAAGTTTGAATTGTAAATACCGGCATAGTTGTGTTTTATAATTATGACGCCGGAACCATGGTGCCGGCGTAGATTATTGTTTTGAAATCATGCCGGAAATACAGAGAAACATCCAGAGAAATCAGTAAATTCGCCGGCATAGAAGTTAACATCATAACAGTGCCGGTTTTCTGCGAAAAAACATATTTTCCAAGGAGATTGCAGACCACCGACATAGTATCCAAACACAGTTGAATGCCGGAACTTTTTCATTTAGGAAACCGTCATTGATTTTACTCTTTTCGAGCATGCCGGTACTGGAGAAAACTTAGAAATTTATGTGATCTTGCCACATTCAAACTCTGTAAAAGAGGTAATTTGACACAAGTTTATCAACATAATAAATATAATAACAATACTAGATTGTATACACGAACAAACTCCAAAGTTATGTGGTTCCAAACCGAAAACAAATCAAACATAAATCAAGTCAAGAAAAGAGTTTAGCAAAACACACAAACAAACACATTGTTCAAGACTCACAAACAAACATAAACCAACACTAGATTGTTCAAACCAAACAAATACTATAGAAGAAACACACGATCACTCGGTTCTTGGCTTCTTGTGTACCCTCTTCTTTCTTTCGCCCCACAAGTCTTTTGCCTCTGGATATTCAATTTTGTCTATCTTTTGCTCGACGTTCTCCATTTTTTTCTGGGTCAGCACCTCTCCCTTCTTGTTCTTTTTCTTAAAGAACTTTGACAAATTTCCAATTCGCCGACGCTGTTAAGGAAATTTTAAACATGTACTTAGTATGTACAATTGTATAAGTTCATAGATATAGATTAAAAGAATAGTAACGAACAAGGCGTACGTACCAACAACGTAACGAGCTATAGAAGTGCGGGTACAATTTCCGGAGTTGTGGAGGGATGTGCTGGTGGTGGAGGAACATCTACGATATCCGTGCGCACAACATAAGGATGCGAGAACTTCCGATGGCCTCTTACGAAGGTTGGTTCACTCTCATAACCGTTCTCAGCCAATTCCCAATCAGCCCTATCCAACACAAGTCCTTGTTCTTCCCTTTCACTCCAATGTGCAATAATAGGTTTAGGGTCGTAAACTATGAGAGTATGGTTCTCATTTGATAGGCATTAAGGAAAGTCATGAGAGAATTTCTAATAAGATGTATCCGTGAGATCTTTCTGCTTGTACCCAAGTTGACGCATTACACGGCGAGGGTTGTGCATAACAAATCCTTTTGGATGAAATAACGGTCCGTTGTAAAATGAAACATTGTCACGCCTTTGCAAGTAAATTCCTCTGGCATTCCTATATGAGCCAAACACAACATCTTGGACAGCCACTGAGTCCAAAGTCAATCTCATTGCACATAACCGTTTCTTGTTATTGGGCCTCGAGGTATTGTTGAAGAAGTATTTCTGATCTAGAGGCCTATTCTGTTGATATTCACTAAAAGCACCCAATCCTTTATACCGTATGAACAATTTTGGGAAGTGTTCATAATCCCACACCTATTCCAATGAAATGTATAAGAAAATAAATAATTGGAAACTAACAAATTTAATGAAAACGATCACAAAATAAGTAGTTTAGTATACCTGAATTACAGTGACATTCCCATTAAATTGACGGGCGTTCGCCTTAGAAGCTCGACGCATTTCTGCCAAAAAATGTGCCAAGAAAGCAGTGCCCCATGAATACTCATGAACCTTTTCCAACGGATCCAAGTATTGTAGGTTGTTCATATGCACCCTGTTACCGTTAGCGTCAGGGAATATAGCGGGTCCCAAGATGAACAACATATAAGCAGAGGAAGTTTGTTGAACTTCTTAGGGATTCAATTCCTTGTTCTTCGTATTCCCAAACAATTCAATGAGTTTGACGAATGTGATAGTCTTTGTCTTGGAACGGTTTGTCTTGTACATATTTGCCAAAGTGGTTTCCTTGTCCCATCCAAACAACTTTTGAGTCAGCTCATAGATCTTGTCCCATCCTAGGTCCTTAGACTCATCTCCTACCTTAACGGCTTTCCCAAGAACCTCAAGACTTATTATCCTTTGAACATCTTCAGGGATAATGGTCATCTCGCTAAAAGGAAAATGCATGGTATCAGTTTCACCAAAAAACCTCTCCAAAAAACAGTTCGTTGTGACGGTATCAGGGCCCACATAATTTTTTATCGCGGGATACAACCCAGATGCTTTGACTACTGCTTTAACAGCGTCACACTCAAGCTTCAAAGGCCATACATCCAATTGTTGATGACGGCTAACACGGAAGGCTTTCTGGTGGTCCTATAAAAACACACCAAACTTAATTAAATTCACTCGATCACAGATAAATAATATAATAAGAAGATGCAAACGTCTTACATAAGTTTGATAGATCCAACGAGCCCAAGAGTGTTTGTAAGCGAATAAGAGTTGCGGGTTTATCGGTTCACCCCAATATTTTCCATCATCGCGGTCTGGAATCATGTCATATGTATCAGGAAGGTAGGTTGGGTGTGCCTTTTCATTATCCTTAGGGGATTCAACTCCGACACCAGTTTTTCCTAAGCCACCGGCTTGTGAGGATGAGCCACCTGCTCGTTCCGGTACAGGTAATTGTTACCACTCATCATCATCATCACTGCTGGTTGAGTCGCTTATAGGTTGATCCCGAATTGTGACCTTAGCAGTAGCCGGATCAGGACAGCTACGTCGAGAAGACTTACGTTTTGCTTCTACAACAGCTTTGCCTTTTCCTTTGTTCTTTTGTTCTGCTGTAGACCTATGTTCCAATATGTAAACTGAGTTAAATAATCACAATCGACATATATATTGAACATAACATCAATGCCGGGAACTGAGCCGGTATCGTAAATAATTAAAAATCCATGTTGGTTGTCTTGAATTTTAGACAGAAAATTAACAACTTTTGGTAAAGAAAACCGGCATAGTAAGTTCACATATAGACACAGCCGGAACATGTGCCGGCATTGTAAGATAGATACTGTGTATGCCAGAACTATGTAATTTTAGTACAGAGTTTTTAACAAAAGAGGCTAACAAAAACGTCATAGTATTGATCAAATATACAACGCCGACAACTACAACCGGCATGGTATTCAATTAAATATTCATGTCGGAAGGCTCATGCAATAAAATAGGGATTCAAGACACATAATCTGGCATGATTTTTATATTGAATTCTACCGCGAATCAAACATGTAACTGAACTTCAAATTTCGATTTCAAAATTTACTTTTAGTGTAGTAGAAAGACTAAACAACCAAGTTTCACTTTGGATAAACCCTAAAAATACTTCAATTCAACATATACATCACTTACCGGAGCAATTGTGTTATTCTCGCCTCACCAACAGACTCTTCAGGCTCAGGCATTTCTTGCGCTTTTACCACCATCATCAGCAGATTCTTCAGGATTGGTTATGGGTTTTTCACGAGGTTTGCGATGACCCATTGTATTTGGTATAAAAGATGAAACAAAAAGGGAGAGTGAATACAAAGGGAGATTGAATAATTTCCTTTCTATAACTGTCACTTAAATAGAATGAAGAAATTTTTAACCGACGCATAAACTGGTATTAAGGATTTTATAACCGTCAAATTAGTGGGATAAAATAGTTTGTAACGTCAAATTAGTGGAATGAAGGAGTTTGTAACTGCCACATAACTTGTGTTTGTAACCATCAGGATGCCGGCATGGAAAGATGGCACAATTGAATGTCGGCATTCTGACAATAAGTTTCAATTGTAACCATAAAACCGGCATAGCATGTTGATCACAGTTCAACGCCGGTAGTGATTCTTGATTCATTATTAACGCATCTCCAAAAGGTTTAAGCAAGCAAACTGACCCAAATTGGGCTTCATATTAATACTAAGGAAATAAACTAAAAACATTAAACACATAAACAACGTTACACATAAAATGAAAGATCTCAAGCTAATTGCAACTAACATCATTTCTTAGTACGAGATTCAACAAACAACGCAGCTTCGAAATGCCTAAAAGGCTCTTTTCTCCATTTGGTATATGTGGCCTGATCTTGATACCTATTATCTCGGTATCTTGCGAGAAACTCGTTATATTTGCGACACAATTTTATGAGGGAAATTGTCTGATTCGCTACAAACTCATCCCCGTAATCCATTTTGCGTTTCTTGCACTTACCGTCGTATAACCTCGACATATAAGGACCATCCGCAAAAAGACCCCAAAAAAGGTTTGAAGGGCGGTGATCTTCCGGAAAATCCTAAACTATGAAGTAATTCTTAATCCATTCGGTTTATTCCTCAACATCCGCTTCTATCTTCGCTTGTTTTACACGTTCGATTATCTCTTTAGTTTCTTTGTGATATTTTTCTTGTATTGCTTCCTCTTCTTCTACTCTTTTCCTTCTAAGTATCTCTTATTCCATTGCGGCAAGTGAATTGGTGGTTTTCTCCTTCCTTTTAAGTTTTTCTAGTATCATGGGAATTGAGTTGGTGGTGGATGATGATTGATTCCCTATCGGAGTGGATTTTTTTTCATATAAAAATTCTCTGAAATTGGTAGTTCGTGATTTCTTTTCCATGAGAGAAATGTGTTGGAGCTCACCCTTTTTTTTTTTGAGGTATCAACTGCAATAGGTGTATCCATTCCTTTAAATAGATGAGGACACAACGGCTCTTTTCCACTTTATCATTCCGGTATTGTCAGTATCTTAGATCCCACGCCGGAAATGGTCTTTACTGGTTTATGGTTCAAAAGAAAATAGTCGTTATGCATTTAATGCTCTATTCCGGCAGTGTACGTTAGATTTTCGACAATGCCGGAACCAATTTCCGGCACATTAATGTATATAACTAAAAAGCCAGAACATCACTCAGAATTTTGAAACTGAATTCCGGCATACAATAATATAGAGTATATATAAGATCTACGCCGTTACCAGATACCGGCATGGAATTATGTAAACATAGAATGCCGGAAATGTAATTTACTTCAAATGTAATCCTTGTGGACGGAAAAACGAATGCACTTAGCATGTGCATCAAGCCTTTGAACCCCTAGGTGACCCTAGTGGACGAGTTATAGTCTCGTGGGGGTTTACATAGAGATCTACCCATAAAACCTACACTAAAATTTCTAAAGCCAACAATCTTCGTCCGAGGACGATACACTCTCCATCATCTCCGGGGCATACTCCGGGATTTTGGATTCCATGAATTGGTAGCTTGCATCGAATGCGAATGCTTCCCTCTTTTCCTCCAAGTAGCGCGCTTTGACGACTTCATGCTACAAAAACATAACACAAACTTACTTGGTTAGTGGTGTTTATTAGGAAGATCAAACAACATGGATCAGATAAAATAAACCACAACAATACTTACAAATTGGTCAATGGACAAGTTAAAGTGGGGATCGTTGAAAATTGGTTTTTGGATTTCTAAATAAGCAAGTGTCGCACTTTCAATGACTTGGTTCCTATCATGAATCTGTTGAACACTTCTTCTATTTGGATTCCCAAACTCTTGCATATATTTGTTGTATACCTTACCCCAAAAGGTTAGGGAATCCACCCTTACGGAGGACTTCCTCCTAGATCGAGTTTCCGCGTACCAAGCTTTGGTGATCGCCAAATCTTCATTTGAATCAAAGGATGCCATTTCTTTGTATGTTGAGGTATTTGGAGAGTTATAAATATTATATGATGATATTAGCTTTGGAGAGTATATGGAACCAGGTGTGTGTTGTTTTGTAGGGAGAACAAGTGTATTTATAGGATGGTGCCCAAATATGGCCGTTATTGTACTCAATCAATGAAGCTGTACTTGCAAAAATTTGAATTTTGAATTTGTCGGCATAGTAATAAGGATAAACGAACCGCCGAAGAATGGATCCGGCATTGTGTCAGCTACAACATCAATGCTGGTACATGGTTTATTATACACAGAAACCACATATTTTTTGACACTATATACCGGCATGTAATAAATATATAAGATCTATGCCGGTACAGGGTACCGGCATGGAATTATGTAAACATAGTATGCCGGAAATTTAATTTATTTCAAATGTAATCCTTGTCGACGGAACAACGAATGTACTTAGCACGTGCATCAAGCCTTTAAACCCCTAGGCGACCCTAGTGGACGAGTTATAGTCTCGTGAGGGTTTACATAGAGATCTACCCACAAAACCTTACGAAATACCTAACCAAATGCGCTAAAAACCTAAGCAAACACCACTAAATTATCAATCTTCTTAAGAAGAATCCGTCTCCGATTCACCCAGCTGGTGGTACTCCGTGACTTTAGTTACAATATGGTTGACGTTGGCTTCAAACATGAATGCTTCCCCCTTTTCTTGTAAGTAACGCGTTTTCACGGCTTGATTCTACAAAAACAACACACAAACTTTGTTTGTTACATAAAATTTGCAAACGAGTAGATTATGTCAAATTTAATCATAAAGATACTTTCGAGTTGTTGAGGGGACAATGTATTGCGGGTAGCGTGATTGATGTGGTGTTTTATTTTTAGATACTCAACCGCCGCATTTAGGATGATGTCGTGTCGTTCCTCGATTTGTTTGGAAGTTCTTCCTTTCGGGTTACCGTAATCGTGAATAAATTTGTTAGAAATCTTCAACCACATTGAATCCCGCGTGTTGTTATCTATAGTTGAAGGACGAGTTTCGGCATACCATGCTTGGGTGATTGTTAAATCTTCCTCGAGTCGAACGATGTCATTTGTTGTATATGGGATTAGGTACTATACTAAGCTATTTATAGATAATTATTCTAGGATTTAGGGTTTCTAAGTTAAGAGGATCAAGGAGATATATAAGAACACAAGAGTTTTGGACTTTTAGGTCCAAGTATTAGCTCACTTTATATAGAGAAAAACCTCAACGACTATTTTTTTTTTTTTGAAAATCACCAAAACTGGCATTGAAGTAATTGTGACATAAGATGCCGACACCAAGTACCGGTACAGTTTTGCCGTAAGCTAATCAGACCGGTACAAGGGAATTTCTTCACAGAGATTGGGCCAAATATGCAACCATTACCGGCATGGTTTTACAACAATATTCAATGCCGTTACAGGGAACCGGCGTTGGATCTATAATAGCGACTATGCTGGCGTTTGTGAAATTCAAAAAAAAATGGCTAGTTTTTAAAAAAATAAGACCATTGGTGATTCATTTCTATATAATACCCCCCATTCCTTGGGAAAAATATACACAAACCACCCACCAAATAAAAAAAATCCTTCTCTCAAGAAAGCAAGCACGGTTAAAGCTTCACAAGGGATGGGAGATTCATCATCTAGCTCTATTTGCAAAGTAAGTAGATTAAACATTACTAACAATATAATCTTCACTACTATGACGCATAACTAATATAATCTTCTATTACAGAGTCATCATTGCTAGTGTCAAATTTGCAAGTCACCTTCTCATCTAGACATGGACTGTCCTTTTATTTATTCAAAGTGTAGAAGCTGTGATGGGACACGCCGGTTTTGGATTGCAAAAACTGATGATGCTGGAAATGGAAGAATGTTTCTAAGGTGTTTGAATCACCCAAAGTGCGATGATTTTCAATGGTTTGACAAAGCTGTTGAACTTACAGAGTCAAGAGAAAACCACAAGGGCCAATGCAAGCCTATCGATGGGTCTGATGGGTGTTATATGAAGGGAAAGGAATATGTTGAAAGAGAAGAAGAACCAATGAAGATGATCCTTGACACCCCCATCCCGGACGATGTCTTCGAACAGATTCGGGAAACGCTCAAAGGTTCTGCAATTGTTGAAAAGGGATGGAAATAGGTAATCTTTAATCAAATGTAATCCATTATATGTTTTTTAGCATGTTTTAATTTAAAGTTTCAAATCCAATGTAATGGACTGCTTAGGAATGAAATAAAAGAGCATTTGAAATGGATTTATACTCAAAACTAGCAGAGTGCCGGCATAGAAGCAACCAAGCTTACAGTGCCGGTTTTCTGTCAACTATGAAAATTTGGAAAAAATCATAAAACCGACATCGATTTTAGAAAAACGACTATGCCGGTACCTTCCAATTTCTATACAAGAACATGAAATTTTTAATCTTCTAGTTCCGGTATGGTTTTATAAAACATTTCATTGCCGGTACCAGGAACCGGCAATGAACTGTAATTTTCGTGCATGCCAGAACCAGTACCGGCGTTGTTGAACCTAAGCTTTTCCATGCCGGCAGCAGTCGTAAATAAATCTTGCAAAAATAATATTTCACTAGAAATCTAAACATGTTCAACATAAAGTAATCACTAGAAATCTAAACATGTTCAACATAAACCAAACAACTGGATTCTTCTTAAATGTTCTTAATCCAGGTAACATAAAATTAAATCAAACCAAACAACTAAAGAGTTAACCATGAGGTACAAACGAAAACAAGTTCGGAATTGTTCAAGACGTAACAACCACCATCCAGAAAAAGAAACACAACTAAATAGTTAATCACTTGGTCTTTTGCTTCTTTTGTGTTGGTTTCTTATTAATTTCCCCGAAAACATCTCTTACACTAGGGTCGGTTTCTTCAATTTTATCAAGATTCTCCACGACTTCCTTCACTTCTTCATTGGATAGCCCCTCTCCTTCATCGTACTTGCAACATAACTGCTTCCTCAACTTGCGAAGCCGACGCCGCTAGTTTCATACATACAACACATAATTAGTATATATATGCTAATATAAGATTATGTGTACATTAAACGACTAAGTAATTAACAATACTTACTAGCAATCCAACGGTCTTATTAAGTTGGGCGATCGTAGGTGGTGCCTGTGCGGGAGTTGGAACGGGAGGGTGTTTCTGGGGTGGAACTTGGACGTCATCCGGGCGGACGACAAAAGGATGTGACCATTGAAGGTAATCTTCCATGTAGTCGGCATCAACCTCATCACCGTTTTCCCCAAGCTCCCACTTATCCCACTGACTAATATCTACCAAACGACGTGGTTCCCTATCCCTCCAATCTATTGGATCTGGTTTTTGATCATACTCTACATGCAACCGATTAGGAGTTGAAAAGCACCGAGAAAGGTCAAGAACAAAACATTGAAAAAACTCCGTCTCGAAATGTGATGATTGCTTATATCCAAGTTGGCGCATCACACGTGTAAGATTCTCCATAACGTACCCTTTTGGGTGGAACAACGGCCAATGGTAGAATGCAACGTTACCAGACCTCAAAACTTGGTGGTTTCCTCTAACCTCCTTGTAAGGGTCGAACACAACATCTTTGGTACTCATCGCATACAAAGCCAATCTCATATCGATCAGTCGACTTATGTTACCGGGCTTCGGAGTATTGTTGAACTCGTATCTCTTAGCTATAGGCGTATCGGGTTCGGGAAGGTCTTTGATCTTCAAGGAGGTCCAGTCCTTGAACAAGTTTGGGAAGTGTTCATAATCCCACACCTATTCCCATGTGAAGCAATAAGTTTTGTTTCTAAGTTCGATAAGGGTACATGTGAACAATATACATAATAACATAAGTTTAAAAACAAAATTACCTGCAGTAGAGTGAAATTCTCGACAAATTGGTTGGTTTTAGCCTTAGAGGCCCTTCTCATCTCCGTCATCAAATGTTCCATTACCGCGGTGCCCCAAGAATACCCATAGACATCTTCCAATGAATCCAAGTACTGAAGGTAGTTCGCACTAACCCTGTTGCCATTAGTGTCAGGGAATACCCTAGTGCCCAAGATGTATAACAGGAATGCAGCGGCAGTATAACGAATTTGTTTAGGGTCCCATCCATCCTCCAAACTTCTTTGCTTTGTGTTTTCAAACTTCTTCTTAAGCAGCGTCAACTTGATTGTCTTTGTCTTACCAGACGTGGATTCATAAAAGCTCTCCACAAAAGTTTTGTAGTCCCAACCAAACAGCTTGTTAGTCAGAGCGTGCAACTTCGACCATTCTAGGTCCAGAGACTCAACTCCTTCTGCAATTGATTTGCCGATAACACT
Organism: Papaver somniferum; assembly: GCF_003573695.1. NCBI lineage: Eukaryota > Viridiplantae > Streptophyta > Magnoliopsida > Ranunculales > Papaveraceae > Papaver > Papaver somniferum. Next base: position 126,298,457 of record NC_039362.1, on the reverse strand, counting down.
CAAGCCTAGAATGTTCTGAGCATCTTCAGGGATGAAGGTCATCTCCCCAAAAGGGAAGTGCATGGTATCGGTTTCACCATGATACCTTTCGACGAAGCAATTGACAGTCACGGAATCAGGCTTCACATAATGTTCAACCAAAGCATATAGACCATAATCCATTACTATTTGTTGGACCTCTTCACATTCCTCGGAAAATTTCCAACAATCCGCAGCTTGGTTTCGGCAAACACGCACAACCTTCTTATGATCCTACAATTAGGAGACAATACAATTCAGATATTTTACATAAATATACAATAATACATATGCACAAGATAAAAAATGCTTACATAGGTTTGATAGATAGTACGAGCCCACGATTGCTTGTATCCAAATAGTGTTTTCGGTTCCGGAGCTTCACCCCAAATTGTACCACGTTCAAGGTCAGGTATCATGTCATTAATATGAGAAAGGTGGGAACCTTTAACTTTCACTTTGCCTTTGCCCGTCTTGCCATTGCATTGTCTTGGTTGTTGACTTGGCCCACCAACTTCGCTTTGTCTTGCTAATTGACTTGGAGGAACCACATTATCTTCATCATCACTTTCCTCTTCATCTTGCTCATCTTGATCATCGTGCTCACGGATTACAACTCGACTACGGTCACCACTCTCCCAAATTATCCCTCTTGTCTCAGCCCCCAAACGCTTTTTATGACCTTCATCTTTCCCTCGATGAGGGAGAGACTGAGGAGTATCAAGACCGTCCTTCCTTCTTATCTTAGTGACCGCATCTTTAGTTTTTCTTTTGTTAGCTTCCTTGGCTTTTGACCTATATCATAAGCACAAGAAATAAATGTGAGACAACTCACTTTCAGTTTTTGTACCGGCATTGACTTACTTAAACTAACCACGCCGGTTTAATGTTCCGGCAGTGAACATTCACTATCGAGAATGCCGGTAGTCATATGTAATTCTCCTGGATATCAAAAGACTACTACCGGCACTCTCGAAATAAATCAATTCCATGCCGTAACTTTGTACCGACAAACAAATCAACCTAAAAGCTATGCCAGTATAGGTGACAAATTCTTAAGTTTTCCTGTATGTTTTAAGTCCACTACCGGCATGCTCGAATTATAACAAAAGAATGTCGGTATCCAAAACTGGCATACAATGCAACCCAAAATCTATGGCGGTACTGGTGACAAATTCATAAACTCTCTTGTATGTTTTAAGTCCACTACCGGCATACACGAATTATTATTAAAGACTGTCGGTACTAAAAACCGGCATAGACTTCGACCCAAATTCTATGCAGGTAGGGAAAATTCAGTTTCAGGTGAATCTGGGGGTGGAAACGGCATTGCATTCATCCAAGATTGAATGACGGAACAGAAAACCGACACTTTATTCATACATATTTCAGTGTCGGTACTCACTGAAACTCAACTGTTTCAGTTAGGGTTCGCGATTTTAACCTAAATCCATTGCTATAAATCGATTTAAACACTCGTAAAGTAGTTTAAAATCACTTACCTTCTCACAGAAGCCATGGTTGCGAGAAGTTGATTGTCCGAATCCGTTGCTTCTTCTTCTTCTTGCTCTTGAGCAATCTTAGCAATTCTTTGTTCGTGTTTTTGTTGACCTATCGATTTTGACGATTGGGCATTTGTTTTCTTTCTTGGAGGCATTGTTTATGATTTGGGTAGGTTAATCGACGAAGAAATTTTTGAATCACGATTGATCGACGAAGAACGGATGAAGAACGATGAAGAATTTTTTTTTTCAAAACCTAACCCTAAGAGTGTCGGTACTGTTTTTAGAGAATGGGGGATATATGAATTTGGTTTTTGATTTTAAGTTTTAGTAGAAAGGATATAATGGTCTTTTTATAATGTTTTTTAATTAATCAAAGGGTATTTTAGTATTTTCATACCCAAAAATCACCTCTTAGCACACACCATGGGTTGGGGGAAGTAATCAATATCCCCCAATTATTTTTTTTATCCCCAATTTCGCGTTCATATAAAACCTTAAGAATTCCTAAATGATCCATAGTAACTATATAAATGCCCTTATTTTAACGGATATGGATGTCCAACAAATTTTCAAGGTTGCATCCGGATCCAATCCGTAATCCGTTGGATTTCAAAAATTCCATACGCATTCAATTTATTAACGAACGGTCCAGATATCCATCCATAAAAGAACGGTTGGTCCGGTTAAATCCGAGGATTACGGGTCAAATGCTCACCCCTAACTACCTGTTCCAGAGAAGAGAACTGTCAGTTCTCTTTCCTTGCTGGGTACAAAAGGAAGACAGTCTAGACTCTAGAAACTCTTTAGAAGAGAGAAATTCTTCTCATTGATGTCCTCATTTTTTCCTGTCCAAATTCTTGCACTCAGAAACAAGAGGAGACAGCAACCACCACCAAGGTAATCTCTCTTATGATTATCTACTCTGTGTTTGATTATATGATCATACTATCTTCTAATTGGTATCACATTTGACCTATTTTTATACCGGACACGGGAAATTCTTGCCTTAACTTAGTTTCATGATAATTTTCACGAGACATGAAATTGTCCAAGTAGATTTGTTTCGAATGCAATCGGCAATCGCTAGCCATCAGTTTTAGGTTTTGGCTGAAGAATAATTGTTTCAATTGTATTTTCTTATATGATTTTGACTTTAATTTCCGCTTCTTGTCTGGGTGTTTGAGGGTTTATGTGTTGTTGTCAAGTCTTCTCGGCAATCATACACATCTGTGTACAGAAAGTGGGGTATTCTTGCTATGTACTGGTTAATCACGGGGGACTGATTTTGGAATCAACTTCTTGCGCTCTTATGAATGCCATCTTCTTGTTGATATCCTCATTCTTGCGTACGAGTTTGACATGTATATGGTAGGAATATGAAGTTTTCATTGCCAGTTTTATTCTAAGAAATATGTCTTTTTATTTTTATTGTTTATGTAGATCTGTTCTCAATGGAGGTATGTCAGGAAGCAACTTTAGAAGCTGCCATAAAAAATTTTTGAAGGCTTCGGCAAGCTTCTTAAATTTAAATCATCTCGTGATATGGATGCAATCTACAACGCTAAAAACCGGGAGACGTATTTTGAGGAGATGAACAGGTATAACCAGACAAGACTTGCTCACTCGGTAAAGTTTCGAACATCCTGTAGATTGCTTAGGGGTCATTCTGGTACAGAAGATGCTTTTAACAAAAAAGGTGACGATGTAAGACCTTCCTCTCCGGTGAAACTGCAGTTGGAAATTAATGTGCTGGATATTATCAAGTTAACTGACGTCGCAATCTATCCCAAGGTAGGAGCTCAAGCTATGGGTTCCCTCGAAGCGCATGTGAATGGGTTCCGGTATGAAACCTCCAGTGCCCAGCCCCATATAGATGTTGCATATGAGAACATAAAGTGCGCTTTCTTCCGAGCTGGAGATGATAAGATACCGCCTCTCTTGCACTTACACTTGCACAACCAGATTATATTGGGGACAGAAGAGACTAATAATATCAATTTCCGTTCGGAGGCAACCCTTGTTGGACAGATTGATGAAGGTAATAAAGATCTCCAGGACTTTGTTGACAAAGTTACAAATATGTGGGACTCCAAGCCTATACTTACCAATTTGTTTGAATCGTCAGAGTACGAATTTCATGGATTTTTTCCCACAAAGGTGCGGGCTGTCTTTGCGCTGACTTCACGTTTCCTAGTAGAGCTTGTAGAAACAAATCCCATTGTGGTTAAACTAGACGAGATCGAGATTGTTAATCTGGCGCAGCTTCGACCCAATGAAATTGATATGACAGTGGTATTCGGAGACTTCAGTCGTGATGTGCTTGAAATCAACTCAATTCCATTAGAATCACTAGCTGAAATTAAGCATTGTCTGAACTATGCAAACGTCAAGTACTATCAGAACGAGCGAGATCTAAATTGGAATGAAGAAGTGAAGAAATTCAGAGATTCCCCACAGAAGTTCATCATGGAAGGTGGGTGGGAGTCCTTGAACCTCGAGGCTGGTGATGCTTCAGACTGTTTCTACTGGGAAGAATATGGTGGATTAGATGAAGAGGATTGGTGATGCTTGTGACTGTTTCTGTACTAGGAAGAATTTGGTGATTGAGATGAAGAGGATTTCTAAATTTAATGAAGAGGATTTGCATTTGGCAGTGTCTCCTATTTATTTATGGTGCAGGTTCTAACTGGAATGTTATATGTATGCCTAATTATCATAAGCAGGTTTAGAGGTACTAAATGCAGACATGAGACATGTCTTTGCATATAATTCTGATTTTGTTGCTCTTGTCAATTTTTGATGCTTCTGGTTAAAAGATTTTGTAGAAAGTCCCTTTGGTTGCAAATAAAAATGGATTTCACCTGTGATGTTTATCTGGTTTCTAATTTCCAAGGGACTGCACATTCAAGTAGGATTGCCAAGGCTTTGGCCGACATGCTAAAGCTATCATGTTGACGCGCAGAGTCCCTATAAAAGTATGGACCATGTTGCATAGTTCCAAAAAAGGGATCTGTTGTGCGAACACAGATCATCTATAGGGGTGGCCCACCATTTAACCGCCTAAGGAAAATTGAGAAATGTCCCGTTAATTTTCTGGAAAAGTGTTACTTTCACTTTTTCAATGTGTAAATATATAACGGTTGGGATATCAAAATTTCCTAACCGTTTACGAGGTTAATGGCTGGGAGTTCGTGATGTCCCAACCGTTAGGTTGCAATTACGGCCAGGACGATATGATATCCCAGCCGTAAACCCTTCAGAAATGAATTTTGAAATACCCTAAAATCATCAATCGAACTTATTTTTTCAATTTAATGATAAAATAACTTATGGGTTTTTCGATTCTTACCTTGTATGAGTCATTTGTGGAGGATTTGCAGGTGTTTGAACAGATTGGTTCACCACATAGGGATTTAGTGTTTGGAGAGATTGGTTCACCACATCTCCATTAAAAAGAACATCAATAACTTGCCTTGTATCAGAATCAGGGTTCAATCGGCCGGATCTTGTCACTTGGTCTTGCTGCCATCTTGAGAATCAATGGAGAATAAAAAGTTTTTGATTTTGGTTTTATAGAGTTTTTGAGAAGATGAAGGAGAATAGAGAAAATGAATGGGAAGAGTGTTAAAATTAAGATTAGGTTTTATTTAGAGGAGAGGGTAAATCAGACTTTTAAGTCACTTAAATCACCCCACATCTAGTTTTTGCCTCCCCAAAACATTTAAACCCCAAAATATTCAAAAAGACCTTTACTGTCTAAGCCCCAATAATAGGATTCTTAATGAAAACTCTTACGCAGACCAAGTGGAATGGTATGATTACAAGGATCTCCCTTGTAACTTTGGTTTGGCTCACAGTTGGGTGCACATTTTGTATGGGATCCCCCCTAATTTGAATTTTGGTACCATGTGGTATGCTTTGCTTTGTAGTCTGTACACAATTCTTATTTTTTTTCTAGCCCAAATCAAATATCATAATTGGTAAAAAAAAATTGTACATATAATTAACAATTTTTTTTTACACGTTATATTTTCAGAAATGTTTAAAAATTATCCCAAACGAGATATCACAATTGGTAAAGAATTTTGTACATATAATTAACACAAACTCATAACATAGACTAAATGGTACGGTATGATTCCTTCCGCATATACATATTTAATTTTTTATTTAAACTAAGTGTCCTAAATAGGCTTCAATATTTTGAGCGCCCTTAACTTCATCAAAATAACAACACCACAGGCACGACAACATATCCAGGTAAGGATAGGAAAAAGACCTCAATGTTGATGTAATTCAACATGATACAATAATTTTGTAGAATATTTCTTGAGTTTAAGGTTTTTTCTCTTTTCTTTTAATCACCCATAGATATCTGAGTATCTCTCATTTTAGATTCAAAACACATTGAATAAAAAAGAGCAAAAAACCAAGTTTCACCAATTATGCAATGGTGATTTATTTTTCATATATGTATATTTACAAAAATTAATTGAGGTCCACAAGGAAAGACTGAAATATGCCATCTTGAAGTGATTTTGAAAACTTCACGTCCAATAGTTTCTGTCGATGACTATTTTGTTTACGAGTAATTAATGTTAGTTGTATTATTAGTTAGTGATATACTTAAAAATAATAAAAAATAAAAGCTAAAATTTTGGAAAACTTTTGGGTTTAAGAACAATATGCGGATATAGCATTTACACGACGGCCTATTTTTCATGATTCTCTTGAAGCTTTTCATCCGTGAAGAACATTAACCCTTAATTGACAAGCGTTTTTAATTTTATGGACGATTGTACACAATCCGCAGATGAAAAGATGAAAAGAAATATACCTACCAATTATAGGTTATAAAGAAACTCCGAAAATCCTACACTTCATTATATTTGCGAATGTGTACAATCGTCCATCAAATGAAGAACTTATAACGTATAGAGGTTTATATAACAAAGAATCAACATATATATTTTATTTCATCTGCCAATTGCGTACAATCACCCATTAAAATGAATATCAAGAAAAATCGGTCATTTAAATGCCAATTGATTAATCTTGAAATCATAAAGTTTAAATTTCAAGACTTTCCAAAAATGTTGGTTTGGAAAGAAAAAACAATGTACGTAAAATAAAATTATCTAGTTTTTGTTGAGAGAAATGGAAATTGATTGTTTAGCCACCTTGTATTGTCCTCTACTTCCCCAAGTGAAAGAAAAATTTGTAGGCCTTAAATAATTGTGATCGGTGCTGTGTCTGGGTTCTAAAAAGTTTGAAATTAGAGTTTGGGTCCCAGGACCACGGTAGACCAGTTTAACAGTTAAGGCCAACTAAAACTAGCTTTTGATATATTCATTAACTCTGTCATGTATTTTCCGTTAGGTACACCTGTATAATTCAAATTGTGTGTGAGGGGAAGGTTGAGACTAAAAACACTATCTACCAAAACCCTAAGTCATTGTATCTTCGTAACACTTTTCTTCTCTTTTCTTCGTTGCGTCTCCAACCCTTTCTATTGTCCACTGATTTTTCAGGTCCGTTAATTTTTTTCTCTATATTTTTCTCCAAAATATGTGTCTTTTTTTGGTCAAAAAATGAGTGAAGGATTTCGATTGTTTGGCTTCTAGAAATGGATAGAGCTGCTTTAGTTAGACGACTGTTAATGGATAGAGGTCTTGTATGTGATCACAAATGTAATCATGTTAGTCACGGTTTACATCACTTACATTTCATCTTTATTTATTTATGTTTTTTATTTGATTAATTTTGGTTTTTTCCTCAAACTTTTAATCCAATTCAAACAATACTGGTATGATAGTCATCAATTTCGTTCTAATGATTCGAAACTATTGTGACAACCTAGAATTGAACCAAGCAAAAGAGTATCTTAGCCCATCAACATTACTGTTTGTACCGTCAATAAATTGACGGAGAGCCCGTTAAACAAGCCCGTTTACCCGTGAAGATTCCAGAAGTTTCTAGAAGTCTTGTTGCCCAAGTTACCTGCATATCAAGTTTATATCAGAATTAGAGTTACATAAACTATATAAAACACGTATCCTAAATCCTAAGGAGATGGGGAATCCTAGGTTAGCTAACCATACAATATCTATTGTAACTCATATCAATACAATACTCTCTCTATGGGATTCTTCTGTGGATGTAGGCAACACTTACCGAACCACGTTAAATTCTTGTCTCCTCTATTTATCTTCGTTTTCTAGGGCTAATTTGGATAATCATCATCAAATCATCGTCTTTATTGCCTAAAACTAATTTTGGATACAAACATTGGCGCCGACTAAGAGGATTCGAGTGAAAGAATCGTGTTTTATCATTGAGAAAGGTGTGGAACATTCATGCACGAGTTCCATGCGAAAATCAGCATTAAAATAAAAAAAGGTTAGGGTTGAAGAAACCGTTACAAGTTTGAAGAAACCGTTGCGAGGTTGAAGAAACTGCTGCGAAACAGTTGAAGAAACTGTTACGAGGTTGAAGAAATTGTTGGGAAGTAGTTGCAGAAACTGTTACGAACAGTTGAAGAAAGCGCTGCGAAAACCTAAACTTCATCCAGCCTCCCGCACACTGGTGATCCAGTGCTTCTCAGGCGATGACTAATCAGTGTACATTCATCGCCACGTGTGTGCACCTCAGCGACGACAGTCCAGTCGCCATCTGACACGTCAGCATACTGGTCCAGTCAGCACGATCTGCCACGTCAGTAAATATGCTTGCTACATCAGCAACTCCGACCGAATTACCTCCTGTCACGTCAGCAGATTCCGTCCAGTCAGCAACTGGCATGTCAGCAATTCTGATCCAGTCATATCTCCATGTCAGCATATCTATACTGTCATCAGTTCCACGTGCGAAAATCTTGTTTCTTCAGTAGATTTTTCGTTCTAAGTCTGAATTGGGTGATTTTTGGTTTGTTAGAATCGTCTTTCAATTCCCTAAAACATGAAAACAAAAGTTTCAGTGTTCGAGAAACTTTTACATGCACTTGAAGCAGCAACATGATCTAGTTCGAGGTTCATGGATAGCGACATGATCGAGTTCGATATGAGGATTGCTTAGACCCTTCAATATTTAGCTTTGCATCACATTGCAAGCACCTAAAGTCTCACCTTGCACGTGAGCACTTAAGTCTTCCTTTCGCAAGCATAAAAATCTCGTCTTGCACGCGAGTATGAAAGTCTTGCACCTTGGCAAGCATAAAGTCTCGTATCGACCACGAGCCAAACGCCCGATGTTGGAACGCACAAAGTCTCGTCTTGACAACAAGCCCAACGCACGATGTTGGTCCAAAGACTCGTACTCAACACAAGCAAAAACCAGCCTGCCCGAGAAGCGAGCGCTTCAGCCTTGTTACGTTGTGAGCAAAAAAGCCTTGCCCCAGCCGCAAGCACACTACATCACGCTCAAGTCTCGAGCATCACAAGTCCACCACGTGGCAAAAAGTCTCGCCTAGCACGTGAGAAAATTTTGTGCAGGTAATTACAGTTGGGGGCGTCTTTGTAATATCTCTATTCACGCTTGGAGGCGAGTTTCCTCATCAACGTTCGACGCAAAAAGATAAATAAACTTCTTAACCCCCAACAAGTTGGAGGTTAAGAGGGGGCGAAGACGAAACAAGGTTTGAACGAAGCGCGCGTGTTGTTGGATATGTGGCAGATGACTGGACGCGTGGATGATGTGGCAAGCTAACAATGCTGACGTGTAGTTGCTAACTGGATAAACATTGCTAACGTGACACCGAACGTGTTGACGTGGAAACCTACGCAGATACGGACCTCGATATTCCAGCATGGACGATGATGTGGCGGTCATGCTAACGTGGTGCCGAGCTGACTAGGCCCCTGGCGATGACATGGCATGTCGGTCGATTCTGTGTTAGACGCTGATTGGATCTTCCATGCTGACATGGTTACTGGTTGGACCAGTAACTAGGAGGATTGGAGAGGAACCGGACCGGGTTTGTCAACCATGATAGGTGTATGCTCTTGATTTGAAGATCTCTGTTGAACCGGATCATACATCTGAGGGAGGAGATTGACAAGATGATCAAGGACATTTTGCAACGCTCTGCAACAATTATAATTGTTACTGTTATGTAATACTTCTGATACTGTTTCTGCAACTTTCCCAACAGTTCTTCATCTATTTGCAACGCTTGGCGGTGAACTCTCATACTGTTTCCCCTTAGTCAGCGCTAATTTTTGTACCCAAAATCACTTTTAGGCACTAAGCACGATGATTTGATGATGATTATGCGAATTAGGGATATAAAGAGAATCAAAGAAGAATAGAGGAGACAAAGATTTAACGTGATTCGGAAAGTTGTGCCTACATCCACGGGGGAACATAGAAATATTTTATGATTGTAGGATAAAATAGTTTTCTCCGGGTTAGCTAACCTAAAATTACATCTCCTCTTAGGCTTTAGGATACATGTATTTATAATATTTATGTAACCCTAATTATGATATACTTGATGTGCAAGCAACTTGGGCAACAATACTTCTGAAAACTTCTGGAATCTTCTGTCACGGGCCGACTAGACGGGCTTGATTACGGGCTCTCCGTGTATAAAATTCACGGTACAAACAATTACATCTACGGTAACTATATCCACCATAATCTTATATGGAGTTAGCAAAATAGATAGAGTTACTTTCTTGAACTTACCAATCGGATATCTGATTTTTTCCGATAAAATCCGGTTACTGGTGAAATAAAAAAAATTAGATAAAAACATTTGTGAAAAATTGAAGCTAATTAGTTAAAATCAACAGAACCGAAGATCTTCTGGAGACTGGAACCATTGCGAGTTCATGTATGAATAAGAGGAAATCGAACATCATCATCAGAAACTCCATAGTTGTAAAAACCAGAAACATCATCCACTAAACTCTTGAACAGTATTTGAAACAATATTGGGTTGTTTTTCAAAACTATTACCACTGTTAAGATAAGAAAATTTGATAGAATTTCATATATGATTCATACGTCATTAAATCCTTCGATATTTTATGTACTTCTTCACTCTCATGTTTCTTCTCCTTCTCTTCCTCTGTTTCTACCAAATTTTCTTGTTCTTACACTTTTAATTCCTCTTGAATACAATCAGTACTACCCATTTCAATTCCAGCAAACCTAAAATCGAAATTAGGAACATTATCTTGAAATTTAAGAACACAGGTCTCATTAATTTGATTGTCAGGGGTGAGGAACAACGATCAACGTCTTCTTAGAAAATCGAAGCCCTAATTTTTGTATTCAAACCCAATAATCAAAAATCAAATCCCTAATTTGTTTGTTCCTCTCTATATATAAAACATTAAACACGGAAAAACATTAAACATCAAACATGCAATCGCAACAATCAAATTGAGAAAAAAAATCAAACCTAATTTAGAAACATCAATCATTATTTACTTCTGACCATCTATTAATATCTATTCTCTAATATCTGACCCTATCTCTCGATCTATCTTACTCTCTTGATCTTTCTCTAATTTAACCAGTACTTTGATACTTTTTGTGTTGAGACTTGAGAAGAAAAAAATGTTAAGAGAAGAGTAAAGAGTAATGATAATAGACCGATAATGAGAATGAGGTTATTCTCGACAAATAATTCCTAGGGGTCATAAATTACAAGTACACCCCTAAGTTATCGGATGTCGGATATTAGCCTAATGGAATGAGCCTCATCCGGTTCCAATAAGGTTAAGAGGAAATATACGATAACATATCTGGTTCCAAAATCCGAAATCTGATAAATCGGATTAAATCCTATAGGATGTCGAATTTTCGGAAATGGATATCGTATTTCAGAAGTATATTGACAACCCTAATCAAAAGACCAAAAAAATTAGTGATATACCGAGTCTGACATTAGTTACATTTCTAGAAATCAGAATCAAAGAAGAAAAAAAAACATTAGTGTCATAGTGCCATAAGTTATATTTATAAAGTAGATCATCCATACTAGCGTTTGCAGGCTCAGCCAAAGTATGTCCAACACCATAACCCATATTGGCAAGTCCTCGAGCTTCGCAGTTGAAATCCGCATTAAATTCATCTATCATGGAATCAATTGGAGAGTGTTTACTAGGAACTTGTAGGCTACTTCTTGTAACTGATCCTGAACTAATACCCATGGTACTATTTGATCGAGCATCGTAGAGAACTAACAACAATCAAATATGAATAAGAAGGAAAGATTGGTTACTTACTTCTTTCACCGCTACAAGGGATGAGAGTGAAACATGTCGCTGCTGCAAGTGATGGGAGTGAAACACAGAAGTTAGGGTAATTAAGAACATGTAGGAATTACCATATAGCCCCGATTTGATATTATCAACGTACCGGTACAAACGATATATTGGTCTGTATCGGCCGATACGATCGTTTTTATCGCTTAACCTTTGTATCGCCGATATTTTTGATATCATATAGTTTTTTTTTCCGATATCCGATAAAAAACGATAATATCGGCATGTACAACCAATATTGACTACCTTGCTTCTAGGATAATAGGTTCTAATTTGAGAGATACCCGAAGAATACATATCAGGAAAATTATAAAGTAAATTTTCAAAAGCTTTACTAAGATCTAAAGTGAGAACCGAAATAAGAAACTAAGGTGCCTGATCATCTAAAAAAGTTATTTTATTCTCCCCTTGTTTTCTGAAATATATGTTGCTCCAATTGTGTTCTTGTATACTTCTATGAGAATATAGCAATTGAACAACTCTAGAACTAGTTTCATTTGAGTCATTTGAACTAGTTGTGGTTAAGATGACTAAGGTTGATATGAAAGTGTTCAGATAGCTAACTTTGGTTAACTACTGTTGATCCAACCTAGTGTACACGTTTAGGTACGGTTACTCAAACCTAGATGAAGGTACATTTCATTTGTGTATAATTAACAAGCTAAGTTCGATCTAACGGTTGAAAGATATCAGCTTGAATCTAATCAGGTTTTCAGCTAACGGTGAATATTGAATGCTTGGTTACCAAGGTAACTTAGATTGCAAACCCTGATTTGAAAACTATATGAAGGAGAACTCTAGCAACTGGGAAACCTAATCCCCACACCTCATGTGTGATACTATTTTCATAAGCTAGAGTCGATTCTCCTTTAACCTTAGGTTTTTCATAAAACCATGTAGGTTAACGACTTGAAGACTTCATTGGGATTCTGAATCCAGACCCAACTATTTTCTTTGTAGTTGCGAGTTCTGATCTTTCCCTGTTCTATTATGATTGGTTACTATCTTCTCTAAGATTTGCTCGAGAGTGATCTCCGATAGGCAAGATAAAAATAAGTCACAAACATCTTCCTTTCATTGTTTGTGATTCCACAATATCTTGTTTCGCTTCCATATGATTAAGATTATTGTGAGGTGATTGATAATACTAGGCTGTTCTTCGGGAACATAAGTCTGGTTTATCAATTGGTTCATGTGCACCTTGATTTATCAAACGACGGAACAAAAACTCTTAGGTATTTCTGTGGGAGACAGATTTATTCATTCTATAGACTTTTTTGTGTGAGACATATTTGTTATCAAGTCTTCGACTATGGGTCGTAGAAACTCTTAGTTGTGGGTGAGATCATCTAAGGGAATCAAGTGCGTAGTATCCTGCTGGGATCAGAGACGTAAGGAGCGCAACTATACCTTGAATCAGTGGGATATTGATTAAGGTTCAACTACAGTCCAGTCCGAAGTTCATTGGTAGTAGGCTAGTGTCTGTAGAGACTTAATACAGTGTAGTGTTCAAATCTGTACTAGGTCCCAGGGTTTTCCTACATTTGAGGTTTTCTCTTTAACAAAACTTTTGGTGTCCGTGTTATTTCTTTTCCGCATTATATTTTGTTATATAATTGAAATATCACATGTTGTGGTTGAATCGATCAATTGGAAAATTCAACCTTTGGTTGTTGATTGATCCTTGAACATTGGTCTTTGGTACCATTCAAGTTATTTCTCTTATATTCAATTGGGCTCGCAAATTCATATTTTTTGATTGCAGATTGAATTGAGAGATAGAGATATAAACTCTTTGATATACTTTTCTACGGATTGAGTCTGATTGTCTAATTGATTCTCTTGAAAGTATATTAGAGTTTGTCTATTTAGATTGTCAAACGATATATTGGGTGTGGTTGTTAGACCCCCTCTTTTTCAAATAATATTAAGGAATTCACGAAGACGATTAAGAGATCAAGTAGGCACATAAACTAAAGTGAAGGTTTCATTTCTCTTATTATTTTTGTACACCATTCTTCTTATCAAATTTTCAATCCACATTACTAAATACCACGCACAACACCATATTTATAAGGGATACAGAAACTCTAGGTTTACCAAAATATATATACCGAGAATCTCACCGACAGATGCAAACAATATGTCCCACTTAATATCCTTATAACCCCAATGCTAGAGCCTTTAAAAAATTGCCGTACGCTTCCTCTCGGGAATATTGCGGGACAAAAATCGGTCAGTCTAGCGCCTTTGTGTTTATAGGTTAGGTTGCGTGACTAGATAAACTATAAATATGCCATATATTCACACACATGGCACTAGTCAAGCTTGCAATGGATCATCATTATCTTCTTTGTGTTATGTTAGATATTTAGTTGTTTCAAACCACTCAAACTAAGTTAGTAGGTGTCTTCATGAGAATTCGATTGGCTTAATGGTGGGTTATTCACCATAACCATATATTCACATAACACTCCCCGTTGGACCACTATTCCAAATATGTTGTCTCGTGAAACCTTGCCAGAAAAAGTCCAGATGGGATAAAAAATTCCAACGAAAAGCATGCAACACTTCAAGTTTTATTGACCGTCGTGAATATGTTACCTTGATAAAAAAAAATTCCAAGAAAAACACTTGAAAAAATCTGGACGCTGGAAACTCACAACGATATTGACGATGCTGCTTATTTTGCTTCATTAAAACCTTGTTTGGAAAAACTGCGTGTGGCTGAAACCTGAACCAAATTCATACAGGAAAATACTTGATAACCGCATCTCATAAAATTCTATGGATATGCATATCTTTATATAATATCACGTCCTAAGATTGTTATCTCATTAAAAACCTCGCCAGGAAAAACTCAGAGGGACAAAAACCTGAACATAGGAAAACATGAGCACTCAAAATAATAATAAACCCACAGATATTGCCTCGTTAAAACCTTTCTCTAAAAATCCCAGAAAAATAAAAATCAGGACAAAAGAAATATAATTCAACATTTCAAACTGCAGATATCAGTGGATTCATATGCCACGTTAAAACCTTGACAAAGAAAACCCAGTGCGAAAAACCTTGACTAGGGAAAAAGAGTACAAAGCGTAGGAATCCATATTGTCCAATATCCAAAGTATTATATGGCTTAACTCTCCTGATGAGTAGCCTGATAATACTACATAAAGATCATGTCTTATCTTTATATGTCTTCAAAGAAATGTTTTACTCAAGAAACTCGGTCAAACTTTATCTCTAGGAAATTTCTTAATATCATTTGATTGTGTTAGCTTTTTATACTCCACTAAATTACTTTGAACAATCATAATCGATTGGAGGAAGAAAAAATATCCTTTACTATCATACTACCATCCAAGAGAATAATTAGTTTCTTTAAAAAATGTGTTAAAAATCAAAACTTGAACAACCTAATTAGTTTTCTCCATGGGAGATATTTTGTCATATTTTGTACAAAAAATCAAGCATAGTGGTACCACAAAGATGAGAAATTTTTCTTCGGACTAACCTCTTGATATTGGTGTTGGATAGAATCAAACTTACAATGTTTACTATAAAAACAATATTGAATTAAAATATTCTAGTTATTGTACAGTTCACACATCTTTCGTGTAATACAAATTAACCACAAAGTGATACATATCATTTATTGAGATGTAAACCGATCAATCTTAAATGTTAGGGATCTGACAATTGTAATTGTGACAGTTTGTCCGTTTAAACATGTCTAAACCTTTAGGATTGACGAAACTAATGGTCTGCCAAATACGATGCACAATCAATAGGTTGATATTTTGTTTACCGTGATTTACATCTCAAACTCCTGTTTTAAGCATTTTTGTACTTTGGAAAACTCTTTAAGGGTTCCAATAAAGTAGATATTGCATACATTAAATCTAGTAAACACACAGTTTATGAGCATATAAAGTGGTTCATATAAAGCTGGATAATATAAGCATTCACTTAAACGATCGACCATATTCTTCCAAATCATTTCAAACTATACAAGGTTCTATAAGTTTTAGTAAATGCATAGGACATGGTAATTATATTGATAGATAAAAACCTTATGGAATTTACATGAATTTATTTGTATCTAGTCTTTCATACAGATGAGTGGTAACCACATCCATTAGATACACCTCGAGTCCTTGAAAGACTGCCATAGTAATACCAAAGAGGTAATTGCATCCATATATGGAATACGTTTCAAATTTCCGTGAAATAATTTGTGCCGCATATTAGTTGATTTCATTTTCTCACCATGCGGAAACACCCATATGTATCAAATATTCCTGATATTATTCGTTATCAGGAATGCAACCATCCACATGTGGCAAAGAGTATCTCACATTCGGGTTGCAGTTGCAAATCCATACATTTTATTATGTGGCTTACATATCTCCTTTGCAATTCAACAAATTATTTCCTTAACAGAATTCCTGTATAGAGAGTGATTTAACACCGATGTAAACCATACCATTATTATCAGTGGACATTTTGACTATGTCACGAATAATCCTTGTATCACAATCGCAAATATCTTTGTTGCACGCGTTCCTTATGGATCCCCTCATTTTGAGGTTCCATAGCTTTTGCGTAACCATTATCTTATTAGGAGAACTATACTTAGGCATATTCTAATGACTGTAATTGGTTCTTTCTCTTTATAACAAAAACAAAATATTTTGAATCAACTTGTCACCCATGTTGTGGTGTGTTTTAAATGACATATTAGATGCTTCAAATAAAGCTTCTCAAGAAGCAACTTGTTTTTCATCTAACTAAAAATATCAAATGTGACAGACATTTGGACTTCCGACGAACCGAGTTTCAGCGCGCTTGGGGTGCTAGCCGCCCGATAACGCATGATTTATTATACGGGTGAAGGATGATCAGTCATATTTTCTGTACTTTTTTTTTACTGGGACAATGATTCAGATAAGGGTTTGTTCTTAGGAATAAAACAAAACAATGAAATCATCGTGATATCCAAAACCTGCAATTTATTTCCCTAGCACTTACTTACAAGTTAAGCTACATATATGTACTTCTACGAAAATTCATGAAAATGAAAACTCATAAACAAATATGTAAGAAAAATATATAAGAACTTTTAACTAGCTACTTTTCTCGTCTTTCGTACATTTTATTGAAAATAATATGGGCATCTTGTTGTTGGTGTAAAGAGGAGTTGTTTCTAGCCTCAAATTACAGTTTTCCTTCCCTGCAAACTCAAATTGGTAGACAACCCAACCTTGCTAATCAAACCAGGATTCCAAAATTACGCTTCAAGCCATAACCATTCATTTACGAAAATTGACGATATCAACCCTATTTCTGGCTGTTTTCATGGCTTAAACTAACTGGTTTCTCACTGATTTTTTTCATCCCAAAAAAACAAATTCATATTATACTCTATACCGATCTCAATTTTCAATCATACTTTTAATTTTTAAGAAAGTGATAGAAGAGAAAGGAAAAATAAAAGAAGAACAGAAGAATGATAACCCCATTACTTTCACCCAAATCTCATATATTAGTTTCAATATAAAAATATCTCCAATGCATTCCCTTGACGGGACCAATGGTTGACACATGTATGGTGAGGTGTCCAATTGAATGGATCATTATTATGGCACACATGGTTTCTTTATCAAGGTAAAAATTTTGTTTTTAGGCATCCTTAAAGTGCTAAAAACACATGACTATCAGAGTTTTACGCACTCTGGGTGCGTAATTGACTAATGGGTTCATTTAAATCCGAAAAAAAGGTAACGAGCATCATATCAAATCTTGTACATGTGTTTTACTGCTGAAACATCAAGATGATCAGCTACATTATGGTTTATCTTTGTGTAAACCAAGATACTTTATAGCGTTTTTAAGGCGATAACCTTTTCTCCCCCAACCGGTGAGAAGACTTTCTCATCAAATTTGCAAATCTTGCACGTAGTAGTAGCAACCGCCATGGAGCATATCGCGTCCCAAACAGAAACATGGCGCAATGGTTTCATGAGTAATAGGTTCAAAATGCTTTATGAACGAACCAACAAAACAATTAATCGAATGCATAATGACAATAGAATACTCACCATCAATGCAAATAACATCACCAGAATGCTGAAACATCAATAACTGACCAACAAAAATTTCATTCAACATTTATGCGAATATAAAAACATAGTAATCATTCAGGTGATATGTCGAGTCATTTATGATCACAAGACTATACTTCGGTCAACCTGATCAAGTATCTATGGAAAATCGTTATCAAGGGTGTCGATGTATAACAAGCGACCTTAATTCTCTCATTATGCTTTCTTATAAGCATCAAATTTTGAACTAAACTTGTGGATGTTAGGACTGAGGTCTTAAAAGAGGATACAAATGATTGAACAACTCTATTGAAAAGGAGAGGGTACTAAGTACACCACCAACTTTTTTGCTCGTAAACTTGTATGGACAAAACCCAATACAATTTCAGGTGGATAAAAATTAAATATCCTTGTGTTTGTGGGTGAAAATGGTTCTGCTGATTTCAGTAATTTTGGGTGCGTGGGTGAGAAACGAATTTAAACCCTAAACAATGTACTGCAAGGGAGTACTTTAGATTCGAGAGATAAATCTGTACAAATCTGGCCTAAACCAAGAAATGGTCGTTCCAGACTTGCTTCGGTCACAAAGTGAAGGAGAATGGGTTGGTTTAGGGGAGGGAAGCAAGGAAAGTGTTGAGACCAGAATAGTTGATTCTGGAAGAGTAGTTGTTTTACGACTTATTTCAGAAAGTGGTAAGCTAACAATGAGAAAGCTAGCAAGTAATTTATGAGTGTTGTATGCTCCTTACTGAACTTGTTGTTCGGTGGAAATAGGTAAGACCTATTATACAAGTCGAAGTGAAACGTACTCTGGTCTCATTAAGGAATGGAAAAAAAATGGGTGAGTAAATAAGAGGAGGTGGTAACCGTTAACGCATGACATTGATGTTCCACAAAAGAGAACGTTTCACCATTACTCCCTGTATTTACTAACCGCCTCATCCTTATGACACTTCCTTATGACGGGAGTAGTGTACGCCGCACGTTGTAAACCGCCAAACAATACCCAAAGAGGATCCCCCAGTTTGTGATATGTGTAGATGTCTCGAATGTTTTCGTGGAAAACATGTAGCATATTGTTGTCGCCTGGCAAGTCGGTCTTGGGTGACTTGCTGGCTTGGTGACCTTCGACGGTCGAGATTTTGCATCTTAAGAGGAAAGGTAGTCGTTGATTGTCGCACGCTTTCGTTTTTGGTAGCCGCATAGGGAAAACTAGCATGGTGGCGAGGCAAGGTTGGCATTCCATTGGCGCGGTTTGGCGTAGCCAAACTAGGGTTTTGGGTTACCATGCATCGTCTGGTAACCCTTGGACGGCTATGATTTTCTCATGGGATTGAAGGGAGACCGTTGATTGTTGCACGCCTCTGTTTTGGTAGCCGCATAGGGAAGGCCGGCATGGTATAGTGGGGCCGTGGATTTGGAATGCCATGAGCGCATGGTGTGGCTAGCATGGCTAGGGCCAAGGCAAGGTGCGTTGGGCTTGGCATGGTGGGGCCAAGGGCTTGGCATGCCGTTGGCACATGGTGCGGCTAGCATGGCTAGGGCCACGACAAGGAGCGGTTGGATTGGCATGGTGGGGCCAAGGGCTTGGCATGCCGTTGGCACATGGTGCGGCTGGAATGGTTGGCATGTCTTGGCGCGGAGATGTGGCTGGCATGGTTTTCCATTGGCACAGTGGTGCGGCTGGCATGGTTGGCATGCCTTGGCGCGGTAGATGTGGCTGGCATGGTTTACCATTGGCACAGTGGTGCGGCTGGCATGGTTGGCATGCCTTGGCGCGGTAGATGTGGCTAGAACGGTTTTCCATTGGCACAGTGGTGCGGCTGGCATGGTTGGCATGCCTTGGCGCGGTAGATGTGGCTGGCACGGTTTGCCATTGGCACAGTGGTGCGGCTGGCATGGTTGGCATGCCTTGGCGCGGTAGATGTGGCTGGCACGGTTTGCCATTGGTACAGTGGTGTGGCTGGCATGGTCGGCATGCCTTGGCGCGGTAGCATGAGAATTAGGGTTTCGACATAGGTGAAGTCAATGCAAATGGTTCTGCCGTGGAACATGACCCGCGTAGAAAAAAGGTACCCCAGTAATTTTTACGTAAACATGCTGATTGATTCAATAAATGTGCTAATGGTCAATAAATGCGCTATAGGTCATGGTGACTTCATGCCAGATGCACAGTTTTACGATTTTAACCCTAAGCTAAAAACCACCATCAACATTAAGTCCCATGCTTAGCTCAGAATATGAGCGTTGTTGCGAGGTAAGTATAAGATGGTGACAGGATAAGACGAAGATCGAAACAATAAAGTCACGATAAGATGGTCAGGAAAGTCCGACTAACCTTTTTTGAGAGATAAAGAGAGTTTGTGCTTCCCGTGTTAACGACCTTACATAAATCATACTGGTGGTGCAGACTGTGAAGTGGTGAAATGAAAATTGTCAGCTTCGTCTCGCCGTGTAGCACTTTGGATGGGTTTGGGAACATCATGACGCCGGCTCGGCGAGTTGTTGGTGTTGGTGTGGCTTGGAAGGGGGACGCAGGCATTGTGCTGGCCTGGACTCGGTACGGCGTGAGTGAGGGAATGGGCTTGGTTGATGGCTAGGTGTGACAAGGCGTGACGCGGACGACCTGGCGTGGTAAGGCATGGCGCGGACTTGGCGAGGAAAGCATGGCGGACGGATTTGGCGAGGCAAGCATGGCGGATGGCTTGGCGTGGTAGGGCCAAGGGAATGGCGCGGGCGAGGCAAGCATGGCGGACAGTCTTGGCGTGGTGATTTTCCTTCGCGGTCCCGGTTGCCTCTTTTCCTTACTTGACTCGAATAGGAAGTCATTTCCTTATTCAAACTCCCAAATATCACGCTTATAAAAGGGGGCCGGCCTCTCCTTTTTTCACACCTCTATTTTTTTTTACTTTATTCTGGCCGCTGGTGATAGTAAAGCGGACGAGCGAATCCCGGGTATGTCTTTCAGCACTTCCTCTTTAACTTGATTTTCTTGTTTTCTTGTGTTAGTGCAAACCCTAGCTGTAATTGTACCTTTTAATGAACTTGTACGAAATTTTGTCTTTCTGTGTCGGTATGAATCCTAGCCGTAGGTATGCTTTGCACGAAGTTGTAGTAATATTTAGGTGTAGATACCGTAGTGATGTTGGCCGCCTCAATTACCGCGCAGAGTAGGCATGCATGAGCTGGTAATTGCCATTCTTTTCCGTGAAAACTTAGCTTCTAGGGTTTCCTCCCTTTTCCTGGTGTTGTCGTGTGTATGGCACCCATGGTGGGGCGTGCCCCTCGGCCGCGCAAACTTCCCGTTGCAGGGTACGACCTTGGCATGAGGTAGTGATACAGGGTCTGTCAGTCCACATTTCTTTGCCTATGAAACAAATCGGCTTGCGTCCAGGATGAATATTCTGTGTGATAAAACTATTTCCATGTACATTCCGTAATAACAATTTTTTCTTCGTATTGTTCCGTTGTAGTTATCTTGAGGGTGGAAGTAGCGTGAGAAAATCTTCGTTAGGATATCACTTGAGAAAAGTTCTGCCGTACTGAAAGATGTTGGCAATTCCGAGCCAAATATGGATGATGAGTTCTTCACAACGTCCGCCACAATTAGGAAAAATCATCCCAAGTATGTGTCGGTTCTTCTGACTGGTCCGGAAAGTGAAGGAGAGTCCCGGTCGGTTCGTCCAGGAGGTGTAATAAGGTTTTTTCTTCAGAGGAAAGAGTATCATGCTTCTCCTATTGACTTTAAAATCTTTGTGAGTCCGTTGCGTCCCTTTGAGAAATGGATGCGATTCATGATGAGCCAGGAGTGTGTAAAAGCTAGTTTGACCAAGGCGCAGATTATTGATGCTGTCGCGGCTTCCGCAGTGCTTCAGATTAGGAAAGACATTCCGGGCTTGGTTGCTTTTATTTCCAGATGGTGTCCAGACACTCACACGGCTATATGCAGATGGGGTGAAATGACCGTCTCCTTAAAGAGCGTGGCCGTGTTGCTGAACCTTCCCGTAATAGGAAACCTCGATGTTAAATTGTCTGCAGATGAAAAAGAAATGCACGTCGTCCTGGTTGCGAAATCAAAAGGGTTCGTTCGGAAGGAAAACGAGACGAGGTGCTTTTATGGCTGGTGGGTGTCTCAGTGGTTTCCCGACGAGTTGGGAGCCGAATCAGAAGAACAGCACGCTTCATGTCGCGGCATTCTTTCCCCTTTGGTTATCCAGAGATGTTTTCGATGACGGCTCGGGTAAGAAGGAGATAAGACTGGAACTTATCAAGTTTGCCATAAAATTGGCAAAAGGCGTCGTTCTCACCATCGGCGGCTTGTTTCTTGGTTCTCTGTACACACACTTGAATCAGCTGGTCATGGATATGTGCGCTTCCAATGGCTACATGAAAGTGGATTCGTATATTCACGCTGCCTTCCTTCAAGCGTGGTTATGGGAGCACTTCGAAAGGTATGCTCCAAAACGTTGGCTGTACTTCCCGAGTCTTGGGGTGGTTCTAGGATACTGCGATGGTCGAATAGGCGCCCAAGGGTTGGCTCGAACCGGGTCAAATTCCTTGACAACTCGCGCATGATCAATTTTCGTCCATGGGTTCCGGTGCATGCGTCCATAACTCAGATCAGTGCTTTTGCTCCTGCTCCGAGCATGTCTTTGTCTTCTGATAAAGAGGATATGAGTGTTGGGGAGATGGTGTTCATGCGAAGCTGCACGCCCGGTCGTGTGTCGTCTTTCTTTCGAGGATCTTGCAAAGCAGTCTCTTACAATATCGATAAGACGGCCCGTCATATGGGTTTTGACCAAGGGGTCCCACTTGTTCGTCAGCCGGCTGTTCCAGAAGTCTCACTGCCAACCGTTCTCGATGCTACTATTCTTGTGTCGGGTAAAAGCCTCCCTTTCCTTCTTGTGGAGCGGAATCCATCAACAACCTCCAAGTATAACATATTTTGGCAGGATGAGTTTCTCGCTATCCATGGATTTGTGAATGATGTGGTAGAAAACCGTCGCGGTAAACCTTCTCCCGCGGTTTTAGCGGAGCACCCACTGCTGAGGGATCCTTCTTCGCCCAAGCGAAAATCCGTTAGCCCGAATGCAGATAGTCCCCAAGTGAAGGAGCGAAGATCTAAAAGTCGTGCATATGGTTCCCACCCAGATTCGCAGCCCTACCGACTTTCAGTTCGTCCAATATGCGGGTATGTATGATTTTCCTTTTGACTTTAGTTGGGTCATGTATATCCTTGTTTCTTTTTCTAAGCATCTGTCTTTGTATCTTGCCCAGGGTCTCAGCAGTGAACGCCTTTGCCAAGCTTGCAAGTGGTCAGAAAACGTCATTTCTCGAGATGGAGGGTGGTGATGCTGAGACTATCCATGGTGATGGGGAACCCAAGAAGGACGATAGTTCAGAATCCAGTGATGGCGAGAGTAGTCCTTCCGACAATGCTGAATCTTCCTCTAGTCGGTCTGAAAGCGGATCAGTCAGTCTCCCGCATATTGTTTCTTCTTCCTTCTCTTACCTTTTTCTTTGGAAAATATCTAACCCGTGATTGATAGGGGGAAAACGTTTCTGAAGATGACCCTGAGACGGAGACTGGTGAAGATACAACTTCGTCTCCAACTGTGGCAGCCGCACCGGGCGATCTTGAAATGGATGTTGATGAAAGCGTCGTTGCGATTCAGACAGGGGAAGGTACTCCAGTGGCCGCGGGTGCAATTGTCATTAGGAATCCATTGTCGGTCGCTGATGCAGTCGCGAGCGCCATTTTCGATCCTTCATACCTGGTTCCTTATCGGGATCATGTGCTGATTGGAGGATTTAGCGTGCCAGCCAAACATGCGGCGTTATACACTAAGATATGGGAAAACTATGGTCACATCGGCACGACCAAGCAAATTACTAGTCGGTACGCGTTGGTTAAACGTGTGGAAGAAATTCTGTCTTCGATTGACGACATGTGCAACGTGACTGGTCATACTGTTTCTGGGGATGTAATCACAAGCTGGAGGTTCCATCGTGACATGTGAATGAAGTTCGAGTTCAATGCTCCTTGGTTCGTTGAAGGTTTCTCTAAGGTTGAAAAGTTGCTGGCCGAGACAGTCGAAGGTCCTTCTGCGGATATGGTGAAGAAGCAGGAAGTGGAAGTCGAGAAGCTGTCCAGGAAGCTAAAGTTGAAGAGGGCGGCTCTTCAAAGCGCAAAGGAGTCTCTCGCCAAGAAGAGCAAGCCATTGTTGGAAAACTTTCCTTGAACACATTTCTGTCTTTTGAACTCCTTATTTTAGGTTTTTTTTTGAAAGGCGAATGAAACGCCTAATTTGTGGTTTTTATTTTTCTGGATTTTGGGTTGATAGACAAATGTTACCTTGATGGTTTTGGATTATTCATTTGGAATGAATTGTTTTGGTTACGATTGCAAGCGACGCAAACATCCCAGGAAAACCATGGAACCGTGTGTTGGTAGATGACATGGGATGAAACATAACATGACTATAGGTTTTATTGAAAATTTGAAGTAGCAAACCATGTATTTGTCTATGTAATACTTACTCGATTTTTCAGATCTTCCCGATGAAAAGGGATCTTTCGGGTGTAAGACCGAGTTTTTGTGGGAAACGTCGCCATGACTGTGGAAAGTCCCTAGTCATTCCTTATCGTGTCGCCGATCCCTGGGAGGATCGTTCGCTTCTAACCCCTCGAAGTCCCCAGTCGCTCTTTTCCGTGTAACGACTGGTAATCGAGCCGCATGGTAGCTGAGTCGTCGTTTCCTGAGCGGATCGTTTGATTCTACTGTCTTGGCGTCTGGGTCGAGGTATGAGATCGAGGATCGAGAATTGACATCGTGACCGAAAGATCAATATCCCACTGTGGTTGCCAATTGTTTATGGGTGAAAATGGTTTCTGTTGATTTCGGTAATTTCGGGTGTGTGGGTGACAAACGAAGTTAAACCCTAAACAATGTACTGCAAGGAAGTACTTTAGATTCGAGAGATCAATCTGTACAAATCCGGCATAAACCAAGAAATGGCCGTTCCAGACTTGCTTCGGTCACAAAGTGAAGGAGAATGGGTTGCTTTTGTGGAGGGAAGCAAGGAAAGTGTTGAGACCAGAATAGTTGATTCTGGAAGAGTAGTTGTTTTACGACTTGTATCATAAAGTGGTAAGCTAACAGATGGGAAAGCTAGCAAGTAATTTCTGAGTGTTGTATGCTCCTTACTGAACTTTTTGTTCGGTGGAAATAGGTAAGACCTATTTATACAATTCGAAGTGAAATGTACTCTGGTCTCATTAAGGAATGGAAAAAATGGGTGAGTAAATGGGAGGAGGTGGTAACCGTTAACGCATGCCATTGATGTTCCATAAAAGAGAACGTTTCACCATAACTCCCTGTATTTACTAACCGCCTCATCCTTATGACACTTCCTTATGACGGGCGTAGTGTACGTCGCACGTTGTAAACCGCCAATCCAATACCCAAAGAGGATACCCCAGTTTGTGATATGTGTTGATGTCTCAAATGTTTTCGTGGAAAACATGTAGCATATTGTTGTCGCCTAGCAAGTCGGTCTTGGGAGACTTGCTGGCTTGGTGACCTTCGACGGTCGAGATTTTGCATCTTAAGAGGAAAGGTAGTCGTTGATTGTCGCACGCTTTCGTTTTTGGTAGCCGCATAGGGAAGGCCAACATGGTGGCGCGGAAAGGTTGGCATGCCATTAACATGGCATGCCTTGGCGCAGTTTGGCGTGGCCAAACTAGGGTTTTGGGTCAGAGGTTACCATGCGTTGTCTGGTAACCTTGGACGACTAGGATTTACTCCTGGGATTGAAGGGCGACCGTTGATTGTCGCACACCTTCATTTTGATAGCCGCATAGGGAAGGCCAGCATGGTGGCACGACAAGGTTGGCATGCCTTGGCGTGGCCAAACTAAGGTTTTGGGTCAAAGGTTACCATGCGTTGTCTGGTAACCTTAGACGACTAGGATTTGCTTCTGGAATTGAAGGGCGACCGTTGATTGTCGCACGCCTTCGTTTTGGTAGCCGCATAGGGAAGGCCAGCATGGTGCCACAGCAACGTTGGCATGCCATTGGCATGGCATGCCTTGGCGCGGTTTGGCGTGGCCAAACTAGGGTTTTGGGTTACCATGCGTTGTCTGGTAACCTTGGACGGCTAGGATTTGCTCCCAGGATTGAAGGACGACCATTGATTGTCGCAGATATCCGTTTTGGTAGTCACATAGGGAAGGCCGACATGGTATAGTGGGTCCGAGGATTTGGAATGCCATGAGCGCATGGTGTGGCTAGCATGGTTAGGGCCAAGGCAAGGTGCGTTTGGATTGGCATGGTGGGGCCAAGGGCTTGGCATGTCATTGGCACATGGTACGGCTAGCATGGCTAGGGCCACAGCAAGGTGCGGTTGGCTTGGCATGGTGGGGCCAAGGGCTTGGCATGTCGTTGGCACATGGTGCGGCTGGCATGGTTGGCATGCCTTGGTGCGGAGATGTGGATGGCATGGTTTTCCATTGGCACTGTGATGCGGCAGGCATGGTTGGCATTCCTTGGCGCGGAGATGTGGCTGGTATGGTTTGCCATTGGCACAGTGGTGCGGCTGGCATGGTTGGCATGTATTGGCGTGGTAGATGTGGCTGGCACGGTTTTTCATTGGCACATTGGTGCAGCTGTCATGGTTGGCATGCCTTGGCGTGGTAGATGTAGCTGATACGGTTTTCCATCGGCACAATGGTGTGGCTGGCATGGTTGGCATGCCTTGGCACGGTAGATGTGACTGGAACGGTTTGGCATTGGCACAATGGTGCGGTTGGCATGGTTAGCATGCCTTGGCGCAGTAGATGTGGCTGGCACGGTTTGCCACTGGCACAGTGGTGCGGCTGGCATGCCTTGGCGCGGTAGATGTGGCTGGCACGGTTTTCCATTAGCACAGTGGTGCGGCTGGCATGGTTGGCATGCCTTGGCGCGGTAGATGTGGCTGGCACGGTTTGCCATTGGCACAGTGGTGCGGCTGGCATGGTCGGCATGCCTTGGCGCGATAGCATGAGAATTAGGGTTTCGACATAGGCGAAGTCAACGCAAAGGGTTCTGTTGTGGAACATGACCCGTGTAGAAAAAAGGTACCCAGTAATTCTTACGTAAGCATGCTGATTGATTCAATAAATGTGCTAATGGTCAATAAATGCACTAGAGGTCATGGTGACGTCATGCCAGATGTACAGTTTTACGATTTTAATCCTAAGCTAAAAACCACCATCAACACCTTGAAAAATATGTATATAGAGTTTTGCCTTTCTTCTCCATAATCAATATGTCTAGACACAATCCATGAATCTGATTTTATAGAAGAGTTCTCGATCATATCCAAATCAAAAGGATACAAATTCAATAAGAACAAGTCTCGTTAATGATCACAATTAATATGTACTTAAACTACCTAGATTGATTATGTACTACTTGTGTTATTCCTATTATAAAGATAAAATAATATAATGCGGAAGAGGAAAATCACAGTACACCATAAGCTTTGTTAACGAGGAAAACTACACCTACAGAAAAACCCATGAACTCCTCGAACATTGAACACCAAATTGTATTAAGCCGCAACAAGGAATATCATACTATTAGACTTCGACTAAGATGTAATTGAGATTGAATTAACCTCAAAACAAGTTAGTTTCAGTCGTTCTCCCGATGTCTCTTGAATATCGCAAGTCCACACAATCGATTCCCTTAGCTGACGTCATTTACAACCTAAGAGTTGTTGCAAACTAAGTGAATACTTTTGATACCAATCCACCTCTAACAGATAAGTCTATTTGATTTCCCTTTTTATATTTCGATCTAGTGTTGGAAATCTATTTGCAATAAACAAAGTCCAGCAAATATCATGAATCTGGAATACCTACACCTCAGTTAGTTGAGAAGCCTGGATTACTAACCACCTCTCAAGAACAATCCAAACAGATCAACGAAGAGTTCTCTATCTATCTTAAGGAATCAAAATGTCTGAGAAGAAGAAAATTTTGAAATTTCTATTTATCTTCCTGACCTGAGATAATAAGAACCTCGAAGATCGATAAGAACAAGAGCTGGATCCACGAACTACCAGGTAAAACATAGTCCGAACTGGCTTCAAGAATTCGTAAGTGAATTATTTAGGTCATAACCTAATTATGTTTCTCAAAGGAAACTTAAGTTTTTAGAGGACGATTCTATCAAGCATGTAAGACACAAAAATGTTAGGGATTGAGAAATCATATTACAAGAATATCTCTATTGATAAATTTTCAAGGCTCTATGTAGCTTTGAATTCAAGCTAAGATAACTTGAGATTCAAGCAAACACGTTCTCAGTTTAGATGAAATTCTTATTAGGAATTCATATAAGTATGTGAGAAATTCTCCTTGAAATTTTATAGAAGAATATACACAATGACCCACGGTTTTGGAACTATGTACAATGATAGTTTGTATCGACAAATATGTCTTTTAAACATAAGTTGTGTTCATGAACACTCAAGACTTAAACCATGATTCACAAACACAAAGTGATTTAATGAACAAAGTTGTCTTATAAATGTTTTGGGAGTTGCAGCAATGCGAAACGTATTTGTGAAAATAGTTACGAGCATATGATTAGTTCTATACAGGGTATGTGTAAGGTTACGCATAGCTATGGACCGGTCGTGAATTCAGGTTGTTGAGATATATGCGTGCCAGATATATGTACCCTTAAAAATTCATGAACAAAGATCCCAGGGGTACATGTACTGGTGTTGAAGGGTAAAAACGATTATTGGTTAAAGTGTAAAGTGATATAGTAGGAAAATGCTCAATCAAGCAAATCGTATAAAACCTTTAACAAATGCACTGCACGGGAGTGCTTTGATTTCAAGAGATCAATCTATAAGAATCTGGCCTAAACCAAGACAATGGCCTTTCCAGAATCAATTCGGTCACAAAGAGGGATGAGGGTCGATGTAAAGGAGGGAAGCTGAGAAGTGCGTGATATAAATGATGATTGAAGGATTGTGGATGATGTGTTGAACTTCTTTGTGTTAAACCGAGATAAAGATTCTGTGTGTGATAATGATAAATTATTGTAAGTTAAATTACGTTAAGTTCTGTTCATATCATAGGTCGATGACCTATTTGTAACAGAGGTAGTTAACACATTAATCTCCAGTGATGATGGTTGAATAGGAGTAGAAGAGTAGGATGGTGGTAAATCGTGGTTGAATCATTTTCGTATTACGAGGGAGACTTGGTTGATTTTTGAAACACTAATTTGTTTACTCATTCAAGTGCCAGCATGACTTACTCACTTTCTCATCGTGGATGCATTGGTACATCTCACATGTTATAAGCTTCCAGACCAAAACCAAGTGAATATCCCCCTATTTGACATGATTGATGTCTCGTATGAAGTCTACTTTGCATACGAACATGTATTTGGTCGATCGTTGACTTAGCTAGACCGCGGGGTATTAACTTGATGAGTCGAGCATAATTCTCAATGATGAGTGACATGCTATGTGACTCATTATAATTGATAAAACATTAGGTTTCTGCTGAATCAACAATGATGCTATGTAGAACATAGACGTTGATCAGTCTGATGGATTATTGATGTTTTTGACATATCATTGTGTCAGCTGAGGCAAAAATGATATTCACATAACTTAGATTGATGAACATAGGTATGATGAGATTGCTGGATCGATCATGGACCAATATGTATTTTGATGTGTCAAGCATTTAACAGGGAGTCATATGAAGATGAATAGATATTGAGTAACTATAAAATATTCATCCTCGATCCATCATGTCATGAGTAGTCTGAATGACATAACAAGGATTGTAATATTAAAATATTGGTAGACAAACCAATGAGTTATTGGTTGATCGACCAATGAAATATTGCTTCCCATAGCAACTAGGAAATGATAATTGAATCAATAAAATATTGTTTCGTCGAGTAATAAAAATGTTGTTAGCAAGATCGAACATTAGATATTTAATTAAAATATTTGCAAATGGATCAATATGAAAATTATTGATGTTTAGACCTATTAGAATTATGCTTTGTAGAGCACAAAAATGAAACCCTAATTTGGCAAGTAATGATATAAGGACTAATTTGGTGGAAAACTGACCAATTTTCCAATTGGTGTAAAGAAGACGAACCAAATGGAAGATTAATTAATGAGTGGAGTAGGACGTCCATGGTGGCAAAGTGGACTGACCAGGACCCGCTATGGTGGTGCACGAGCCACCATGTCGACTGTCGACCAGTCTTAAGAATTTCAGTATTTTTGATGGTCCTTCGAGCATTATTTTTGCATTTTCAGAAGAGTTTGATCTTGATTGAAACTCTTGATTTTCGTATGATGAGGAAGTAGAATGTTGCTCCAAAGACTAATACTTAAAAGTATTAAAATATTAATATTTAAGTATATTATATGGTGTAAAGACCTGATAGTTGCCGGACCACTTGCTTTTCCAACCGTATGGTCTATTGGGCAATATTTGACAGGATATGGAGAATTAAGCAAGTTGATCCAATGAGGAAGTCTTTGATGAAAGAAATAATAATAATAAAAAAAAAAAAGTGGATCGGCCACGACACTGTCGGCATTGCCGGCCGGTGGGTCCGGCCCTACGTGTCCCTTTATTATTATTATTATTATTATTATTATTTTGTTTTCTCTTTCCTCTATTCCATGAGTCTTTCATATCCTCGTTCTTCCATGTTTTTGAGTGCTCATTCGAGCAGTATTCCTAAATACTCCTGCACAATTTTCTTGGGGCTTACTCGGTGGTGGCCCATATGCCCAAAAAGCGAATAATCATTACTAATGTATATAGTATAGTTGAGAAAATCTATTAATTGAAGTAAATAATATATTATGGTGAAAATAAAATATTTTCTAGGAAATTCAATAGGTGAATATAACACTAGAATTAACATATTGGTTACTCTATACTAGCAGGCAATCTGTCTAGGAGCATCAAATTGATTCGAGAATCGAGGTATGAGACGGTAGAAGTATCGTGCTCGTTCTGGATATTTGTATAGTCAGGGAACACATGGAGGAGGAAAATGCTACCAAAAGTAACGATATCCTGAAGATATTATTGCTCTATACTAGTGTTAAATCCATCTAGGAGCTGTCCAATCATTCTCAATTCTATACAATAGTGAATACTGAATTGTACAATATAAATGATCAAATATTCAGAATATTGAGAATTCATCAAAGAGACTCTAATATTGTGATTGCATATTTATGCTATGGATAGGTTACATGATCAATCAGTGATCATCATAACCAGAAATTGTATGTCAAAGTTATAAAATATGAATTTCATATATATATATATATATACACGTCTGAAGTCGGGTCAGAGATATACAAAACTATGACTTTACAATTTTGTCCCTTTTCAAAAATCCACCACCAATAACTGGGTATGTGTACCTCCCCTCCATACACCCCCACCTACATTCACGATCTCATAATCTTAGGGTACGCGTACTGGATATGCGTACCTAACATATTTTAGAATGCATATCACTAGGGTAAGCGTACTTGGTATGCATACCTTCCATGTGTCCATAAGTTTAGTAAGTTCTAAAAACTATCTTTAAATAATTCCAATCGCCATAGATAATAAATATAATTGTTTGCGCAATTTCCAAATGATCAACTTGAAACAAAGATATTTCATAAACAATAAACTGTTCTTAACCAAGATTGTTAAGGATCTATGGACATCCATTGCTTGAATCATATTTCGAGAGATTTATCAAAACAAGCTTGATTTGAAATTTCATCTTTGCAATACTAAATCTACTAAAACCATAGGACATAGTCGCATAAGATAAAATTGTAAATGTCGTGAGTAAATATGATGGTTCAGTCTCATATACCTCTTTGTCGATGAAGTTCTTCAAATGTATTTGTTTGATCTTCAGTTTTCAATTTTCGAGGGTTATTCAGTGATGTATGATACTCAACTATCATATATTAATCTTAGTCCGAGACTTGACTTTAGAGCATCTCCAACAGAGAGTTTAAATATTTTTTATGAATGACACATAGGATTTTAGACCCCCATTTAGTATAAAACCATCTCCAATGGTTAGATCCTACAAACTATGAGGGATCAAATACTAAATACGAAGGTGTTAAAGAAAGTCTTAACTACACCTTCAGGATGACCCTTAACTAATTCCATGTCATCAATTTTATTTTAAAAAAATAATTTTTAATATGGAATCAAACTAAATATACATTTTGTAATGTTTATCTAAATCTAAAATACATTGTATAACCTTAACTACTGAGGATGAGTTTTAGTATTAGGGGTCTTATTTAGATCCAGGGATAAAATCTAAATAAATGGGGGTCTAACAATGACATCCACGTAGAATTTTTTTGACCTACTGTTGGAGATGCTCTTAGTAGACTAGGAATCAAGATAAAATTTTGTACAACTAACATTCAAAACAAGATTGGGATATCCAAACTTGCAAGATATAGTCTCGGCTGCTTCATATTCTTCTTCTTCCTTTTAATTAATATTTCTCCTTGTGGTATGATTTTTTATATTGCCTTGTAGTTGTTAAGTTATCAATAACCATAGGAATACAAGTCTCACTAAAAAAGAGTGTGCTTGGAGGCTCCATAATGATTTCTCAATGGATGTGATTTTAGATTCTCATGAACAACATATATATATATATATATAACAATCCAAAAGCAAGTCTTTTGAAGAATTCCCAAAATAAAGTGAGAAACAAAGAGAAAATGACAATCCATGAGGAGTTTCGGAACGTCTAGTATTCTTGGAAACCAAATATTCCGTTCACGAATTAGAATTCAAACATGAAAGATGAGATACCGATAATAGTCTTTCTTCAAGTTTTTTATAAGAATTCTTTTCAACATTATTACTTGAATTTGTATAATAATGAAGATGTTGATTGAGGTAAAACATATGTCCCAAATGTATATGAATATGGCATCAATTAATGCCAATATTTAAGTATAAATTTCAAATGTGTGATTAAAGAAAGTTTTAAGAGCATAACTTACATCTTAGCTTGTGGATGTCCATTAAACAATAATTGGAAGCATTAGTATGGTTCTTCGTTCATAACTCCCCAAAAGATCTACTAGTCTTTAACCAATCGAACTATAACATGTTTATATTTTGCTGACTCTGTGTCTAGATTTGACTTGGCTTAATACCCAATACGGGTCAGATGTTAGACCATTTGTTTTTTAGTTGGAGTCAGTTCTGACTCGCGATCTGACTCAGATCTAATCTCCGACTCAGACCCGTTTGAGTCAAGAAATAAAATGTCTTGGCTCATGGGGCCAAGCCACTGACTCGCATATTATTGAGTCACATGACCTGAATATGAATCGAAAAACGAACATATCGAAACAAATCCAAATGAGTCAGGTGATTTCAGTCGGATCTAGACGGATCTAGACGAGTCAGATTAAGAAAAAATAAAATTTGATGTAAGTCAGCAGGTGTTTTCTTGAGAAATCATATACAAATCAAGTCATGTTAATAGGAGGGAAACAATGGATTCGAGGAGGGAAAAAAACTAGCTAAACTGTGGTCAATGTTCGGTCAAAGCCGAACCACATAATAAAAAAGAACTATTTTATGAATTCCAAACTTACCCTCAATAACTTAACTACACTTTCATGAAATAACCTAATTCTGCCGTTTTCCTCCATAGACTTCATATGAAGAATCGACACAACAATATTATACAATAACTCACATATTCGATTCGGTCATTAAAATCATTTGCGTAATATAATTTCATAACAGTTAAATGGGTATCACCAGTACCCACTGAAGCTTTTTAGATTCAAATTGAAAACCCTAAGAATGATCATCAATCAATCAATATGCCATTAATCTTATAAAAACGCCAAAACTTATAAGGCCCTGTGAAGAACATTGTAGTGGAGATAAAGGCTAGCAATTTTTATATTATCAAAGTTAGATATTCATTCCCATCAAGGGGATTAATTAGATAGGTTGAAGAAGAAGATGATGAAATAATGATATATTGAACGGCTTTTATAATGATGATGACGCCGTGCAGGCTTATTGATGAGGATCCGTCGGTTTCAAATCACCATTTGTTACGTCCATTTCTATGACTATTCTTTGGACCTCCATTATCACCGTGCACTATCAATGATATGTTGGAAATTTCTCTTTTAGAATTGTATGACTATTCTTTGGACCTCCATTTCTATGACTATTCTTTCGACCTCCGTTATCACCGTATAATTTTAAAATTGTACGAAAGAAGACGATTTTGATTTTGTCCTTTTGTATTTCGTGGTCCATAAATGTAATTATTTTGATGTCAAGGATATGTTGGACATTTCTCTTATAGGAAATCAATCCCTCCCTTAAGATTTGAGGGATTTACTGTTTAGTCCAGAAAACCCGACCCGGGTTACTGGCTAGTCCAGCGCCAAAAAATATTTATTCCCTAGTCCAATTTTTTTTTGAAAAGAGTAAAATTACTCTACTAACCCTAGTATATAACATTACGTATAAGAATACATATGTTACTACATATAACATATGTAGTATACTAGTTACTGCTAGTATACTAGTATATACTAGTAGTAACTAGTATGTAGTAATAACATATGTAGTATGTAATATACTAGTAATAACTAGTATGTAGTATGTAGTAATAACATATGTACTATGTAGTATACTAGTAGTAATATGTTATGTATTGATACTACATATTTATATGTAGTATGTTATGTATTGATACTACATAAGATTTTAATTCCCTCCACGTAAGCTTTCCCTCACCAAATCCATTGACTCTACAATGGGCCGTAAAAATTTCCCCATTTAATAAACGGGTTTGGACTAAAGCCTGAGCAAGACAAGAACCCAATTTAGGCCAATATTTGATATGTAGTATGTAGTATGTTTGATATGTAGTATGTTATATATTGATACCACATATTGATATGTAGTATGTTATATATTGATACTACATATCAAAATGAATTGTTATGTATTGATACTACATATTTTATTACTAGTACTAGTTACTACTAGTTTAGTATAGTAAAGTAGTTACATAATTTACTAGTAACAATAAGATATTTTTGTTACTACTAGTACAGTACATATTAATATGTAGTATCACCGTATTGATACTCTAGTATGTAGTAACATACTACTAGTAACATTTACATGTGTTGATACTAATTAGACATGGAAGGGTGTTTTTGAAATTTATAAAATACACTTTATAGTCTCCACGAAGTTTTTGGACTAGAGAGTAAATAATTTAGTCCAAAAACATGTTTTTGGATTAGAGAGTAAATCTTTTCCACGGGTGGACTAGCCATTAACTGGGCCTTCTAGAACTGGACTAGCCAGTAATTCCTACTTAAGATTATAATTCCCTCCACGTAATCTTTCCCGCACCGAATCCATTGACTCTACAATGGGCCGTAAAAATTTCCCCATTTAATAAACGGGTTTGGACTAAAGCCTGAGCAAGACAAGAACCCAATTTAGGCCAATATTTGATATGTAGTATGTAGTATGTTTGATATGTAGTATGTTATATATTGATACCACATATTGATATGTAGTATGTTATACATTGATACTACATATCAAAATGAATTGTTATGTATTGATACTACATATTTTATTACTAGTACTAGTTACTACTAGTTTAGTATAGTAAAGTAGTTACATAATTTACTAGTAACAATAAGATATTTTTGTTACTACTAGTACAGTACATATTAATATGTAGTATCACCGTATTGATACTCTAGTATGTAGTAACATACTACTAGTAACATTTACATGTGTTGATACTAATTAGACATGGAAGGGTGTTTTTGAAATTTATAAAATACACTTTATAGTCTCCACGAAGTTTTTGGACTAGAGAGTAAATAATTTAGTCCAAAAACATGTTTTTGGATTAGAGAGTAAATCTTTTCCACGGGTGGACTAGCCATTAACTGGGCCTTCTAGAACTGGACTAGCCAGTAATTCCTACTTAAGATTCTGATTCCCTCCACGTAATCTTTCCCGCACCGAATCCATTGACTCTACAATGGGCCGTAAAAATTTCCCCATTTAATAAACGGGTTTGGACTAAAGCCTGAGCAAGACAAGAACCCAATTTAGGCCAGTACATCCAAATTTAAGGTTTTAGATAGGGCTGCACAAGAACCGGTCTACACGACCTGAACCGGAGTAGAACCGGAAAAACCGGACCGGTACCGAACCGGAACCGGCTTGACCGGTACAGACACCGGAACCGGCTTGACCGGTACAGACACCGGTTCTGAAATTTGAGAACCGGACTAGACCTGTACAGACACCGGTTCTTGGGGAGAACCGTACTTGAACCGGACCATCTGTACCGGTTATTATTAGCCGTTGAGATCTTTCTAGGTTTTTAATCCTAGCCGTTGAGATCTAGATAGGATGTCGAGAAGAAAAAAAAATGAAGAAGCATTCTTCAGTTCTTCTTCGTTTCTTCTTCTCACTCAGCGGCATCATCATTTTCTCGATTCTCTTAGGGTTTGAATCGAGATTGAATATCAGTGGATCACCATCTCTATTAGGATTCAGGTCAGTATTCTTCTCCTTAGGCTTTGAAACTTTGAATCGTTTGATTGTACATTGATTTCGTATTGAACCCTAGAATATTGATTTTTTTGACATAATCTCTAGCAAACTTTTTGATTTTATGAAGTTCAAATCATGGGTATGGTTCTAATTTCAGTTTTATGATCCGAGTTTTGATTGTATTGATTTTTTTAGGGTTACTGTACATCTGGTTGTATTGATTTTTTTAGGGTTTATTTTTTCCTTTTATTTTGTTTTGGTTTGTCTGATTGTCTCTCAGTAGAATTCCTTTTCTAATTTCAGTTTTATGTTCTAAGTTCGTTTGTATTTTTTTTCTTCAGATATTGAGAAGATTAGTCCAAAGGCCAAAGCAGAGAAGAAGGAAGAATTAGATTTTTGGGGTTCTCAAGTACTGCACAATGGCTTGTGGTAAGCTCAATTTTTACCCAACTCTTATATAAAGAAACAAGCAATAAGAGTTCAGTGCATATTGATATGGATCACGATGCAGTTTAGCTATTCCTTGGCTTTACAATAGGATTTCATTTTACTCTCATAAATGAAGGATCAGCAATTTCTGCAATTTGATGTAATTTGAAAGTACATATATGATGGGTTTCTACAAGGGACACACTAAGTTTCTCTTCTTCTTGAAACATACTTACAATAACAAATTTCTGCAGTTTTTATGGTGAGGTAGATGCTTAAGCTTTAAAGAGCATGATCAGTTTGGGCTTAACAATTTCTGCAGTTTTGTGGAAATGCTAGCTTTTTCCAACTTTTAAATGTCACCGATTTCCATTTATTAGCTTACACTCTTTACTGACTACTGTTTCTTGTGCAAATTTACTTACTTGTTAATTTCCTCTTTAACTATAAATGAATTTCAGGCTGAACCGCTGAACGCTTAAGGATCGTGATGTGTTTCAGGGCAGCAGGTGTTACAAAATACCCATTAAAGACTTAAAGTACTTCAGAGTATGTAAACTAGCTTGTATTTCATTAATTTTACTCTTTCAGTCATCTTCGTTGTAGTCAGGGATATGAGTGGGGAAATGATGAGTTCTTCGAGAACAAGTCTCATACGTTCTGCATCTTTCTTGAATTTATTTTTTCTCTTTCTTAGCTCCCTTTCTTAAAAATGCAGTTACTTCTCTCTCTTTGTCACTGGAAATTAATCACCCAGCCAGCATGTGATTAGCTTAATAATTAATCATAGTGCTCAGCTAACAAGATATAGGGCTCCTAAATCTGATTGATAGATTACTTGAACCTTAAAATAAGAAGTGGAAAGGAAAAATTCAAATCTGTAAACAACAATGTAACATTAACAAACCCCTTTTCGAGTCCTAGTTGCAGAGTAAATGAGAGTTTTTAGAGGTGTGATCAGTGTTACTTAGTACTCCAATCAGACTAGTACCGTACTGAGTAGAGAGACCCATGAAGTGTGGGGCAAATGGGTTCCAATTGTTGCAATCTCAAGGCCTCAGTCAATTAATGCTAACATATCATTAACTGCATTGCTAGATGACCATATATATAATACCATTGGTTGATTATTATTTGCTTCTAATACTCTATAATGAATGTTGGTATTGTCGAGTTTTATGAATTTATGATTTTATTTACCAATTCATTAATCCGGTGTGGAAATTGATGAATGCATGCTTGAAATTGAGATCTGCTAGATGTATTTCTGTCATTCTGTTGTTGGAATAGGAGACTGAATCGAGTTTTGGTGAGGGTGCATAGTGATAACCGGCTAAAAGGATAGAAACATGATCTCCATGCATATTATTGTCCCTCACTGAAACATAATTATTGGCTAAAAGGCTAGAAACATGATCTCCATGCATATTATTGGCTCCTTGGCTCCTTGCTAAGAAATGGAAGGTTGGTAACTTTCTTTATCTTGCTGTCCTTGTTGAAACATAATTTAGATTGATTTTTATATCAAATTCTCATTGCTACTATGTAATGTATGGAAATGAATGCAGGCTAGGATTGCAAATTGCAAGTGCAGACTTTGTAGCCATCCATTTTCGCTTGCAATGATCGCATTTCATTTCTTGTCGACTTGCCGTAGACAGACTTATGGTTGTGGAAATGTTGTTTTTTACTTTTTAGCAAATTGAACTTATTTTGGATTGTTGTTTTGAAGTTATGGAAATGTTGAACTTAAGTATGTATGCAACCTGAATTTATTATGGATACATTGATCATATGAAAATGTTGTATAACTTAGTATTAATTTGTAACATTTTCCGAGTAAAAAAACCGTTACCGGTCTTGTATCGGACCGGTACCGGAAGTACAGGTACAACACCAGGTACAAGTACAGGTACCAGTCCTCAAAATAAGGTACCGACCAACACCAAGTACAGACACCGGTTCCATAAGAGAACCGGTCCGTACCGGAGTATGTGCAGCCCTAGTTTTAGACGAAGTTTGGTATTCTGTATTCATTGTTATTGTGTCCCTTTGCAACTCTACAGAAATCCCAAAACGACCGATATCTCCGAAACCCTAATTCCATTTCCGTGTATCTCTTTTTGATTGATTATCCGACGCCATGGGGATGGATACTATGCAAAGATCAGGTTCAGCAACACAGAAACCAGCAAACAAGGTTCGTTGGGGTGAATTAGAAGAAGATGATGGTGAAGATCTTGATTTTCTTTTACCACCACCAGTAGTAACAGGACCAGATGAAAATGGTATTAAGAAAATTACTGAATTTAAGTTTAATGATGATGGTAATAAGGTTAAGATTACAACAACAATTCGGGTCCGTAAACTTGCTAAAGCCAGATTAACTAAAGCTGCTATTGAACGTCGTTCTTGGCCTAAGTTTGGTGATGCTGTTCATGAAGATGTTGGTGCTAGACTTACTATGGTTTCTACTGAAGAGATACGTCTTGAAAGGCCTAGACCTCCTGGTTCGTTTTCCTCTTCTATCATCATCATGTTTTTGTTTTTTTTTATAATTACCTAAAACACATCATTTGTTAATCTAGGAAATTTATTTTGGTGGATTTTTCCTATTAGTTTAAATTCCTAGTAAGAAATTTATTAAGGTGGATTTTGCCGGTGCTTTGTTTATGGAATCAGGACACTCAGAAATTGGATTTGTGTATCCTATCAATCAGCTTGTTTAACCAGGTTAAGATAGTAAATGTTTTGAAGTTAATAACAAGCACATATCTGAACAGAACATATGGTTGGTTGCCGAGCACCTAAGCATTCTTATTAGATTGTGTCTGAAACCTGTTGTATTTATCCAGAGAAAGCACATTCTAACCTAGGAATATTTCTTTTGTTCAATCTTTGTTATGATCTTGTTTGATATAAAAGTTTTTGTCTCTACCAGACTTTAAATTGCATATGTAGTATTATATGTGCAAGGCAAAATAGGAAAAAAATCTCAGCGTTATGTCTACAGTTCAGAAGACTTCTGATTTACGAGGCTGTTGTCTTACTGAACGTGTTTCCAGGGATGTAACAGCCTAAGACACCTTTTGTTTATCATCAAATTGAGTTCCTTTCGTTGCTTTATGGCCTTGTTGGTTTTAATCTTTGTAAACCCTGCTAATGGTATGACTAGTTTTAAAGGAATGAGTTTAAAATCTTGATAGGTTAGACTTATTTGTAAACTTTTCATAGTTGATGAGTTTAAATTGTTTTTCAGTCTTCTGACGTTATTTTATTTTATATTTCCTCTATTGTGTATCAGTATCTTTATGTCTAATTACACAAAATATAGTGTCTTATCATTTTAACAAAACCGTAGTTACTAATATGAGACTAACCGCAGGTAGCAAAGAAGACACCAAGATTCCAGGAGATCCCTTGGGAACACCAAATGCTGTGCTTATGGTGTGCAGGACCTGTGGTAAGAAGGGTGATCATTGGACATCCAAGTGTCCTTACAAGGATCTTGCCGCCCCACCTGAGAGTTTCAGTGATAAGCCTCCTACAGCAGATACTGCCACAGCTGGCACTTCCAAGTCAGGAACCTATATTCATCCTGGCCAGAGAGATGGGGCTAAACAACTCGGATCAGAGATGAGATCACGGAGGAACGAAGAAAACTCTGTTCGTGTCACCAACCTCTCAGAAGATACTCGTGAGCCTGACTTGCTTGAGCTCTTCCGCACTTTCGGTGCTGTCAGTCGTGTTTATGTGGCTGTAGATCAGAAGACTGGCATGAGCCGAGGATTTGGTTTTGTGAACTTTGTGAACAAGGAAGATGCCGAGAGGGCAATCAACAAGCTCAATGGGTACGGTTATGACAATCTCATCCTCAGAGTCGAATGGGCGACTCCTAGGGCCAATTAGAATTAAAGGAGCCTTTGCTTCGTTTTTGAATCCCAAAATCACACCGGAGTTGGAAGAGGGTGGATTTTATTTTCTCATTATAGTAAATTTTTTTATTTTGTTGTCTGTTAAGAGAAGCTCTAATACTTTAACAAGAGACAGATTTATAATCACTTTCATAGTATGATCTATTTGCTATTTATAAAACCTGAGTCTTATTCTACGTCTTTATTTTTTTTACTGAATTTATTTTTTTCATCGTCCTTGACGAGAAATCTGGGTATGTGTTAGTTGGACTTCGGTATCTTCTTTCTTCTCACAAAATCCTTGAGTAAAATCAGTGAAGGTTAAGCTTGGGATGGTGTTTGAGCTAATGTTCTTGGAGTGGAGATGCGTATGATCATGAGGTTAGTCTGATTTTCCTCATATGTCGCGTTCTATGCAATATTTTCTTCATATGTTGTGTTCAATGCAATATTGGCAAAGTTGAGAAATGGGTGTGTTGTTTCATTCAATTCATGAATTGTTGAAAAGGATTAACCTAGTTTGCATCTTGATTTGCAACCATAGTGGGAGTGTAGTAGAGGCATGACCCTGTATCTGTTTTTGTAAACGAATCTAGTCAGTACCAACTGTTACTGGTCAGTAAACCGAAAACTCGAAAGAAATATCACGACTTTATGCGGCATTATAGACACAAGAACTACAGTTGTTTCATTAAGACTCATTACTTGTAAGAATGCATCAGATTTTGTGTCAAATTTGCGTAGTAGATAATGGTTAAGTGGATACTAAGCCCT
Organism: Papaver somniferum; assembly: GCF_003573695.1. Lineage (NCBI taxonomy): Eukaryota > Viridiplantae > Streptophyta > Magnoliopsida > Ranunculales > Papaveraceae > Papaver > Papaver somniferum. The sequence continues at coordinate 126,256,762 of NC_039362.1, read as the reverse complement.
AGGACACATTTTGGATAACATGGTGTACATTTGGGATCATGAGGACATTTTTAGTGACCATGGGGTTGATCACGCAGTGGATTTTGGACCTTGCAACGTACTTTAGATCATCAAATTCATTTTGGATCACGTTATGAGTTACAGTGGCAAATCTTGATTACTAGGTGGATGTCTTGTTCCGTTGCATATTTTAAATTTCAAATTTGTGATCTTAAATATTAGGTCATAAACTTTCACTGGCAAATATTTGGCCGTGGGACAGAGTTTGGGTCCTGGGTAAAGTATTGCATATTGGCCTTTTGGGGAAATTTCAGTTCACTAGGTGTATCTTGAGTCACTAAGCAAAACTTAACTCATCTCACAAGGTTTGGGACCTTTGGGTAACATGGCTTTGGTCACAATGTAAATTTTGCAACATCAGTTAGATTTGAGCCACAAGACAAATTTTGGACCACGAGGTTGATTTTGGTCGAGAAGAACAATTTAAATCAGTAAACAGATTTTAGATCATGGGGCAAACATATTTAGTTCATCTGTCCACTTTATGGTTTCCTAAGCAGTTTTGAGTAATAAGGCAAGTTTGGCACCACACAGTTGATTTTGGGTTATTGCAGAGTTTTTAGGTCACAGTGACCAATATTTTGGCTGCGAGGCAAATTTTGAGTCACCATTGGATCTGCTCCTGAATCTCAGATTGGATCCCTTTGTGCTTTGCAAAATGCCCAGAGTGAGGAAAGTTCCGATGTAGAAGTTTGTGCCCTAATGATGATTTTACATCTATAGTTTGTAAAGCTGTCATATACAGGAGTGATGCCATATCTTGGGGGTTGTGCATTTATGCCACACCCCTCAATAGGATTGCATACTTACTTTCATAGTTCCCTTTTCTGAAGTTATACAGACTCATAGATTGTGATCGTGATCACTTGATAAAGGCCCAATGTTCGTCAAGTTGTACGATTGCTAATGCCATTTGAAACTTTTTGGTTCTTTCCTGCAAGGAAGGCTTGGGGCGGTGTGGCTTCCGGCCAAGGTACTGATTTGAAGGATGGGAAGGCATATGTCGGTTGCACTGAACTTGCACGGGGTGAACACAATTTTTTTGTTTTATAAAAAGGCCTTCCAACTTGTGCCCTTATTCTTGTCCTGCTCTAAAGATGTGAACTTCCACCCGTATGACCTATTAAGGAGCGTGGCGTTGAGAAGCTCATAATTGAGAGTAGCCAGTAGGGCTGTTATGTATGTATGTTGTAGTCATTAGTGATTGCTCATTTGAATGTGTTTGCAATTGCAGGTTCTGATCAGTCTACAGAGTGATGGAGAAGGAGGTCAAGCTCCGGAATTCGCATTCCACATCTGGCGAGTGCCTCAAAGTATGAAGGGACAAGGAAGAGGCACAGAGCAGCTAGAGGAGTTGCAGGCGGTCTATTGGGTAAGCATGTGCGATGTACAAATATTTTCATCGAGACATCTAGTTGTTTTAGCTGCTAAAAGTCTTTCTTACCATATAATTTCTTAAGGACTATTTATGAAAATGGGTGCTTATAAATGAACCCCCAATCGGGATATGAAAACTAATTGGGGGATATGAGTTACTTCTCCCAACCAAAGGTGTCTGCTAAGGGGTGTTTTTTGGGATGAAAATACTAAAACACCCTTCCCTCAAAATAAAAATAAAAAAACTTAAAATCAAAACACAAAAACATATCCCCATTTCCATCTCCACTTTTTATTAATCTCTTTCAGGGTTAAAGCTTGGAAACCCAAATGTTCCCATTCCCTTTCAAATTCTAAATTTTCCCCACTCCCTTTCAAATTCTCTTCTCCTTCTCTGCCGGCTCCTCACTTTGAACACGATTTTTTTTTTTTCACATTCGGAAGTGATGAAGACCATGCCGGCACTGATGAAGGCCATGCCGGAAGTGATGAAGACCATGTCGGAAATGATGAAGACCATGCCGGAAGTAATGAAGACTATGCCAGAAGTGATGAAGAACATGTCGGAAATGATGAAGACCATGCCGGAAGTGATGAAGACCATGCCGGAAGTAATGAAGACTATGCCAGAAGTGATGAAGACCATGCCGGAATTTATGAATTCAATGCCGTAAATATTATTTTTTTACATCACCGGAAGTGATGAAGACCATGCCGGAATTTATGAATTCAATGCCGTAACTTGATGCCGACATGCTCGATATAAATCTATCAATGCCGGTAGTCAAGTGAAAAAAAAAATCAATTTTCTGGATACTTTTCATCATGTGCCAACATAGAAATTTAAGCAACATACTATGCCGGCATAGGTACCGGCATGTTCGAGAATTAACTGACTGTGCCGGCAGTGGACTGATTAAAATAAAAAAAAATAGGTTTTGAAGATCAAAACCAGAAAATTTTGTTACGAGACCCCCAGATAGTGACAAACATTTATAAAAATTTCTAACAAATACCGACATGGTTTTTTCGGTTGAATACAATGCCGGCACCGAGCTATTTCAGCTGCAACAATGGTGGATTCAAAGAAAAAATATCAAATTTTCAACCTCTTAGCAACAATTCTCTCTTCACAATCATCCTCCACTTTCACCAAAAAAAATTCCCTCTCAATTTTTTTTTCCATCTTTCTACTCTCATCTCACTCACCCAAATACAAGTACATACTAATCATTTAACAAATACTTAAACCTTTTACTAATTATTATTAACCACTAAACCTGATTAGTGAGGGGTAGATTAGGATTTAAAAAATACTTAGATAAGGAGTGACCCTGATTTGATATTTGGATCCATTTTTTGTCTTTTTTTCTCTATCCCCAATTAGTTTTGACATCCCCAATTGCGCGTTCTTATAAATTTACTTTGAGATACATTAGGTTTGGTTACCACTGCATGAATACAATGCTCAATGGAGTCGATTCTCCGTGTGGTTGTGTTTTTCGGGGAGCATTGGAACATATTTGGTGGAATGCTAGTCCTAACAAAATTAAAAGATTAACAAAACAAATGCTTTATATTGAAGATGATGGTTCTTACTTTGCTTGCTTGTGCCTTCAGTGAAGTTCTTTCATTTTTGTTGGAATAAATTTAACCAAGATAACTATGAAGAGCTTGTATGAAAATGATTATAAAAGAAACTTTTATTTGCGATCTCTTCTTTTTATTGATTGATTTTTAGCGTACATATATCATTATCACTAAATTGCTAAAACAAATGGGACATTTCATCTTTTTCATATTGGTCATGATGAAAATTATACATGGTACTTATAAACAAGAATTTGATCCAAAAGAACGTAAATATGAGTGAAACAATACAGAGAACGACTAAACAGGCTTTAAACCATGTTTCATGGCAGCCTCCCAAACCAAATCAATTCTATCAACATCAATAGCTCCAACTTCGTGATGCGTCCATCCTTCTAGACTATGAACCACTCCACCTGCATGACATGCATGTACGATTCCTCTCCTCATTGTGTACTGCAACCTCATATGATATATTCAGATTGTTAACAAAATGTCTTGATGTGTATTTTGACATAGTTTTAAAGAAAAAAAAAATCCGTGCGAAACGTACCTCGCATGTTCCTAAACCCTCCACATCCTCTGGTAGTTTCATAGCTGCTAAAGCACTGTAGGTACAGTTTCTCCGTACGGCAAAGATTGGTGGCACAACAAATTGATGGAAATGAGTTCCAGGTGGTGCCCATCTTTGTTCTCTCGGGGTAATCCATTTACCAACTATCCATGTCTGCCCATGCCAATTTCACTCAACTTTTTATGAACCCATAAAACATTTAACCTAAATCTTAATTTCTTTGCTACTCAAATTTCACTATTTGGATAAAATGCTAAACGAATTTTACCATACCTTACAATTTTGGGCTGCTTGATACTTGGTGACTTGTACCAAATAACCCTGCAATTCCTTGTCTGCTTCTCTTTGAATGCTTTCAAATCTTTCTTTAGACAGAGTTAACATCTGAAATCATATACATCACAACAAAAAAAAAAGAAAAATTTGTAAGAAGCTCATGAGAATAGGGAGACTTTAGTAATGCATCAAGTGACTGGCAAAGGCTACTTAGTAATGCACTTTGGCGGACCTTCTTATAACTGGAGTGAATGCGTGCCATCAGAATACAAAGGCAGCAATGGAAAGTTGTGTCAGAACTACCAAAACACTACTATGAGATAACATTGGGCTTACCAAGACACGAATTCTTTTTCGACAAAGGTAAAGAGCAATGGCCCTTCCTAGCTTGGATGTGGCTCCAGTAAGAAAAACCTCCTTCACATCACTCTTGATCTCGTTAAGTATTACAGCCGCTGTTAATGTGTTCCCATGAACGACTCGTACTTTTAGATCCGGATGCTTCTTCACGAACAACGTACCTCCACCATTAAGAGCTTCATTCTACATTGTCATTGTCAAATTGACAACACTGTTAGCAAAACTGTTCACTGTTCATTGCCCTTGATGATAAGACCGTAAGAACTACCAAGAGGGAATTGTCAAAGCTAGTGGGAAAAGACAGGTGAGATTCACATGCGTAAATACTGTACACTAGACCAGCCAGAGGCAGTTATGAAGGCTCAGTTACGTATTTGATGCCACTAGCTGGACCAAGTGTGTCATCTAGTATGTTCTTTCAACATAAATATCATGGAGATAATACGTGGCTCTTGTGCATCCTTGACTTTGAGGCTGCACACTTTACTTACAAGACCACGAATATCATAAAGAGCCCAAAGGCGATTTAATCGATGTTAATTTCTTAATCCGTACAATGTTGGTGACACTAGCACGGTTGCCCTAATATCTAGGTAACTAGATATTATGCGAGTTTGTTTGTTGGGGCTGGATTGTAACATATTTTCAACCATTTTATTTTCGGTTTTACTTATATCCCATCCCTACTTTTCCTAAATCCAATCCCAAACTCCCATATTAAATATTATAAAATATTATAAAACCTATTAAGATTGGGTAATCCACAACCAAATTGATTAGGTCTGTAAATTAATTTCCTAAATTCCCAAATCATCGTAATGAAGATCGAATAGCTAAACTTACTTTTACTTCAATCTGTTCGTATAAAATTGTTCAATTTGAGAACAACTGAAAGTGAACACTAAACTCGAAATAGTAAAATTTTTATGTTTCCTTGATGATATTTGGGTGCAAAACTTGATACATCACTTGATACATTCAAAGCAAAACTTGAATGTTTAATAAAAAGTAAAATTGATTAGTTGTTTTGCCATTAACTATAATTCTGGTTGTTCTAATTTTGGGTGCAAAACCTCCATTAGGTCACGTTAATTAACAATACATGTCGCTACTGTGATGGTAATATATAGAGAGAGCAGTGGTAGACTACTAGATTTATGATTAGATTTTCATCTTTTTTCTTTCTTCTGATGGACGACTTTGAATCAGATTCGAAAGAGAAGAAGAAAGAAGATAGTAATTGACGGAGATGATGGTTATCCATAGATAGAGTGAGTTTTGATTACCCAACCTAAAAAGAGTTAAACAAAAATTAATGTATATAGTTTGGATGGAATTTAGGAAAAATGGGGATGGAAAATAGATAAAACCTTATTTTCCTAGTGAAGCTGCATCTGATAAAGATAATTTTTTTACACTGAACGGATCTAAAATAGGTCACTTTTTAAAAAATGAAGAAAAAAGTTAATATATCTAAAGAACCTTCGAGAGTGATTAAAAACACCAAAAATCAGTGTCTAAGCTGGTTATTCAAAGTTTCATCCTCTTTATGGTTTTTGTCATAATTTGAATCTGAGTCTTCTCAACCCTCACTCAACTTTGCAGTACCCTTCTACCTTTAATAAAACAATAAATATGCAATTTCATGTCTTGTTCTTCCTCAAGAAGAAGTCAATTTTAAAAGTAAAGTCATAGGAGCATTTGTGGAAAAAATAGACATCGACTAGTAGGGCTAAGTCAGGTATGGCTGGGGCGGTTTGACGCTCCCAATGACTATTTATGCACGATTCCACAAAAACAACTTCCCCACTGTTTTTTTTTCTTTCAAATTATTTCCCCACACAGTGATATTGAGTTAGAGAAGCACAATTCAATTAACAAAAAAAAAAAAAACCGACCTTATTCAATGCGGCAAGACTGATGACCTTGACTCCCAACTTATCAGCTCTAAGGATTGATTCTTCTATTAGGTTGTTAATCCCATCTTTTGCGGATGGTATGAAATACTGCAAGGGACAAGCAAAATGCATAACAAAATGAATTACGATGCTACTCCAATGGTTAAAAATCAAATGTGGATTTCCGTTTATGCATTGCAAATTTTGAAAAATACCTGAAAACCAAATCTAGGAACGGTCCATGTTTGGTGGAATTTCCCTCTCAGGTTGTAGAAAGATACAAAGAATGTCTTCGAAAAACCCCACATGACAAGCATCATCGTGAAGGCTACCGGCCAGATTGGCAAGAGAACCAACCTGAACCTGTACGGCACGGAGTTGACTGACCGAAATGAAAACGGTACGTGCATTGCAGCACTCACGTCCACCACATGAGCTAAAAATACAAAGTCCGGCACTTTCGTCCCATTCAACCCTGAACTTGTGTGTCTGTGCAACTCCCAGGACTTGCTATTTACTGTATTTCCCAGTGCATCAAATAGTGGCATGAATAGACAGAAATTGGTATCTTTTTCCTTGTGGTGCAGGCTGTGGTATCTGGTATTATCCCAATCACCAAAACATAAGGGAGTTAGATCAGTTAAATGTCTTAACAAAAGTATATATAATTAATTAGTTCAAAAACATGCATAATGAGCTTGTTTGAATTTTAGATGGATAACATGTGAAGTTGCGTGACGAGAGAGAATCAAAATGAACATGTTTTATTTTTGCCAAAAAAAAAACAGTAATTAATAAAACAGTCGATTCTGCCTAGTCAGGATTGAAAATAAGAGAAGTGTCCAATCTTCCTACACATGCACAAGTGGATTTCTAGAGTATATATATGACAAGGATTTCTGCTCAGAGTTGGCTTTGCCCCTGAAGCGAATATTATAAATGATTAGATTGTTAACTAAAATCTGGTTTTTGTTGATTTTAGGAGAGAGATGTATAGTTGAATCTGAATCTGATAGAGGTCGTTTTCTATGCCATTCATTGCATCTGAGGAGAGGAACATGGAAATAGTATGAGTTAACCGTACTGTTTTTATACTAATATCAATAAAACAGATTATGAACAGCAACGCTTACCAATATTTTCAGCCATAAACACATGAATACGCAGTCCTAATAAATTTATAGCTATCCATTTCTAGCAAGATCGATGGAATTTTCAATCTTCTGACAGAAAAACTTACGTGGGAGTGTACAAAATGTATCGTAAGAATGGGAATAACCGGAAAATCCATCCCGGAACGATTTCTACGTTGCAATGACCGAAACCTCTCACGAAATCGAACATTAAAATGTACCCGAATATCATACTTTTCGATCCGAATCCGGACGCAAGTGGTCCTATAACAGGGATTACAATTATCATACTCAATATGATATGTTCCAAAAATGTACCAGAGCCAGCTGCGACAAACAAGACACCAAGAAATTAAGATTTTCTGTACTGATATGATGATATTGTTGTAAGTAATAAATAAAGAAGGGCAAAAGGAAATTAAATAGGTGAGAATTTCAAAAACAAAAACCGCATTCTTACCTGTAAAAGACTGTGTCACTGAAGACTTATGGTGAAATGAATGATATTTAGAAAAGAAATAATCATTGTGGAAAACATATCTGTGAAGAAAATAATATAATGGTTCTAATATTCCTATATGAAGTAATATTGTAATAAAAAATCCAGTTGAATTCCATGTCGGAAGGCTACTATATTCATCAAAAAATTTGTATCCGCCAATTGCAGCCATTATTCCTTGAAGGATTATGAAATTATCCCTGTTTCATTAAGAAAATATATATTTAGTTACTGCATATCATTTCATTTGCAAGAACCGGACGAGAAAAAAGAATGTAAATACCAGTTCCATTCACGGTCGATTTGTTTGAAGTCGACGCCACGGTGATCGATGAGGCGTGTACGAGTAAAGAATAACATATATGAGAAAGTGAACCAGAATTGATACACAACTGGTCTAAGAGAACACAGAATGAGTAAATGAAGACACCATGTTGATGACGAATTATCATCCATTTCAAAATTCCTTGAGTAGTAGAGCTTTGCAAGTAGAGGTCCATATATCAAATACTGCTTTCAAAACAAGAAAATCAAAACGTTAAATTCAAAAAATGAATCAAAATTTAAGGAAAGTATAATATAGAACATACCTTGAGACTTCCTAGGTATTCCCATGGCCAAGTTGACAAAGGAGCAACCATTTTATATATATATATATATATATATTTGATTATTAAGGAATCAAAAATAACATCAAATCTTCTTGGTGTTCTTCTTTTTGAGACCAACAATGTTGACACTCCCAATAATCTTTATAATAATTGAAATATTACCTCTCCAAATCCTAATTCTCTAGTTGTTATTCTCTTTTTGTATGCATTAGTGCTCAATTCATAAATGAGAAGCTTGAAAAAGATCTATAAACTACTTCCACTAAAGAGTTTACAAACAACTAACTGATTAAGAAAGATTGGAACAAAGAAGAGAAAGAAAGAAATGAAGATTTTGAGTCTTTTTTCAACTACTTATTATCATAATGACTCTCTTTGTTGCTAATTCCTTCTTCCTTCCTGCTTCTTCTTCTTCTTCACTTTTTTTTCCTGAACCTCTTCTTATATAGTTTTCACCAAAATAGTGTATGTTGTACTAAGCTATCCAGTAATGTCTATTAGATAACCCCTCTTCTTCTTTCTTTCACGCAATGAAAAATATGTCATAATAATGTTTTAGTAATTATGGTGCAATAATATCTAGCAATCCACATGTGAAAGCAAGATTTCTAAAAGAAGAAGTTGGTGGCTAGAGGTGTGGAAAAAAAAAAAAAAAAGGAAGAAATGCATGTAAGAAGTAGAGCTAAGTACATCTGCACACACATGGGAAAAGAGTAGTTCCATACAAACTGTTAAGAAAAATATACCTCCAAAACTGTTGAAGTAGAAACGGTAAACTCTTTTCTTGGAAATTATGGGGTCCTACTTATGTGTTGAGGATTTTAGGCTGTTTTTGAGAAGTTTACTTTTTTTACTGTTCCTTAGTATCAAATATTAACAGAAGTAATTTGTAGTCCACTCCAGGACTCCAGTCGGATACGTGACATTCAGGTTGACATCGTTTTCGTACGCAGCTTAACGTTCCTCAGAAAGGCTTCTCTTTTTAGGTTTGGTTTTAATTGTTGAACAGCATTCTGCTGGTTCACTAGCTACTGACTAATTGACTAATCAAATGTTCTTTAAAAGCTGTGTTGTAATCTTACAAATGAAGCTGTCAACGGACAGCAAATCACGATCACCTTTTGTTGTGTGAAGGAGAAGAAAACAACCTATAATTTGCATGTCTCGTTCACGAGTCGATGAAACATCGCCATGATTCCATGAAGTACCATCATGTTTTTACATTTGCCCGATCATATTAAAAGATGTAAATTAAATTAAATGTGAATTGTTTGTTTAGCTTGCCCCTGTACTACATTACGTAGTATGCTGGTTGGAGCTTAGCTATTTAGGCTTCCAACTAATTTAACTTGTTTAGTGTTGCAATCATTATTAAATATTTATTGACTCTCTGTTCTCTTCCATGTGCCAAGTATATCCCAAAATAAAATTTGTTTTCCTAACCGAACGCCATAACATTTAGTAACAAAAAAAAAAAACATTTGTTTTTGTATTGGGTTAATAAAATATAGCAGAAGATAGATTGTGCTGCTCAGATGCGAGGTATTTTCATTGTGTTTTTATTTTCCCATGCTACATAGGCATGGCCGTATCGTATGGGCTCGTTTCCGTAACTGCCTACCCCGCCCGAATTTTTTACCTGGTTGTCGAGTTTCATGCACTAACATTTTCACCAGTAGAATTAAAACTCCCGTCCTGTGTCTCCGCTCTCTCTTCTTCATCCCAACCAGAAAATAAATAATAAGGATCCACTTGGGTTTGTGTATCATGATCACTTGATCAGAAATAATATCAAGCGACCTACCTAAGAAAATGAGCTTTATCTACTTCTTTATTAAGTTTTAGCTGACAACCATATAAAGCTGGCCTTTTGATTGAAATTAAGGACCCTTTGTGTTGATCATCTTGTTTTCAAACTATCTACGTTGTACAACACTATGTGGGTCGGCTTCATTGACAATCAACCACCCTAAATGTTAAATAAAAAATGAGTTGAAATGACATGAAACAATTTATTAGGCTGATTATAAGACCTATCAATTCCCGTCCTCTATAACAACACGTAAGTAGTATATAGCTTGGTTGGCAGTTAGACCTGTGGCTGGCAATGACTTATGTATATAGCTTAAATTTGAAGCCATCAAGTCGGCCAGTCCGTTAGACAGTTAAGTATAACCATTAGATGTAGATATCAAGGGGCCAAGACTTAAAACGGATCCCAGCCTTAAATTGGAAAAAAACGAATTCTTCTATATGTGGGTTTCACTAACATGCATTCTTCAAATGAACATTAACAAGGAGTCCCATCTCAGGATTTAGAATGGACTAGTTACGGGGGAAATTTCAAACAACATTCACAAGCAAAGTCAAAGGATGAAACGGATGAGAAAGAGATGCGAGTGGAAAAGTTAAGCCTCTTGAGGTGGTCTTGTTATGACTAATGGCTCAATCCAGCACAATCAATCAACATATGAAAATGGAAATGAAATCAATGAAATCAAGCACACACACAATACAAGGATTTATAATGGTTCGATCAAGATGATCTACATCCACTTGCGAAGATGACGAAATGATTCCACTATGATGATCAAATAAGTTTACAAGGTTTCTCCCAAATCCCCTCTCAAGAACATAGCCTCCTTTTGTGCCTCACACTCTCTCAAGAATAACATTAGTTTTTTCTCTCTATTATAAACCCTAGACCCTTTTTACATGATCTGAGTTACATAATAGACTAATGGACTTATGGGCCAAGTCCAAGGAAGTAAGCCCAACCGAATACACCATTCATCATTTTCCCTCATCGTCTTCGCTTAGCCCTTACAAGGGCTCTCAACACTTGTTGACACCTACCAAGTCCAAGCAATGCTTAAACTTGATACTTTGAACCGGCTTCGTCAACATTTCTATTGGGTTGTCCGCTGTAGGAACCTTAACCATATCTATCTTCCCTTCTTCAACGACATCCTTGATGAAATGATACCTGACATCGATGTGCTTTTATCCCTTTGGTCTTGCAACTATCTCTCAACTGTCATTCTTCTCAAGAGACTCAACTTCTTCAATCATAGAAGTTCCCCATTCTGCTGATTCTTCACCACTGATTGCTTCTTCATAGGTTCTTGGCTCATCCCTATCCATGCTCTCACCCACTGCAAGTGCATACGCAACCAAATCAGCATGGCCATATCTCTGAGGTGGTATGATTTCCCTCCCCACTCTGTCTCTAGCAAGATTGTACTGATGATCTTGTGCTTCATATTCTTGGGCCCGCTCTTGCACAATTTTCTGATCATCCTCACCAGAAACAACAATCTCATTGTTTCCTTGAACTTGCATCTCAAGTTCCAGCTTGTCACCTAGCTCCACCTTATCACCAACACTCTCCTCAACTCTTCTATTTAGTTCTTCATTCTTCGGCTTCAACAACGATTGCTCATCAAATGTCACATCTCTACTAATAAGAAACTTGTTTCATCTTTCTTCAAGACACCATAACCTGTATCCTTTCACACCCTTTGCATACCCAAGAAATATATACTTCTTTGCTCTATCATCTAGCTTCCACTCATTCATATGAGCATAGGCTGGACATCCAAAAACTTCCAAGTCTTCATACTTAGTGAAAAGACGAGGGTACCCAAATATACCTCAATCTAAAATTTTTCCACCTGTAAGTCCTTTCTCCAAAAGTGACTGTCTATGGACTGATGTCGATCTACTCAACTAACCAATCAAGGTTATCAAAAAGATAAACCGATTGTAGTTGGATCCCCAGCCGATCAAGTTTTGTGCACACCAAAGATTATGAACTCAAACAAGCAATCTTCTTTGTCTTCAAATCTTCTTAGATCTTCAATAAACACCTGCACACAATTAACTTGGATCTCTTGTGATCAATCATACACATAAAGGAGTCTGTTAACAATGGATTATCACAAGACGTCTTTAGATCTACAAACAGTCTTAAGATCCCCATCGAAACTTCGATCTAGTTTGAGTGAATCTTATATCAGAAGAGAAGATTCTCAAGCATAAACAAACTAGGTGCAATCAAAGTTCAACCACCGTTAGTCAATCAAATCAATCGAAGACTAACAATAAACTGCAATTATCTAGTTTCCCACCAACGATACTCGTAGAGCTTCCCAATCCCAAAGAAGTATTTAAAACGAGCGGTCGCAAGAGATTTGGCCTAATTAGGGTACTTTCCTCTCCGAATAGACGGCTCCACCAGTAACAACACAACTAGGTAGTTTTGCTGGCTCTGAGGATTAGTTTGCTTGAAATGTAAAATTCAATATTTATAGACCAAGGAAGTTTGGACACCAAGGAATTTCCAAAACCGAAAATATTCTCAAGATATGCAATATATTTCCAAATTCGGTTTTCATAATTCCTGGAAATGCTCTGTCCAAATATTGACCGAAATCTCAGTAGAAAATCTCCAATTAGTAAATGCACATTACCAATTTTTATTTTCTACCTAGAAAATCTCCAATCACCATTAATGGGTTTCACGGTTCTACCAAAACATGTTTCGATTCTACCTCCATGTGGGTGCTAGAATCGGTCACACTAGTTACCAAAAGATGGTTGACTAGGTACTAGGATCGGTTACCACATATTCGGTTGCACAAGTTATAGGATCAGTCGTACTAATTACTAAAACTTGTTAACCTACTACAAGGATCGATTACCATCTTGTGATTAGTCCCAACCAAGTTCTAGGATAGGTCACCCAATGACTAGGAATGGTCACACCAATTACAAATATCGATCATACCATCTCTGGTGATTACTTAAGATCGGTTTCACTAATAAAAGTCATACCAATACAAAAGTCAGGCATTGTGAATAGTTTTACCAAGATAGATAAACAAGTTATGAGCGATTATACTAAACACACATATTGGTAATCCAAAGATTTGCAATGAATAACAATACCAATAAGCCTAGCAATTTCCCTTTCGATTCATAAAACAAGTTTATGAATTGTACTTCCTTTAAACGAATGTAAAACATTGTTTCCTAGGACGAAATCTTCACCCATACCCATACACATAATCATAATAGCATTCATACGATTATGTCGATGTCTTATATACGAAGTTCAAAAGATAGGCGTTATACTTCGTATTGTAATTCCTTAATGCTATGTCTAACTAGAGTATAATCATTCACAGCTTCGCAGTTATGTTTTCAATATGCACGACTTGAAAGATACGTTAGGAATGAAACAATTCAAGTCAAATATTACTAACCTCAAGTGGAAGGATGATGTCGTCGTTGTAGCTCTTTACTTCTTCACATTCTTCAAGTCTTCATGTAATACTTGTAAGTCTCATATCCTAGTAACTTTCTAGCTAACCTATGTGAAGTTGATTCTAGTAAATAATCAAGCGACTCTTTAAATGAGTTTTGATTCACTAAAATATGAACAACAAACTTGACAGACCAACACTTGGTGGATTCAACCGAGCAATTCTCTAACAATCTCCCCCTTTGTCAATTTTAGTGACAAAACTCTTACATCATATGGATAAACAAATTACAAGAATTCATTACACATACGCTTGATTCCGAGTTTCAGTAGCACAATAACCTATATACATTCAATCCATAAATGCCGATGTTGACATTATAATAACAAAGCTAATACTCCCCCTAAAAAGATAGGTAGATTTTCAATCCGCACGTCTTTGTTATTCCCTTTGTAGTCCATATAACTACAAGTATCAATATGAGATGTTAGTCTAAGCTTTACTCTTTCGTTAGAGATAACGTTTAAGCACAATTGTCCTTTTCTTAGTGATACCAAATCACTTGTTTACTCCATATATTTCTCCCCCTTTTTGTCACAAAATGACAAAGGTACGAGCAAATAAAAGACAAACCGAAAGGATCTTACAAATCTCAAAAGACTTGCAACCTATAAGAGTTAAGCAAGAGGGTTCCACCCACCATTTTAGATAACCAATATCAAAACCAAAACTACAAAGTAATTTTGTTTTGATATGTTACCAAGGAAACAATTGCCCGAAGAAATTATCCCTAATAGTTTAGCAAATCAAAAATTGACTAAGCACCTTAGTTCATTTGCTAAACCTATTGTACAAATACAATCGCTTGTTCGATAAGACCAAAATAAAGATCAGAATTAACTCTATTTTTCTCATCAGGTTCTAATTATTCAAATAATAACTTAGACCTTTCACTTTTAAACAAGACAAGTACTAGGTTAGTTAACTAGCATTTCTTGTTAAGGCATTCGATTAGACTTGAATCACACACATACATCTTGATAATGTACCGCATTTGAAACCAAATAATGTACCGAAAACTCTTTTTGTTAAGCCATAAACAATTCATACAAACCAAATAAATCAACTTGCATAATTATTTACCTCAACCGGAAGCAATTAAAACAAACATAGACATTAAAGTACCGCATTTGTACCGTAATTTTGTAAGCCCAAACAATTGATACCAAACAGTAAAGCAAGATAGCAATAGTTTTTCTTAACCGGAAACAATTGAATCACACACATACATCCATACACAAATAATGGAATAAACATCAATTTTACCGAAATTTTGTTAAGCAGAAGCAATAAATATATGCACTAAAATCCTTTCTGCAACACCATTTTGCTGTGGTGTTTTTCTGACTGTGCGGCGTCTCACAATCCCTTGCTCCTTGCAGAACTTATTGAACTCACCTCCACAAAATTCCAAACCATTGTCTATCCTCAAGCACTTGATTTGTCTTCTGGTTTGTTTCTCAACCATAGTCTCCCATTGCTTGAACTTGAAAAAAGTTTCATATTTCTGTTTAACTATGAATACCCATACCTTCCTTGAGAAATCATCAATGAATTTCAACATATATCTGCCACCACCATGTGACTCCACCCGAGAAGGACCCCAAAGATCAGAATGAATATAATCCAAAATACCCTTGGTTTTATGAATAGTTGTACTGAACTTGACTCTACACTACTTCTCAAAGACACAATGTTCACATAAATCAAGCTTACCAGTTTTATGACCACAAAGCAATCCCTGCTTACTCAAAACAGCCAACCCCCTCTCACTCATATGCCCTAACCGCAATATGCCAAAACTTGGTAGTATCATCTTCTGAAATTGAAGAATATACAGCTGCATTACATGTTACAGTAGTACCTTGCAGTATATAAAGACCATTAACTCTTGTACCTTTCGTGATTGTAAGATTTCCTCTTGAGACACGAATAACTCCACCTTCACCTTGATACTTGCAACCATTTGAATCAAGTGTACCCAAAGAAATAAAATTTCCTCTCAAATACAGAACATGCCTAACCTTGGTTAAAGTCCTCACAATACCATCATGCATCTTAATTTGAATTGTACCTACACCCACCACTTTACAAGTGACATTGTTTCCCATACGAACTCTTTCACCTTATCGAGCTTGAAAAGTAGAAAACCATTCTCTATGAGGACACATATGAAAAGTACAACCCCAATCAAGAATCTACCCATTATCCAAGCTTTCGGTATAAACTGTGAGAACCGTTCCATCATCACTTTCTACTTCAACGTTTGCCGCAGTGCCTTAGTTTGCATTCTTCTCAAGATTCTTCATTTCTGGAAAATCCTTCTTGAAATGCCCTACTTGCTTACACTGAAAGCATTTGAATTTTCCCGATTTGGATTTAGACCTTGACTTTGATCTACTTCTTTCTAAACCATCCTTTTGATTTCCATTCCTCTTACAAACAACCCATCTCCCAAATTATCTTTACCATCAATACCGGTCTTCTTAAACTCCTTGGAATTCAAAACCGCCTTAACGTCTTCCATGGAAATTATATTCTTCCCATACATTACGGTATCAACAAAGTTATCATAAGATGGTGGTAAGGAACAAAGCAAGCCTAATTCTTGGTCTTCATCTTCAATTTTGACATCAATATTTGCCAAATCCAAGATATTTATATTATAATCATCAATATGATCTATAATAGACATTTCTTCATGCATTCTAAGAGTATGTAATTTCTTCTTAAGATAAAGACGATTAGTCACGGATTTAGTTATGTACCTTTTCTCCAACTTGTTCCATAGCCCGTTCGGAGTTGTTTATGTCGCAACTTCTCTCAAGACATCATTGCTTAAACACAACAAAATTAATACATATGTTTTCTCCATGAGTTGTTACTTTTCTTCATCCTTCAATGTTGTTGCTAGAGCCGTTTTCCCTTTCAAAGTTTTCACTTGCACCAAAACATCCCTCATCTTTAGACTCCATAGATTGAAATCATTCTTTCCATCAAACTTCTCAATCTCATACTTTTCCGCCATTGTAGATCGCTTCTACCTGGAGCTCTGATACCAATTTTTATAACCAATGGCTCAAGCTAGTATAATCAACCAAGATATGAAAATGGAAATGAAATACATCAAATCAAGCACACACACAACACAAGGATTTATAGTGGTTCGATCAAGATGGTCTACATCCACTTGCGAAGACGACGAAATGATTCCACTATGAGGATCAAACAAGTTTACAAGGTTTCTCCCAAATCCCCTCTCAAGAACATAGCCTCCTTTTGTGCCTCACACTCTCTCAAGAATAACATTAGTTTTTTCTCTCTATTATGAACACTAGACCCCTTTTATATGACCTGGGTTGCATAATAGACTAATGGACTTATGGGCCAAGTCAAAGGAAGTAAGCCCAACCGAATACACACAAGTATTCAAGGCATACACAACATGTCTCTTGTAGGAAACCAAAGTCGGAACAACATCTTATGAATGATCATATGAACTTTAGTTCTTTAGTGCAGCTCCCTACTAGTGGTAAGAACATGGAGAGGAAGAAGACTATTGGAGGCATTGTTAAAAATTACAATAAATCGGACCCGATTAGGGATTTGGGTCTTAGTAATGAGAAGTTGGGGCGTGGAAAAAGGACCTCTGCCAAGAAAAAGTTCTAAGTTCGCTCTTTTATTTGTGATTTTTAGTCTTTAGGGTTCTTGACTTTCTCTTAGTTGTTGCTGGGAGTGGCTCTTGTACTTTTTGTTGTTCCGCTTTGGCGCTTGTACCTTCTTTTTCTTTTTCAATAAAAATCTAACAGTTTCACCTTAAAAAAAAAAACAAACCAAAAAAAACGAAAACGAACAATTACTTCAACTGATTAATCACCTCAACATGAGAGATGATATAATCACAGAACTGTGTAAGTTCCATACTTCTGGTTAGAAGTTTTGGGCCTTCGATATTTCTTTTATTATAATAAAGAAAGGAAAAATAAATGGGTGTTTTAAACATAGAAATTAGAACAGAAATGGAAAAAAATGGGACTCAAACATATATATATATATATATATATATATATATATATATATATATATATATATATATATATATTATTTTACCTTTTCCTTTTCAAAAAAAGGAATGAAAAATGGGAAAATAGGTTGTTTGGATACACATCCAGAAGTTTCTTTTTGACTTCTGGAAGAAAAAAAGTCAGAAGTTAGTTTGGGTACACAATTTAAGAATGACTTCTAGAATTAACAAAGTTAACTATTTGTGAAGCAAAATGTTTTTGCTTCTGGCTTCTTCTCCTGGAGAAGCTGCTTCTGGTATCCATACGCGCTATTAGTAACAATGTTATGCTAAGCTGAAAGGTAAGGGTTACCGCTTTGGTTTCCAGAGTTTATTCCTCCAAACTTAAGAGGCAATTTTGGAGTATGGCCTTTGAAAGTGTTCTTGTGAATCTTTATCTCATTTCTTTCTCTGAAAAATGAATACTTATTGTAGTAGAATTATATTGTCTTTCATGATTATATTTATGATCTAACCCCAATTATGACATCTCTTCTCTCCCACTTCACACCTCACAACGCATCCTTCTTCCTGAGAGAAATGCGCTTTAATTTTCCCGGAAAATATGCCAATACAAAACCTTTATTATTCGGCATGGCTTCATGAATTGTATGGATGGGTCCATGCATGTATACATAATATGCGTTAGAAATGCCAATCGCTTTCCTAGGACACCAAAAAAACAGGCCGAACTTTATCAGGCGCCGAGTGCTCGGGAAGAATCTGGTTCATCAGGTAAGTCAGCTGGATAAACCGGTATTGTGGATTTTTTTTTTAAAAAGAGGGTATGTAAGCCACATTAAAATTACCATCTGTGAAGGTACGATTAGTATCCAAAAACTTCTCGGCAACATTCGCGAAAGTGGATAATGTTGTAGTCCATTTTGTCGGTGTATGATAGGGTCGGTCCTGCAGAGACCAAGGACAGATAAAGCATACTCTGGTTTAGTTATTGAAGTTCCGTCTGATAAGCATACGCAAGTGGAAATCACCGATTACACTGACTTGGTCACATTCTCATATCTACGTTATCCAAGCCACCACAAGGTTGTCCCTAGAGTAGGAAATTTTTTCTATAACAACAAACTACAAACGAAGTAACACAAATATATCTGATAGTCAATCCATTTTCATCAGTCGGTTGGTGGAGTGAGAAATATGTGATTTATCTCAATTGGATTTCAAGCTGCTCAACGAACTGAGAAAACGCATCCCATGGGATTTGTCTCGAATGAGCCTATACAAAGATAAGGTAACTTTCTCGACTGTTGCACTGGAGAAATGATAAACCTGAAATTACTGGTTTTTATCAAGCGGTTTTTCTTTTCCTATACCTTTTTTCTGCTTGATCATCAATGATTGGATCCCTTAATAACTATAAATATCCAAACTTTATCAGGTTTTTCCGATGATTCCACATGGAATTCCAAGATCTCGTTATTTTTTATTTTCAATATCCACTTCTGCAACGAGGGGGCACATATTTTATTTTCTATCTTGTGCTTCTTGACTTGAAAATAAATCCCTGGCGGAAGAAAAAGGAGATGGTATATACTAAATTTAAAACAATCAATTTCAAAGCGTAAACCTTTTGGCATACAAAAAGTGAACTCATCTTCTGTATATTCTTCATCCTCCTCCTTGAAATGAGATCGGGCACTTCCCTAGGATTGAAGGGAATGCGTGATGTAAGACCTAGTCTTGTTCCAGAGTTCAGACTCCATAATATCCGTTTTCTTTCTTTCTTTTCCCGTAAGTTTTAATATTCATGGAGATTTTAGGGTACATTAATTTTATACCACTAGTTTTGATACCCAAAAAATATACCATTATACAACAATAAATATACCCATAGCATTTAAAAAA
This sequence comes from Papaver somniferum, assembly GCF_003573695.1. Classification (NCBI taxonomy): domain Eukaryota; kingdom Viridiplantae; phylum Streptophyta; class Magnoliopsida; order Ranunculales; family Papaveraceae; genus Papaver; species Papaver somniferum. The sequence continues at coordinate 126,237,128 of NC_039362.1, read as the reverse complement.
CCTTGTTCATAAAAAATAGATTACCTTAATACCCTCATTTATAATATTTTTCTTCATTTCAAAATGTAACAAATTTCTTTCTCTATCACTTCTCCGCCGCCACCGCCGCCGCCACCACCAACACCAACACCAACATTAACACCAACACCACTAATATTCCACCACCAACACTCTACCGCCACCACCAGTACCACCACTACCACCTCCGCCACTACAACCACCATTGTTGCCTCCATCACCACTGCCGCTGTCGTCAGCACTCCACCACCATCGCTGCCGCCAGTACTGCCACAACCATCATTATCGACGCTATCACCGTCGTCGCCACCACCACCGATACCGTCGTCTCCGCCCCATCACCACCGCCGCCTCCACCACTAAAGTTTGGTGTTGACATCCGTAGTTGATACCAAAAAAGTTCAAAAATTACTGATGCAATAAGACTATTAGATTTGAAGCGCATGAAATAGTTAAACAAGAAAGTCAATCTCCATAGAGAAGCGATTTCCCTAACCCCTTTTGCTTTATTTGTTGGATTTTATTATTGGTCAGAAAAATCTCTGAACGAACCCATTTTGAAACTTTAGGCCAAATCCACTTTCAGATCACTTCAATGCTGGAACTATGACTATTGCATTTAAGGTCATTGATGCATAAACAAAGAAACCAATTAGTCTACATGCACAACAGAACTTTTAAGGAGGAACGAAAGGTTCTTTCGGATAGGTGATTGGAGTAGAAATATTATCACAAGGTCAAATGAGATGGTACTCTTGTCTTCTTACTGCAAATTGATTCCTAAATAGATGGTTTAAATTAGAAGTGGATTTGAACCACTGACACAAGGATTTTCAGTCCTTTGCTCTAACCAGCTGAGCTACCCAGGCCACTTTCTTTCCCAAAGTCAGTCTCACTTATAGAGCCAAATGGGTATAGTACGCCTGATGAAAGGAGTTTGATTTATCCTCGCCTTGAAGGAGAATTTCGTTATATCTTGTTCCAAATAACCTTTCTGCGGATGACCGACAGTTTGGAATCAAATATTTCCATCTTGATATCAAACCGTACTTGTTCTTGGTTAAAAATTGGGGGTCTAACAACCACATCCAATATTTCTCTTAGCAATCTGTATGGACTAACTCCAATATACTTTCAAGAGAATCAACTAGACAGTCAGACTCAATCTTAAGAAAAGTACATCCAAGAGTTATATCTCGATTTCTCAATTCAATCTGCAATCAAACAAATAGGAATTTGCGAGCCCGATTGATTATAAGAAATTAATTGGACGGTATAAAAAACCAATATCCAAGTATCAATCAATTTAATCAACAACCAAAGGTTGGATTCACAATTGATTGAACTTACACACAACCTGTGATATTTCAATTATATAAACAAATATAATGCGGAAAAGAAATAACACAGACACCAGAAATTTTATTATCGAGGAAACCGCAAATTCAGAAAAACTGCGGGACCTAGTCCAGATTTGAACACCACACTGTATTAAGATGCTACAGACACTACCCTACTACCAATGAACTTCAGACTGGAATATACTTGAGCCCTAACCAATCTCACACTGATCTAGGTACATTTGCGCTCCTTACGTCTCTGAAACCCAACAGGATTCTTCGTACTTGATTCCCTTAGATGATCTCACCCACAACTAAGAGTTGCTACGACCCAAAGTCAAAGACTTGATAAACCAATCTGTCTCACACATAAATTCTATTGATATAGATAAATCTGTCTCCCGCAGAAATACCTATGAGATTTGTTCCTTCTTATGATAAATCAAGATGCACATGAACCAATTGATAAATTGGACTTATATTCCCGAAGAACAACCAAGTATTATCAATCACCTCACAATAATCTTAATCGTATGGAAGCGAAACAAGATATTATGGAATCACAAACGATGAGACGAAGATGTTTGTGACTTCTTTTAATCTTACCTACCGGAGATAAATCTCAAGCAAATCTTAGAAAAGATAATACTCAATCACGATAGTATAAGCAATATCAAAACATGCAACTACAGAGAAAATAGTTGGGTCTGGCTTCACAATCCCAATGAAGTCTTTAAGTCGTTAACCTACAAGGTTTTGGAATAAACCTAAGGATAAAGAAGAATCGACTCTAGTCGCAACTAGTATCACACATGAGGTATATATAAGGATTAGGTTTCCTAGTTGCTAGAGTTCTCCCTTATATAGTCATCAAATCAAGTTTTGATAGCTTTGGAACAAAGCAATGAATATTCACCGTTAGATGTAACCTAATCTAAGAGCCAAGCTAAGTTTGCTTGAAACTAAAGCAATATCTCTCCACCGTTAGATGGTCTTAGCTTGTTACACACAAATGAAATGTACCTTCATTTAGATATGGATAACCGTACCTAAACGTGTACACTAGGTTGGCTCAACAATAGTTAACCGAAGCTAGCTATATGAACATTTGATATCAACCTTATTCATCTTAACCACAACTACTTCAAATGAATCAAATGAAACTAGTTATAGAGTTGTTCAATTGTTTATATTCTCATAGAAGTATACAAGACACAATTGTAGCAAAATCGGTTTGACTCACTCGAATCAATTCATGAACATTATAGCCACGGTTTGCAAAAGATTGCGTTCCTTATTATATGAATGTATTAGTTCATGGCACAACCGATTCTAGAACTTAACCCGCTCAAGTATGCAAACGGGTACGCATACTTACGTAGCCGGACTTGGATTGTGTCCGACAATACGCGAACGGGTACACATACTATCACACATCAAAAACATCAGTTGAATTCAGTACACGTACGGTTACGCATATAATATTTCCCGGACTTCAACTGAGTTCACCAGTATGTGTACGGGTACGCATACCAAGGCTCCCGGACTTTACCTGACCTCGCTAGTACGCATATGGGTATGCATACTATACCGGTCTTGGATCAACATATATGCAAGTACGCATACTATGTCTATAATCCAATTATGGTTAAGTGTTTTAAACTCTATTTAAATCATTGAAACATTTTTAGAGGATTACAATAGTTGTTTTTACAAACTATTAACATCAAATCTATTTTCAAGTGATTGACATAATCAATACTAAACATTCCTAGTCTACATCAAATGAGATGTTACAAGGCGATTTTCATATGATCATCTTTTGACTTTCATCAAGAGCATAAGATGAACTTGGTTAAAGTGAAAGATTACCAACACATATTTCGAGAAATATGTAAGCGAGTTAAACTCATCTCGAAATAACAAATGTGTATAATCGAATACTATCTAGCTATACGACTTTTGTCTCAATATAGGAGATAGAGTAGAAATAGACTGTCCGAGTGATACTGAGTTTCAGTCTCCACATACCTTTTGTTGATGAAGTTCCACAAGCTCTCCTTAGTAGTTCTTCGTCTTCAATTGATGAACGCCGTGAATTATAAAGCTCAACTACACAATCTATCCTAGTATGAGACATAGCTATAAGTAGTCTAGAAATCAAGACTTATAGTTTTGATCACTAAACTTGACAAACAAGCTTGAGATAGCAACGCTTGCGAGTTTGACCGAGCAACGCTCTAACAATCTCCCTATTTGTCAATTTTAGTGATAAAACTGTCAATACATATGGATTACAAAATAAATAAACTTTGTAGCTTCTCATCCAAATGCTTGATCTCCTTCGTTCTTCAACATTACTAGAAATCTTCGTCATTTCCAAGTATTCCAGTGATTTTGAACGTGTTCAACTCAGCATCATAGTTGTTGAAGATCCGTAGCCATAATAATGAGAAAACAGTTGCTCTCAATCATTGTTATGCAATGTCATAGTATTATTACACAACATCAAATTCCAATTGTATCACAACTTTGACAACAATACTATGGTGATATGTATCACTCCCCCTTAGTCAATACTTCTTCTCACAATGAAAACCACTCCCCCTTACATAATGACCCGTAAACCATATGTATTTGTAGTGTGAATTACACATTAATTTTACCCCTTTTTGTCAATATAAATTGGCAAAGGTACGAAAACTAATGTGATCCTAATGAAATTTTCATAGAGATACTTCATGACCAAAAGAGAACATATCAACTTTTTTTCGATGATTTCACATAGTCGAAACTTAGGTATTCATCAAGGAGTTTACAAAGATACAGGAAAACTCCTACAATATTCCACAGTCGCACTCCCCACAAAGATTTGGCAATTAAGAACAAGTACAATTAAGAATCCCCCCCCCCCCCCCCCCATAAAATATCATTCCCGGAAAAACAACAAGATCGACCTTACTTTTAAAAGAAAAGAAGGATTTCTTTGGACATTAAAAAATTACATGAAACATGAATTTGTATCCAGAAAACTCAATTAAATTAACCACAAGAGAACCCATGATTAATTTAATCGAAAATGCTCAACATATGAGAACTTACGGAGCCGCACAGTACTTTAACATAGAAGTGGATCAGGGAAATACCAATACTGCGGAATATTCAAAGATTCATTCTATTTTCATCAATATTTGCATAAAACATATAATAGACTTAATCTTTGCAATTAAAAGTTCATCCTATCTTCCATCAATATTTGGATAATGACATAATAGGCTTAACTTTTGACATATATGGGACAATCATAGTTCACGGATGCAAACACACATATCCCATAATAATTTTTCCAATATATAAAACCAATAAAGATTAATACTGCAAAATCATCTTCCAAATAAACTTTAGAATTTAAATAAATAAATCTTAAAACATTGCAAGATGAAAATCGTTGGCAATAGCTATGTGTACTCACAATAATTGCTATTCCAAACCCTAGTTATCCTTCTTAAAACACAAGAATCAATCTTTTTTCGCACGTATTTACACCAAGAATAGCTACCAAAGGCGTATAAAAAGGTTTTATTAACAAACAAGAACATACAAAGTCATTAATGACCATGCACCATAGTTCACATACGATGATTATGAACATTCAAGAATCCCATAGCAATGTGTAGTACTGTCCATTCTTGAACTTCCTTCTTTGTAATTCACCAACAACTTTCTTGTAAAAGCTACAAATGAGCTTATAAGAGTAGTGCTCCAAGAATCCAAGTTCCCAAGTCCAAGATAAGTGGAACAAGTGCAACGAAACGGAGCAAAACACTCAAAAACAAGAGACGGGACAAGGTCCAATCTTAACTCATCCAAATTCAAGAATTCTCATCTACATTTTGAAGAGAATTCAAATAAGAAGAGAATACAAAAAGAATGAGGTCATTATGAGTTCGGACGAAGAAGTTATGGCCAAAACAAGTTTACCGAATATCGACGTCTATATGCCAGTATGCATACCGGTTTGCAAACGAATTTTCGTGACCTGGGGCAGTATGCAAACGGGTTTGCGAAATAAAATCCCTGGATTTTGATTTTAAATGATGGCATGCATACCTTGTATGTGTACCATGAAGACCAAACATCCCAAAATACTATTTTCAAACCTAAACATTTAAGAACCTTAAACACAAATCAAGTTAGGTAGAAATGAACGATAATCAAGGTACATGGATCATTATAAATACTCTAAGAAAATGATAAAAACACAAATATTTCTCAAGTTTATAGAAATACCTTTTAGAAATATCCTGTCGTGAATCCTACGACAATACCAAATATTCAATATCATACCTAACACAATATGTGCGTCCCAATTCTCGTGCTTCCCTCACCGTATACATAGCAGGGCATTCCTTGGTGAGGATGCACTTACAACACAATCAAGTTGTGTTGAGGTGAACAATGTCTTGCTCACCACAAGTGACTTTTGGATTATCATTAAAGATATCGCTTTAGAACCTTTCACATCCAAATCCATCTTACCAAAGAACTTTTTAAGTTCCAACATCATGGATACTGCCTTCTCCATAGTCATGGAGGCTTTCTTTTCTACCCACTTCTGAGTGCGTTTAGGAACAGTATAAACCTTCTTCCCATTACTCTATCCTAGATTTCTCGAAAGAGAATTGGATTGACTATTCTTTTGCAAGTTAGTCTTTCTCCAATTGGGAGCATCAGATCTTGTCTTCGTCTTTACGAAGTTATCATTTTGATAACCATTATGATTGTGAAAAGGATTCGTATGACGTTTATACGCAAATCTAGGTTTATCACAACACTGATTCCTTTTCCTAAAGGTTGGACAGTTACAACCTGTAACGTTAAAGGGATTAGTCTTAACATATGATCTTGGTTTCACAACTTCTTGTGATGCCAAAAAAAGAACATCACGAAGTTTCTCATTCCTTATACGGAAACGACATCTCCTTTCCAGGTGACTTTTATTTCCGCAATAGTGGAAAATATAAGGAATGTTCTTACCTCGATCTGTGTGTGCTGACTTTGGAGGTTGATATACTTTGCTCTTTCGAACCTTAACAGCCGATAAAGGTATTTCACTTTTGCCATCAGTTGAAACCTTATGTTGAGAATAATCACTGGCCTTGACAAATTTTACCTCTTTGCTAATACTTGGAGCATCTATTCCCTTATAGCATAATCCTCGTGTATCACAATGATTTTTACTTGCTCCTAGCATGGAAGATAATTTTGTAGAGCTAGAATTGAATCTTTTCATATTTTCTTCCAGAGGTTTAACCTTCTCGAGAGTAGCAGAAAGGTCAGTCTTCAATTATTTTTCTCGGGAGAGAAAAACTTTCTCTCTATCATTGAAACAAGTTTCTTGAGAGTCATACCTTGTTTCAATTTCTGCAAGTCTTTCTTTCAACACAAAGATATTTCGGCGAAGAGTTTCACATTCAGAATCTTTTGAACGTACATCTTCCTCGCAATTTTTAAGAAGAGATTGCAATAAACTATAACCACAATCATACCCCCTTAAAGAGTTTTCTCATTTTTCTGTTTTCTAGACAGAGAGGAGTCAGAAACTCAGGAAAACAAGATGTTGACTTCTTTTTATTTAGGAGATGATCGAAAAGATTGATGTACTGTGACACTTCCTCATCAACATCTTGTCCCTATTCTGAATCACTTTCATCAGAAAGTTCACCCACCTGTTCATCTAGGCGTGCTACCCAGTTATATACATATTTAGATGACGGAGAAGACGTGAGATATTTCTCAGGAAAAAAAAGACTTTGGACCAAGTCAGAATGTTTTTGGTGATGCGCTATCAGAGATATTATCGTCCATAGTCATATCCCTACAAACACAGACTTATGAGGTCTTAAACGTGTTTGCCTGCTCTGATACCAATTGAAGAAGCGGGGGTCTAACAACCACACCCAATATTTCGCTTAGCATTCTGTATGGACTAACTCCAATATACTTTCAAGAGAATCAACTAGACAATCAGAATCAATCTTAAAAAAAAAGTACATCCAAGAGTTATATCTCTATTTCTCAATTCAATCTGCAATCAAACAAATAGGAATTTTCGAGCCCGATTGAATATAAGAAATAACTTGGATGGTATCAAAAACCAATATCCAAGTGTCAATCGATTTAACAACAACCAAAGGTTGGATTCACAATTGATTGAAGTTACGCACAACCTTTGATATTTCAATTATATAAACAAATATAATGCGGAAAAGAAATAACGCAGACACCAGAAATTTTGTTAACGAGGAAACCGCAAATGCAGAAAAACCCCGGGACCTAGTCCAGATTTGAACGCCACACTGTATTAAGCCGCTACAGACACTAGCCTACTACCAATGAACTTCAGACTGGAATGTAGTTGAGCCCTAACCAATCTCACACTAATCAAGGTACATTTGCGCTCCTTACGTCTTTGAACCCCAACAGGATTCTACGCACTTGATTCCCTTAGCTGATCTCACCCACAACTAAGATTTGCTACGACCCAAAGTCTAAGACTTGATAAACCAATCTGTCTCACACAGAAAAGTCTATTGATATGGATAAATCCGTCTCCCACAAAAATACCTATGCGTTTTGTTCCTTCTTATGATAAATCAAGGTGCACAGGAATCAATTGATAAACCATACTTATATTCCGAAGAACATCCAAGTATTATCAATCACCTCGCAATACTCTTAATCGTATGGAAGCGAAACAAGATATTGTGGAATCACAAACGATGAGACGAAGATGTTTGTGACTTCTTTTAATCTTACCTATCGGAGATAAATCTCAAGAAAATCTTAGAAAGATAATACTTAATCACGATAGTATAAGTAAGATCAGAACATGCAACTACAGAGGAAATAGGTGGGTCTGAAAATGCGGGGGTCTAACAACCACACCCAACAATTCGTGTGGAAATCTGAGAGGACTTACTCCAATACACTTTTTAGAGAATCAACTAGACAGTCAGACTCATTCTAGAATAAAGTCTATCAAAGAGTTTAATATCTCTAACTTTTAATTCAATTTGCAATCAACAAATAGAAATCTGCTAGCCCGATTGAATAAGAGGAGTAACTTGAACGGTACCAAAGACCAATGTTCAAGTGTCAATCAATGTTAATCAACAAACCAAGGTTAGATATTCTAATTGATTGATCTTATCGTACAACCTGTGATATTTCAATTATATAACAAAGTATAATGTGGAAAAGAAATACCGCAGATACCATAATTTTGTTAACGAGGAAACCGCAAATGCAGAAAAACCCCAGGACCTAGTCAAGATTGAACACCACACTGTATTAAGCCGCTACAGACACTATCCTACTACCAATTAACTTCGGACTGGACTGTAGTTGAACCCTAATCAATGTCACACTGATTCAAGGTACAGCTGCGCTCCTTACGTCTCTGATCCCAGCAGGATACTACGCACTTGATTCCCTTAGCTGATCTCACCCACAACTAAGATTTGATACGACCCAAAGTCGAAGACTTGATAGACAAATCTGTGTCACACAGAAAAGTCTATAGGATTGAATAAATCTGTCTCCCACAGAAATACCAAAGAGTTTTTGTTCCGTCTTTTGATAAATCAAGGTGAACAGGAACCAATTGATAACCCGGACTTATATTCCCGAAGAACATCCTAGAATTATCAATCACCTCACAATAAACTTAATCGACTAGCGAAACAAGTTATTGTGGAATCACAAACGATGAGACAAAGTTTGTTTGTAATTACTTTTCTATCTTGCCTATCGGAGATATAAAATCTCGAGCCAAATATTTCTATTGCACTCTACACGATAGAAACATCAAGATCAGATTACGCAACTACAAAGATAATAGTTGGGTCTGGCTTCACAATCCCAATGAAGTCTTCAAGTTGTTAACCTACAGGGTCTCGAGAAGAAACCTAAGGTTAAAGGAGAATCGACTTTAGTTATGCAAATAGTAACACACAGGAGGTGTGGGGATTAGGTTTCCCAGTTGCTAGAGTTCTCCTTTATATAATTTTCAAATCAGGGTTTGCAATCCAAGTTACCTTGGTAACAAAACATTCAATAATCACCGTTAGATGAAAAACCTGATTCAACCAAGCTAATATCTTTCAACCGTTAGATCGAACTTAGCTTGTTACACACAAATGAAATGTACCCTCATTTAGGTTTATGTAACCGTTCCTAAACGTGTACACCAGGTTGGTTCACAAATAGTTAACCAAGGTTAGCCATATGATTACTCTCATATCAACCTTATTCATCTTAACCATAACTAGTTCAAATGACTCAAATGAAACTAGTTAAAGAGTTTTTCAATTGTATAGAAAACACAATCGAAACCAAATCGGTTTGATTCACTTGAATCAATCGTGAACATCGTATCCACGGTTTGCAAAGATTGCATTCCTTATGATTTAAATGTTTAAGTCCATGAAATGACCAATTTGACAAAGTAACCATCTTAAGTATGCGTAAGCAACCGTATTTTGAGTTTGTTAAGTTTCCAAACACATCAGAAAGTTTCGGTTCGAAAACTTCCGCCAGTATGCGTACGGGTACGCATACTTATCTTGTCTCCTTCACCAATTTCGTATATATGCTTCCCGGTTTATGGATTTATACAATAATGTTCAAACACACTATATATGCTTATATCCAAAGATGGTTACATCCTCAACTCTTTATTTCAATCATTGAAACATTCTTCTATAATGACAATAACTGTTTTCACACACTATTAGCATCGAAGCAATTTTCAAGATATTGAAATAATCATTATCGAACCATTCCAAGCCTATATCAAATGATTGTATCACACAAACCATGTAAGATGTTACTCGGAAATTTTCTCATGATATAAGATGAACTTGGTTGAAGCGAAAGCTTACCAACACATATTTCGAGAAATATGTAAGCGAGATATACTCAACTCTAAATCTCAAATGTGTATAGAGAAAACTATATCGTAACACGACTTATGTCTCAATATAGGAGATAGTATAAATAGACTTTCCAAGTGATAGCTAAGTTCAATTCTCCACATACCTTTTGTCGAAGAAGTTCCACAAGCTCCCCTTAGTACTTATTCGTCTTCAAGAGATGAACGCCGAGAGATCTAATCTCAACTACACTATCTATATCCTAGTCCGAGACATCTATAAATAGACTAGAAATCAAGACTTATAGTTTTTATCACTAACATTGACAAACATGCTTGAGATAGAAACACATGCGAGTTCGACCGAGCAATGCTCTAACAATCTCCCCCTTTGTCAATTTTATTGACAAAACTATCAATACATATGGATTACAAAATAAATAAAAATTGTAGATTCCTATCCACATGCTTGATATCCTTGGCATCTTTAACGCGACTAGAAATCTTCATTACTTCCAAGTAATCCATGATCCTAAAGGTTGTAAGTACAGCATCATAGTTGTTGAAGATCCGTAGCTATAACAATGAGAAAACAAAATGCTCTCAATCATTGTTATACAGTGTCATAGTATTATTACATAACATCAAAGTCCAATTGTATCACAACTTTGACAACAATACTATGGTGATATTCATCACTCCCCCTTAGTCAATACTTTATCTCAACATGAAAACCACTCCCACTTACATAATGATCTGTAAACCATATGTATTTGTAGTATCACACTACACATTAATTCTCCCCCTTTTTGTCAATATAAATTGGCAAAGGTACGAAAACTAGTGGGCTCCTCATGAAATTTCCACGGAGATACTTCATAACTAAAACAAAATACCATACCATCTTATTTAGATGCAATCATAAAGTCGAAGCTAAATGCATTCATCAAGGAGTTAATAAAGATACAAGATAACCCCTAATATTCCACAGCCGCACTCCCCACGAATATTTGGCAATTAAGCACAAGTTCAATATGAAATCTTCCCCGTAAAATGTCATCCACGAAGGAACAACAAAGGCGACATTACTTTCACAAGAAAAGAAGGATTTCTTTGGACAAAATCAAATCACATGAAAACATGAATTTGAATCCAAAGTATTCAATTGAATTATCCATAAAAGAATTCATGATTGATCCAATCGAAATGCATAATTAAATTAATCACAAGAAAACTCATAATTAATTCAATTGGAGTACACAACCAAATTAACCACAAAAGTGATCAATTCAATTGGTCATGCTTGACATAAGAGAATTTACGGAGCAAAAACTAAAATAACCATAAGAGAATGATCAATTTAGTTGGTCATGCTCAAACATAAGAGAACTTACGGAGAAACACAATATATGCACAAAAATATGGATCGGATATCGACCAAATACTGCGGAATAGACAGGGATTCATTCTATTTTCCATCACCAATGACATATAATAGACTTAGTCCTTGTAAACAAAAGTTTATCCTTTGTTCCATCAAATAATGACATAAAAGGCTTTAACTTTTGTAATGTCAAAAGTTCATTCTATATTCCATCAATACATTCATACCGACATAATAGAAATAACTTTTGAACAAGTATGAGACAGTCACAGGTTCACAGACGTAAACAACATAGCTCATATCAATTTGCAATATATAAAATCATAAAGATTAAAATTCCAAAAATCATCTTCCAAAAACTTAGAATTTAAATAAATAAATCTAAAAAACATAAAGATGAAAATCGTTGGACATAGCTATGTGTATTCACAATAATGGACATTCCAAAACCTTGTTATTCTTCTAAAAACAAGAAATAAATTCTATAAAAGAAGATTTACTAGACATAAAAAGCATCTCTCAAAACAACGAGAGACAAGTCACAGAAGATTAGTCAACATCTTCATCATCCGAAACCATAAGAGTGGCTTGAATCCTATCCATGTCATCCTTGATATCCGGAAACTTGGTATCAATTACAAGTAGTTGCTCTTGAACACACTTTAGTTTGGAATTGATCTTACAAACATCTTTGTGAATTTGATGAAGAAGATTCATGGAAGAGGAATCACATGAGCCATCAAGTGTGTTGAACCTTTGTCTCTTGCAAGCATTCTCCTTCATGCAATTGAAGGCACAAGTTTGGGAGAACCAATGGAGTTCCCAATTGGATCTATATCGAAAGTGCGACAAATTCGCACAATCAAGAAAGGAAATCCTAGCTTCTTGTTGGAGGATCTCATCGACACCATTTGAAAAATGATGAAACCACAAATGTCGAGACTTTGAAAATCCAACACAAGGAAATAGACCAATTCCGAAAACTCACGACTCCAACAAGAATTCTCAATCGTGGAGGGACAAAGATTAGATATTCCAAGTTTAGCAAAAGACGTCAAGGAAAGACTAAGATCATTGGTAGGAAACTTACTTTCATTCCACGCTACACTCTTACCACATAGACCAATGGAGATGGTTTCGTAAGAAGGACGTTCATGACAAGGTCTTAGAAGGCGATAATTCCCAAGAGGAATATTAGTAATCTTTCAAATTAACTCTCTAGTTACATGAACCCTTTGTTTATTAACCATGGTCTTGAATTCCATGTCTTCAAGATCATCATCATAAATGTTGGCATAGAAGATTCTAGTAAGAGTATCAAATCCTTCACCAAGACCATCAAAGATGTTTCCAAGCTTAAACTTTTCAAAACAAATTAAATCCTCTTTATAACCACTAGAAAAATCCATTTTCTTTTCTAGAATAAATCCATTATATGAAATCCTTTCGAAAACTCTAGCACAAGAATTATTGACAAATCTAATCCTAAGAGAATCTTGATCTATAGGAGGCTTCATGCTAGAAGATGAAGAACCCAAATTTTTTGAAATCCTTTTTGAAGCTTTGAAATTCATCATGAGATCTAGAAATTGGAAGGGAAAACAAGAGGAAATCACTTACTTGGAATGAACCTTGAACACCCCTTTGTCTTATTTTCCTCCTAGGAATTTAATGGAGGAATCTTATGAGTCCTAGAAAGTTCATGTACGCGGACTGATGGGATGAAGAAGAAGGTACGCATACTTTCTTCTTTATATACCTACTAATGGGCTTGGACCCGTTTATGAACCGCGACCCACAAAAGGAATGTAGGATTTGCTTTGATGTTCACACACCAAGTTAGAGCAACCTGTTAAACCACAATTTGAGTGAGGAGACGGATGCAGTAGAAAGCTTACTTAATTATTCTAGAATGACAGAATAACCTTTTAACCCAACTATTCACAAATCAAACCATTTATTTCCCCATCTCAAGATATATACAAATGGGGTAATGCCAAGCTTGTTACCAAGTGGCATGATGTGCAGAGAGATTCTCATGTAACATTTCTGGTTGATATTTGTGATCAGTCCCAATGATATAATCAAATAATGATGATAATCAGGGTTGTCAGAGCTTTCTATCTTCCTTTTCATATGACTAGAAAAAAGATTCTTCCGATACCTTGACCTTGTGTCAAAAACATGAGAACCCGTATTGGATCTACTTGTATTGACAACGTGTTCAGTTCGTACATCATTATTCCATAGTTTTACATGTACAGAACTTTTATCGGGTCGATTCTTAAACTTAACAGAATTAAGTTTTTCTAAGAATCTAAAAACGACTTCAAAATCTCTAAATAGATCTTTGTCAATTGATCCATTACGATGGTATTTATCAAAAAGATTAAGAGTTAATCTAGTGAGAGTCCATATCTTTGAGCATAACGAACGTTTTCTCAATCTTCCCTTCTTTTAATTTTTCTTTTAGATTGTTTCTCATTATCTAAGTTTTTCAAGATCTTAGATGAAATGAGATTATCATAAGAAACCAAAGGCTTTGTCCATAATAATCTTCGAACAATCTTTAAGGATTTCTGGCGTGCGTTACAGATGCCAAGAGTAAGTTTTCCAAAGAAATTTCTCATAGGGCATTTTTTAAGGATCAAACAAACATAGACTTATTAGGTTTATAGTTGAAAGGGGGGGGGGGGGGGGTCTAACAACACCACCCAATATTTCGCTTAGCAATCTGTATGGACTAACTCCGAAATACTTTTCTAGAGAATCAATTACAGTCAGACTTAAACTAGATAAAAGTATCTCAAGGAGTTAATATCACTTTCTTGATTTGATTTTTACTCAAGCTAAAATCAATAGCGAGTCTTTATCAAATACAAGGAATAACTTGGACGGTACCAAAGACCAATGTCCAAGGATCAATCAATATCAATCAACAACCAAAGGTTGGATTTCCAATTGATGATCACAAACGCACAACCTGTATTATTTCAATTATATAAAATATAATGTGGAAAAGAAATAACACAGACACCAGAAGTTTTGTTAACGAGGAAATCGCAAATGCAGAAAAATCCCAGGACCTAATCCAGATTGAATACACACTGTATTAAGCCGCTATAGACACTAGCCTACTCCAAGCTAACTTCGGAATGGACTATAGTTGAACCCCAATCAGTCTCCCACCGATCTAAGGTACAGTTTTACTCCTACGCCTCTGAGCCCAGTAGGATACTGCGCACTTGATTCCGTTAGATGATCTCACCCACAACCAAGAGTTGCTGCAACCCAAAAACGCAGACTTGATAATAAACAAATCTGTCTCACACAGAAAAGTCTATCAAAGGATAAATCTGTCTCCCACAGATAAACCCTAGGTTTTGTTCCGTATTAATATATGAAATCAAGGTGAACAGGAACCAATTGATAATCCGGTCTTATATTTTCGAAGAACAACCTAGATTAATCAATCACCTCTCTACAATCCTTCCTGACTACATAGGCGATTTGTCGAGGAATCACAAACAATGAGACGAAGATGTTTGTGACTTCTTTATCTTGCCTATCGGAGAACCCTCACGATCTCAAGTCAATCAAAGATTGTATTCGTACGATAGAAGATGCAAGATCAGATCACACAACTACGATAAAAGTAGTATCGGTCTGGCTTCACAATCCCAATGAAGTCTTTAAGTCGTTAACCTGGTTTCAAAGAACAAAGCCAAAGGTTAAAGGAGAATCGACTCTAGCGAGCGCATTAGTATCACACAGACGTGTGGGTATTAGTTTTGCACAATGCTAGATGTCTGCTTTATATAGTCTTCAAATCAGGGTTTTGCCTTAGTTACAAAACCGTTAGATGAAAACCTGATTTAGATTCAAGCTAATATTTCTCAACCGTTAGATCGAAAACTTAGCTTGTCACACACACTTGGGTAGACGTTTACTGGGTTTGTGAAAACCGTGCCCAAACGTGTATGTGTATATTGGTTCAACATAGTAACCCAAAAGGTTAACCATATGAGAATTTCATATTACCCTAGTTCTTCTTCACCATAACTAGTTCAATTGACTCAAATGAACTAGTTAGAGAGTTGTTAAATTGCTATGAGATCTTTTGTAACTATAAATACACAATTTAAACAAAGATAATTCGATTCGATTGAATCGGCTCATGAACTTTATAGCCACGGTTTGCATAAAGCATTCCTTAGTAATTTAAGTTTCATGTTCAGAGCACATCTTTAGATCATAACCTCTTAAGCTCACAAACAAGTTCGCGTACTTAAGACAACCGGTGGAGTTTTCCTAACTCAGCAGAAAATCTTGGCAAAGAGACTTTCGCCAGTTCGCGGACTTACACGCAAATGAGTTTTTGGAAAATCCCAGCAGAAATTCTCGGTGCAAGAACTTCCGTCAGTTCGCGGACTTGGCAAAGCCAATTCCTCCGGTTTCTCTCAATCAACAAAGTTCGAAAACTTCGGATTAAGGAATACATGGTTATGTAATCTAAACTCTCATTCAAATCATTGAGACATTCTCAGAGGACGTTATATAGCCGTTATTCACAGACCGTTTCGCGTCAGAGCAGTTCTCAAAGTAATTGAAACTTTTCATGACTTTCGTCACTAGGTGAAGATAAACTTGATCAAAGCGAAACGCTTTACCAACACATGATTTCGAGATATAGATAGGCGAGATATACTCGGCTAGAAATATCAAATGTGTATGATCCAGTCTATATAGCATACGACTTTTGTCACATAATAAGTAGGAGATAGAAGAGATAGACTTTTGAGTGATAGATAAGTTCAAGTCTCCACATACCTTTTTGATGATGAAGTTCCACGGTTACTTGAGTAGATATTCGTCGTTGTATGATGAATCGCCATAAAGTCCTTGAGCTCAACTACACTTTTTTATCCTAGTCCGAGACTTAGCTATGTAGGCTAGAAATCAAGACTCATAGTTTTGATCACTAACATTGACAAACATTCTTGAGATAGCAATGCATGCGAGGTCGACCGAGCTATGCTCTAACAATAATGTTTGCCTGCTCTGATACCAACTGAAAATGCGGGGGGTCTAACAACCACACCCAACAATTCGTTTGGAAATCTGAGAGGACTTACTCCAATACACTTTCTAAAGAATCAACTAGACAGTTAGACTCAATCTAGAATAAAGTATATCAAAGAGTTTAATATCTCTAACTCTTAATTCAATCCGCAATCAGCAAATAGAAATCTGCGAGCCCGATTGAATAAGGAGAGTAACTTGAATGGTACCAAATACTGATGTTCAAGTGTCAATCAATGTAAATCAACAACCCAAGGTTGGATATTCTAATTGATTGATCTTGACGCACAATCTGTGATCTTTCAATTATATAACAAAATATAATTTTTAGAGCATTGCTCAGTTGAACCCACTAGCGTTGGTATGTCAAGTTAGTTTTCAATTTGAGTTGCCAAAATGCATTCTTGATTTAGTATACTATAGATAGTTTCAGACTAGATTAAGTCTAAGAAGTAGAATCGAAGCTATTCTTGAAGGATGAAGTTTGAAGACTACAAGAAGACATCAACAAGGACTTCATCGACAAAGATATGTGGTAATTGATTTCATTTGGATTCTTATTCAATTCTACCTTTCTAATCTATCGAAACAAATGCTCACTCTATGGAACAATTCCTATGACGGTAAATGTACATCTATGTATACATACTCGAGGTTATTTGAACCACGACTTTTATGGCAGTAAACTTTATCCCTGGAAAGGTTGTTATTTTATAGTGGATGAGATTATGAATCCAACGAGCCAAGAATCACTCAATTATGAGTTATAACGATGAATTTATGAGTGATTTATTAAAGTAACAGTTATAAGTGTTGATGTAACTATTACATTTCGTTAGTAGGAAATAATCCATGGACTGCTTGTAACGGTTCACGGGCTTGGGACCAATTACGTGACTAGAAGTCTTTTTTAGTCAAATTGATGATGTTTCCTTATCTAGGCTAGATGGATATTAATCCAAACATATTTAATTACCATATTAAAGTGTTTGTGATAACTTTTAATTCCCGCCTAAGTTATAATGTGATTTATTCACATAAATACAATATTTGCTAATTAATTATTTATTTAATTATTTTGACAAGAGTTGTAACTTAGGAAAGACTATCAAAATTAGGAGAGTCTTGAAAAAGGAAAATATCTTTGCTTAGATTTGAAGCTACCTTTCACTATAAATAAAGGCTTCGTGAGTGCTACACGTTTTTTATCCCCTTTGGAAAATTTGTGTAAGCTCATAAGGTTGTTTTCCATGTTTTCTGTTCTTCGTGAACAAGAGTGAGATAAAAGTCTTTGTTTTAGGGATCACATTGCCAAGTTGGGTTTAATCTTCGTGATTGATTATACAACTTGTAATCTAGGTTTTTCACCTCTTTTCTATTCTAAGGTTTTCTCTTCTGATATAAAACCATTCAATAGTTATTGATCACAAACCCTAGGTTTTGATAGATTTCAGTTTCCGATAGTATACCAACACTTGTTAGTCGAAATCGGAAGATAGAAAAAAAACTTCGATTAAGGTATCTCGTAAAATTCCTTAAGAAGTTTTTAAAAAGATATTTCTAGATTTATCTAGTTGTTCTTGTTGTAGAATTATTAAAGTTTTCTTAACTTGGAAATTGATCTTTGGAATCACCCAAGTTCACTTACGAAAATCAGGTTCATGGACTTCTTGTGAGTACACATACTGATTGTAAGTTAAAACCCTAATCTACAAGTTTGTTTTGATTTCAATATTTTTTATTTGGTAGTTGTTCAAAACAAAAACAAGATTTCCAAAACCTTGATTCACATCTAAAGGGAAATCAAACCGGTATTTTGTGCAAACAAAAGATTGAATCGTATGAATCATGTTGTTGTATCTTCTAAAGAGAGCCTTGGGTTATGCTAGAAGATTTACGAGAAGAATTCCTAAAGACAATTGGTGTTGTGCTAGGAGTTCTATAAGTGCTTGAATACAACTGAAGCAGGTATTACATCTAGTCCGAATAGGTAGTAGGAATTTGGTGTAACATCTTATAATCAGTGCGTGTTTATTCTGGACTAGGTCCCAGGGTGTTGCTGCACTTGCAGTTTCCTCGTTAACAAACTTTCTGGTGTCTGTGTTATTTCTTTTTCGCATTATATTTTATTTATATAATTGAAATAATACAGGTTGTACGTTAATCAATCATAGTTATTAAATCTGACCTTGTTTGTTGGATAAGACTTGATTGATCTTGGAATTTTGTTATTTTCACATTATTAGACCAGTCTGGACTAAACCTATTTCAAGTGGACACTGTATTGAAATATTCCTTTAGTGATTGTATCTTAAAGAGGTTTATACACGGTGGATATTGAATAGGTTGTGATTAACACAAAATATTTTGATTCAAGAGCTTCACGCTAAAATCAGGTTTACGGATTTTGGTTCAAGAGTTTCCAACAAAGCTGCATAGGTCGGCTTTTTACCCTTGTCATGTAGATATTGTGGCACATCTGAAAAATTTCCTTTCTTGGTTTTGTGAAATTGTCTTGGCTCTCTGGCAGAATCCAATTGGATGTTCTTCTACTGCTCTTGTATAACATGGCTACTGATCTGTTAGTATCTTCATTGGTAGAAGTACAAGCTTTGGCCAAAGATTGAACGTCCTTCGTATTATTCTGGAAATTGGTGAGATGTTTCTGACAGGTACTCGTTGATTCTTTCCACAATCGACTTATCATACTTTTCAGGATACGAAGCGTTTCATTTTGCCGACTGATAATATCAACTTGGTTTGCAGCCATATCCTCTAGCATTTTTATCATGCCCTCCATGGTAGATGGCTTTCGGCTATTCACTGCTCTTGAAAGGTTTGAATGACCCGAATACATCTTGAAGTTGGAACCTTTGATTGAAACAAGCTTTAGTTAATGATTGAATTAGGCCTAAAACCAATTCAGATAGAAATGAGATTGGGAATTGGTATTACAACCGAGAGATTAATCTCCCACTGTGGTCGCCAGTTGTTTATGGATAAAAACTGTTTCTGCTGGTTTTGGTAAATTTGGGTGTGTGGATGAGAAAAAAATCTAAACCTAAAACAAATGCACTGCACGGGAGTACTTTAGATTCGAAAGATGAATCTATACAATCCTGGCCTAAACCAAGAAATGACCGTTCCAGTCTTGCTTCTGTCACAAAGTGAAGGAGAAGGGTTGGTCTTAGGGAGGGAAGCGAAGAAGGTGTTGAGACCATAATGGTTAATTTTGAAGGTGTGGTTATTTTATGACTTGTATCAGAATTTTGAACTGGCTTGCGGAATAAAAGCTATCAGTTCTTTGGTATTTTTCTGGATACTGTGTTGTTGTTCTCAGCAAAACTTGTTGTTTGGTCGAAAATAGGTAAAACCTATTTATACAAGTCATATTGAATGCACCCTGATCTCCTAGAAAGTAGGAGTGATTGAGTGATGGAGAAGTGGGGTTATGCGTAACTGTCTGAAACCATGTTCCCACTATGGAGGACACTGGTTAGTTTACACCCACTACTTCTTGTCGCCACTAACTGCCCTGCTTTCTGACACTTTCTTATAATGGGCGTGTTTCACGCCGCACGCTGTAAACCTCCAGACAAATATCCAGATGAGCATCCCCCAGTTTGTGACATGTTTGATGTCTCGAGTATTTTCATGGAAAACATGTAGCAGGTTGCTATGTGCGGCAAGTCAAAGTCAGGAGACTTGCCACAGGAGAATAGCACGTGATGCTATTTGGCTTGTCTTAGTTGGTCGCCCAAAACTTGCCGCAGGCCTGTCAATTATGTGGCGAATTTGGACGGCTGAGATCGTAACTCATGAGAAAGGGTGGCCATTGATTATGGCCACATTCTGTTGGCGCCTGATGGTAGAACGGTGGCGTCGTTGACACATGCCAATGGTGTAGTGGCATATAACGGCATGCCAGTGGCATAATGGCGCTTGGCGTAGCCATGACAGCTATTTTGGCATATTGGTGTTAGACTCAAATATGACTCTGGCCACATTGGCCCTATTACTATATCAAACTTAAGGCCTTAGGAGAATTACTTGACCTAGTTGGCGTGACAACTTTAGCTAAATTAGGGTTTGGAATATCGAAACCCTAATTAGCGCGTGTGGCATGGCCGCGACACGGTGGCGCTTTATGCAATCGGTGCCATGGCCACATTAAAGGAATTATGGCAGGCCATAATGTGGGAATAACCACTGGCGCCAGGATGGCCACGGGTGATCATAGAATGACGCCATTTTTAGGGTTTGTCGGGTCCCACATGGCTCGTGTCATGTTTGGCATGTTCGTCATGCTACTGCGGCAAAGTGGCACGTTTGGAATGCTACTGCGGCAAAGTGGCACGTTTGGCATGTTTGGCATGCCAATTAGCATATTGGAACGACTTTGGAAATCCAATTTGGCATTGTGACCATATGGCGCAACTTTTCCTCTTTTGATAATTTGGCAGGTTTAGAGCGACCTGATTGGTCAATAGAAAAGGGGGCCGACCAAACGCGGGAGTGGCCACACTTCTACTGTGCGTGTGGATGATTTAAAGTAACCTGATTGGTCGATGGGAAATAGGGCCGACAAGTATGGGCCCGGCCACAACTCATGTGCGTGTGGCGGGTTTAAGGCGACGTGATTGGTCGACAGGAAATGGGAGCCGATCGAGCAACATGGGGCGTGACCACTTGCAAGTGGCGCAGGCTAGCCTATGGCATAGCCACACCTCATTTGTTGCTGCTCCTATTCCGCGGCTCCTTTCATTCCTTGTTTTCTGATTTTGGGTAGGATTTTGCACCTACTAATTCTTGGCGGATTAATTATCTAGTTCGCCTAGGCTTAATTTCGACAGGCAAGGTCTAATATACTGCGCAGGGCGCAAAATCCTAATTTTTGCAAATTAGTCAGGGTAATATCCGAATCCTGTGAATTATCACAAAACTGATTGAATTATATGTGTTGACACAGAGTTCTTTAAGTTTGTTTCCAAAGAGCAGTATGCTTTCCGGAATACTTTTATGCAAGGACCTTAACCTTGATACTTGGAAATTCGTGCTACTCTGCTGCGAGTGAACACAAATTGTCATGCCATACCAATATTAAGGGTTCAGCCGGGGAACATAGCACAGAAAGCATTCAAAGAAACTTATATTAACTGAATAATACAGGAAAGGTGCAAAAATTTACATAATATCTGGGATTGTTGCTACATGCACCATTCTGGGTAAATTTCATGTGAATATATGTTGCTCAATAAATGTGCCAGTGAAGAGGTTGAACACTCATCACTTTTTCATGGCTCCGTTTCTTTTGCAGAGTGACGTCACGTTAAATGAAAGGTTTTACAAATTTAGCCCTAAGCTAAAAACCACCATCAATAGGAATGTCATAAAAAACTCTCGGAAGCTGAAAGCACCATACTCAAGGAGAAAGTTAAATATGACAAACTTCGTTGTTAGAATAAAGACTTGCAAGACCAACCTCATTCTATTGGTGCAAGAGATGATCTCAATGAAATACGAATGCTTAAAGAATAAATTTCCGGAACTCGAGATCGGGAAAATATTCTTCAAGCAAAACTCGAGCTTAAAAGAGAGTTTTTCTAGAAATAGCAGCTCAGAAAAATTAACCTCGATATTGGGAGCATGTAGAATTCATCGTGATACACGAGGATTGGGCTGTGAAGGAATATACACTCCTGGTATTAGCAAAGAGGTAAAATTTGTCATAGCTAAAGATTCTTCTAAACCAAAACCTTCCACGGTTGATAAAAGTAAATTATCTCTACCAACTGCCGATGAAGAAAAGAGGAAATTCTGTCAAGCTCCAAAGCAAGCACATACACATTCAAGTAACACTAAACATAACGTTTTTCATTCTACTAAACATTGATTTTATTGTGGAAAACCAAGTCACTTGCAAAGGAATTGCAGATTTCTTAAACGAGATAAATCCAGATCTGATTCTGCTAAGATGACAAGATATGATGTTCCAAACTGGAGAAAAACTGAGTCTCATAATATCAGTTCT
This sequence comes from Papaver somniferum, assembly GCF_003573695.1. NCBI lineage: Eukaryota > Viridiplantae > Streptophyta > Magnoliopsida > Ranunculales > Papaveraceae > Papaver > Papaver somniferum. The sequence continues at coordinate 126,214,338 of NC_039362.1, read as the reverse complement.
CCTAGTATTCCCTCTAAGAAATTTCATAATTATATTGGGGAGAAAAAGAAATATGGTGCTCCAAAAGCTACTCAGAAATGGATACCAAAGAAGATCAATAAAGCAACAAGTACTATTAAGAAGGATCTCCCAAACAAGAGTTCGACAAGGCATAACATCTTAAAAAGATATGGAACAATTATTGAAAGTTTCAAGGAAGTTGTTAAATTCCTAGAGTCCATGCATGATTTTGTTTCAAATACCTGTGGTGAGCAAGATTTTGTTCACCTCAACACAACCTGATTGTGTTGGAAGTGCATCCTCACCAAGAAGCCCTAGTAAATGGGGTGAGGATTGCAAAAGAATTGGGGCGCACATATTGTGTTGGGTAATTTTTGAATATGTGGAACAATTTATTGTTTCGAGCTGAGTCTAACTCGCTTACGTATTTCTCGAAATATGTGTTGGTAAGCTTTCGCTTCAACCAAGTTCATCTTTACTCGTGACAAAAGTCATGTTTATTATTTCAATATCTTGAAAATCGCTTTGATGCTAATAGTGTGTGAAAACGGCTATTGTCATTATAGAAGAATGTTTCAATGATTGAAATAAAGAGTTTAGAATTATGTAACCATCTTTGGATATAAGCATATATAGTGTGTTCGCACATTAGTGTATAAATCCATAAACCGGGAACCAAGAATATGCATATGTGTGTCTACGAAATTGGTGAAGGAGACTGGTTAAGTATGCGTACCCGTACGCATACTGGCGGAGGTTTTCGAACAGAAAAATTCTGCTGAGTTTGGAAACTAAACCAACTCAAATCTGGTTGCTTAAGTATGCATACCCGTACGCATACTTAAGCTGGTTACTTTATCAAATCGGCCAGTTCATGAACTAAAACATTTATCAATAAGGAATGCAATCTTTTCAAATCGTGGCTATAATGTTCATGCACTGATTCGAGTGAATTAAACCAATTTTGCTTCAATTGTGTTCTTGTATAAATCCATGAGAATATAAAAATTGAACAACTCTTTACCTAGTTTCATTTGAACTAGTTATGGTTAACATGAATACGGTTAAATACCACGCGTATGATTCTTAATTACCTAACTTGATTTGTGATTAAAATTATTAAGCATAACAGGTTAGAAGCAATAATCAAAGCTATTGGATGTTGGTTTTTATTGTCAAAGGAACTTTTTCATACACTTATGGTAACATTCTTGGTGTAAATACTTGTAGAAAAAGTTATTCTTCCTCCTAAGCATATCAATTCTTGTTTATACAAGTTTTTATCTTAGAAAAGATGATCACACTTGATCTTCATGATTACATATTGTGTATCGTTACCATGAGATAGTTCTATTTTTTAGTAACACGATCTCATGAGAGACTTTCAGTGATTGGTCCTTAGATCGTATCTCCTTGTGGGATTTCTAAAATCAAATTCATAAATCTATCTCCCTGGAGAAAGGTCACTCTTGTTGTTCTTTCGGGAATGACATTTTATGGGGGAGAGTTCTTAAATGAATTTGTGCTTAATTGCTATATCTTTGAGGGGAGAAGCGGTTGTGGAACATGTAGGGGTTAACTTGTATCTTAATAAACTCCTTGATGAAGTCACTATGTTTTGACTCTGTGATATCATCTAAAGTAAAGTTGATATGTTCTCTTTTGGTCATGAAGTACCTCTATGAAAATTTCATGAGGATCCCACTAGTTTTCGTACCTTTGCCAATTTATATTGACAAAAATGGGAGAATTAATGTGTAGTTCACACTACAAATACATATGGTTTATGAATCATTATGTAAGGGGGACTGGTTTTGATGTTGAGATGGAGTATTGACTAAGGGGTAGTGATACATATCACCGTAGTATTATTGTCAAAGTTGTGATACAATGAAACTCTGATGCTGTGTAATAATTATGATGGATCTTCAACAAGAACAGGATGAACGCATGCAGCATTGAAGAACCAAGGAAATCAAGCATGTCAGATTTTGGAGCTGTAATGCTTTTAACAAGTACAATCTTTTAGAGCATTGCTCGGTCGAACTCGCATGTTTGTCAATGTTAGTGATCAAAACTATAAGTCTTGATTTCTAGTCTACTACAGCTAAGGTCTCGGACTAGGATAGAAAGTGTAGTTGAGCTCAAGAACTGCATGCCAATCATTATACAAGACGAAGGACTACTCAAGGAACCGGTGGATCTTCATCGACTAAAAGGTATGTGGAGACTTGAACTTATCTATCACTCAAAAGTCTATTTATCTCCTATCTTGAGACAAAAGTCGTTTTGCTATATAGACTTAGATTATACACATTTGATATTTCGAGCCGAGTTTATCTCGCCTATCTATTTCTCGAAATATGTGTTGGTAAGCTTTCGCTTTAGCCAAGTTCATCTTTACCTAGTGACAAAAGTCATGACAAGTTTCAATCACTTTGAAAATTGCTTACTTTGACGAAAAATAGTTTGTGAATCACAACTATAGAATATCAATGTCCTCTAAGAATGTTTCAATGATTGAAATGAGAGTTTAGATTATATAACCATTGGAGGATATAAGCATTGTTGTGGAAACACATATATGTATAAGTCCTTATTCCTTGAACCGAAGTTTGCGAACTTTGTTGATCAAGAGAACCGGAATAGTGGCGTAGGCCAAGTCCGCGAACTGGCGGAAGTTCTCGACCCGAGAAATTCTGCCGGAGTTTGTGAACTCCGTCCGGGAACTTAAGTCCGCGAACCCAGTCCGCGAACTTGAGTAGGTTATATCTAAAAACGATGTTTGTGAACCTATTCTTATATAAACTAAGTAATGAAAATCTCAAACCGTGGCTATATAGTTCATGAACCGATTCGAGTGAATCAAATCGTTTTTGCTTCGATTTTGTCTTGTGTAGTTACATAAAATTTCCTTGCAACTGAACAACTCTCTAACTAGTTCATTTGAGTCACTTAAACTAGTTATGGTGAAGAAGAATATGGTTGATATGAAAGTGATCATATGGCTAACCATTTGGTTGACTGTTGTTGAACCAAAAAATGTACAAGTTTGGGTACGGTTACACAAGCCTAGAAACGTGCATTTCATTTGTGTATAACAAGCTGTTTTTGATCTAACGGTTGAAAGATATTAGCTTGAATCTAATCATGTTTTCATCTAACGGTGAATATTGAATGCTTTGTTACCAAGCTAACATTGATTGCAAAACCTGATTTGAAAGACTATATAAAGGAGAACTCTAGCAACTGGGAAACCTAATCCCCACACCTTCTGTGTGATACTAGTTGTACTAAGCTAGAGTCGATTCTCCTTTAACCTTTGGTTTCTTCTTTAAAACCAGGTTAACGACTTAAAGACTTCATTGGGATTGTGAAGCCAGACCGATACTACTTTCTTGTAGTTGTGTGATCTGATCTTGATGTTTCTATCGTATGAGTACAATTGTAATAATTGGCTTGAGATTTATATCTCCGATAGGAAAGTTATAAAAGAAATCACAAACACTTCGTCTCATCGTTTGTGATTCCGCAATATCTTTTTTCGCTGCGTCGATTAGGATTATTGTGAGGTGATTGATAATACTAGGCTGTTATTCGGGAATGTAAGTCCGGTTTATCAATTGGTTCCTGTTCACATTGATTTATCAAAAGACTAAACAAAACTCGTAGGTATATTCGTGGGAGAAGGATTTATCTATTACCGTAGACTTTTCTGTGTGATACAGATTTGTTTATTAAAGTCTTCGACTTTGGGTCGTAGCAACTCTTAGTTGTGGGTGAGATCAACTAAGGGAATCAAGTACGTAGCATCCTGCTGGGATAAGAGACGTATGAGCATAACTGTACCTTGGATCAGTGTGAGATTGATTGGGGTTCAACTACAGTCCAGACCGAAGTTAATTTGGATTAGGCTAGTGTCTATAGCGGCTTAATATAGTGTTTGTTCAAACTGGACTAGGTCCCGGGTTTTTTCTGCATTTGTTGTTTCCTCGTTAACAAAATTCTGGTGTCTGTGTTATTTCTTTTCCGCATTATTTTTTTTATATAATTGAAATATCACAGGTTGTGCGTTGTTCAATCAATTAGAATATCCGACCTTTTGGTTGTTGATTTAAATTGATTGATACTTGGATATTGGTCTTTGGTACCATCCAAGTTATCTCTCTAGTATTTGATAAAGACTCGCATATTTCTATTTGCTTGAGTTTATATCAAATTGAGAGATTGAGATATAAACTCTTTGATATACTTTTTATCTAGATTGAGTCTGATTGTCTAGTTGATTCTCTAGAAAGTATATTGGAGTTTGTCCATACATATTGCTAAGAGAAATATTGGGTGTGGTTGTTGTACCCCTACTTTTTCAATTGGTATCAGAGCAGGCAAACACGTTTAGGACCTTACAAGTCTGTGTTTGTAGCGATCTGACTCTATGGACAGAGGTGCTATCTCAATTAACGTACCACTAGTCTTCGATGACTCTAATTACTTATGATGGAAAATTGCTATGCAAGATTTTCTTCAAGCACGTGATTTTCAATCATGGGTATATGTTGTTAATGGCTATAATGCTCCCGTCGTGGCAGTTGAAGATGTAAACGTTCCCAAAGATATTGGTGAATACACCCCTGCCGAGATAAATGCTGCAAAGCAAAATTCCGACTGTTTGAATGCCATTACCCCAAATCTTCAGCACCATGTGTCAAATTGCACAAGGTCTAAAGATGCGTGGGATATCATAGAAACCATATTCGAAGGTAACTCCAGTGAAAAGGAATCTAGTCTTTAAAACCTTAATTCCGATTGGGAAAACCTTCGTATGGCATATGAGGATACATTTGATGAATTTAATCACAGAGTGTCTGAAATTGTTAATGCATCTTTTGCATTGGGTAAAACTATTCCTGAAAAGGACATTGTGATGAAAATTCTCAGATCTCTGCCATCTAGATACGATTCTAAGAAGCATGCCATCGTTGAGGGAAATAACCTTGATAATCTCTCCAGAAATACGCTGGTTGAGAAGCTTAAGATCTTTGATCACGAACATTCATCCAAAAATAATGATGTTGCGTTCAAAGCACAAAAGGACACTAAATTACTTGATAAGAGTAAAAAAAGTGTATATCTCTGAAGATGATCACTCTGAGATAGATTCATCAGATGAAGATCTTGACAAGTCAGTCTCGATGATTACAAGACAGTTTAGGGATCTTCTGTTGAAGAGAAGTAAACGGTTCTCCAGAGATAAGCCTAAAACATCAGTTAAACCTCATAATCACATTCCTCCTAAAAACATGGAAACAGATGAAACTGATGATGAGGATATGCCTCAGTGCTTTAAGTGTAAGGGATTTGGTCATTTTGCAAACGAGTCCCCAAATCATAGAAAATACACCGGGAACAAAGGTCTTGCTGCAACTCTTGATGAAATGTCTGAAAACTATGATTCTAATGAAGACAAGAAATCAAGTGTCGCAGTTCTTGGTGAAAATATTGATTTTGATAACTGTAGCAATACATACATCAATCTAGATATTCTTTCAGAAGAAAATCCAACTAATCTTGAAGAAAAAATTGACCCATTTCTTGGAAACTATGTTTGTAATGTTTCAGGTTCCACCATGTGTCTATCTGCGTGCACATCTCAGAAGCCTGACTTTTATCCTAGTTTGACGTGCTCGTATTGTTCTCTAAAGGGTCATGTACTTTCAAAGTATTATAAGTACAAACACCAATTGAGGCACGTCAACAAACGTCAACGAAGAGCAGATCAATTAGCAAATAAGCTTAAACTTGCTCGGAAGACCGCTGAGGTATGTAGGATTTTATCTTCGTCTAAGAATTTAGTTTCCAAGAATAAACCAAGATCATTAGAGAAGAAAGGATGGTCGAGTCGTTTTGATAGACAGAGGTCTGTGGATTCCTCTCAAGAGGAAAATGGTGGACAAATTGTTGTTCACCGCAATGCAACTTGATTGTGTTGTTTTAGAAATCTTGTCTCATGTGCCTGATCAAAAGAGACAATGATTTTGTACCTCGCAGGCTTTAGGAAAAGTTTTCTTTTCTCTCTTCTTTCTTAGTTTTTGTTCTTCCCTGTTTATCAACAAAAGAGGGTTATTATTGATTATTCAACTCTTTATAGGGTTGTGAGTTGGACGTGTACGAACCTGTTTAAAGGTTTCGAAACCCTACATTCCTTTTTCCTTCCTCAAAACCTCTTTTTATCTCAAGACTACTTGTTGAATACAATTTGTGATTTCCTCTCACAAACCCATACGTTATGGATACTCCAAGCGTGATGTCTTTTGATGGAAAAGATGTTAATATGATTGTTAAGTCATCAATTATAAAGGAAAAAGAGAAATCTCTGTTATCTCCTACCTTGAAAAGAAAGAGAAGGAATGTGAGGAAGCCAAGAGTCGTTCCTTCAAACTCTCAGAAGTTTTCTGATGTTCTTGAAGAGTTTAAGGATATGCGAAAGGAGATTCAATAAATAAAGGATTTTTTGTATAAGACTCATGAGATTCAGAAGGCCCTGGTTCGACATCATCAGCCAAGAAGGTTAATTGATATAAACTCCTACCTTAATGAACCTTATGTCCCAATGACTATTGACGACAAGGAGTTCGGGGATGATAAAGAATTCTTCAAAGGTCTTATTGCCTAGTAAATCTTCTATTTTTCTTGTTTTTGTTAGAAGAATAACTAGAGTTTGGAATAACCATTATTGTGATTACACATAGCTATGTCCAACGTTTTCATCTTCATGTTTTTAGATTTATTGGTTTAATTTCTAAATTTGTTTGGAAGATGATTTTTGCAGTATTAATCTTTATGGTTTTATATATTGCAATATTGTTATGGGATATGTGTGTTTGCATCCGTAAACTATGATTGTCCCATACCTTGTCAAAAGTAAAGTCTTTCGTATGTCGATATGCATATATTGATAAAAGAATGAATAGACTTTTGATAAATACAAAAGTTAAGCCTATTGTGTCAATTATTGATGTAAGATAGGTTAAAATCTTTTGTTTGCAAGGATTATGTCTATTGAATGTCGTTATGCGAATAGTGATGGAAAATAGAATGAATCCTTGTGTATTCCGCAGTATTGATCTTCCCTGATCCATATTTTATATATTACCGTGAGGCTCCGTAAAGTTTCTTATGTTGAGCACTAAACGGCCAAGTTGATTATTTTTATGATTAGCTTAGTTGTTGTTCCGCGAGATACTTTATGTCGAGCATATTCAACTAAATTAATCATCTTGTTTGGTTATTTAGTTGTTGCTCCGTAAGTTTTCTTATGATGAGCATGACCAATTAAATTGATTACTTTTTTAATTAGTTTGGTTGTGTATTTCGATTAGATTAATTATGGGTTCTCTTGTCATTAATCTAATTGTATATTTTTGAGTCTCCATAAGTTCACTTATGTTGAGCATTTTTCGATTGAATTAATCATGGGTTCTCTTGAAGTTAATTTAATTGAGCTTTTTGGATTCAAATTCATACTTGTATGTGATTTGTTATGTCCAAAGAAATCCTTCTTTTCTTTCGAAATTAAGGTCGCTCTTGTTGTTCTTTCGGGAATGACATTTTATGGGGGAGAGTTCTTAATTGAACTTGTGCTTAATTGCCAAATCTTTGTGGGGAGTGCGGCTGTGGAATATTATAGGGATTATCTTGTATATTTATAAACTCCTTGATGAATGCATTTAGCTTCGGATCTATGATTGTATCTAAATTAGATGATATGTGTTTCTTTCTTTTGGTCATGAAATGTCTCTTTCGGAAATTTCATTAGGATACCGTTCTTGTACCTTTTCCAATTTTATTGACAAAAAAGGGGAGAATTAATATGTAGTTCACACTACAAATACATATGGTTTTCGGATCATTATGTAAGGGGGAGTGGTTTCCATGTGAGATGGAGTATTGACTAATGGGGAGTGATACATATCACCCTAGTATTGTTGTTGAAGTTGTGATACAATTGAACTTTGACGCTATGTAATGATACTATGACACTGTATAACAATGATTGAGAACTCTTGTTTTATCGTTATTATAGCTACGGATTTTCAACAACGATGATGCTGAACTTACAACCTTCAGGATCATTGAAGTACTTGGAAGTGACGAAGATTTCAAGTAATGTTGAAGATTAGACACGTGGAATAGAAGCTACAAAAGTTAATTTATTTATTTTTTTGTATTCCGTATGTATTGATAGTTTTGTCACTAAAATTGACAAAGGGGGAGATTGTTAGAGCATTGCTCGGTCGAACTCGCATGCGTTGCTATCTCAAGCATGTTTGTCAATGTTAGTGATCAAAACTATAAGTCTTGATTTCTAGTCTACTATAGCTAAGGTTTCGGACTAGGATAGAAAGTGTAGTTGAGCTCAAGAACTCCATGGAAATCATCATACAAGACGAAGGACTACTCAAGAAACTGGTGGATCTTCATCGACTAAAAGGTATGTGGAGACTTGAACTTATCTATCAGTCAAAAGTATATTTATCTCCTATCTTGAGACAAAAGTCGTTTTGCTATATAGACTTAGATTATACACATTTGCTATTTCGAGTCGAGTTTATCTCGTCTATATATTTCTCGAAATATGTGCTGGTAAGCTTTCGTCTTATCCAAGTTCATCTTTACCTAGTGACGAAAGTCAGGACAAGTTTCAATCACTTTGAAAATTGCTTACTTTGACGAAAAATAGTTTGTGAATAACAACTATAGAATATCAACGTCCTCTAAGAATGTTTCAATGATTGAAATGAGAGTTTAGATTATATAACTATTGGAGGATATAAGCATTGTTGTGGAAACAAATATATGTATAAGTCCTTATTCCTTAAATCGAAGTTTGCGAACTTTGTTGATAAAGAGAACCGGAAAAGTGGCGTGAGCCAAGTCCGAGAACTCAGTCCGCAAACTGGCGGAAGTTCTCGAACCGAAAAATTCTGCCGGAGTTTGTGAACTCTGTCCGGGAACTTAAGTCCGCGAACCCAATCCGCGAACTTGAGTAGGTTATATCTAAAAACGATGTTTGTGAACTTATTATTATATAAACTAAGGAATGCAAATTGCAAACCGTGGCTATATAGTTCATGAACCGGTTCGAGTGAATCAAATCGTTTTGCTTCGATTGTGTCTTGTGTAGTTACATAAGATTTCCTTGCAATTGAAAAACTCTCTAACTAGTTCATTTGAGTCACTTGAACTAGTTATGGTGAAGAAGAATATGGTTTATATGAAAGTGATCATATGGCTAACCATTTGGTTGACTATTGTTGAAACAACAAATGTACAAGTTTGGGTACAGTTACACAAGCCTAGAAACGTGCATTTCATTTGTGTGTAACAAGCTAGTTTTCGATCTAACGGTTGAAAGATATTAGCTTGAATCTAATCAGGTTTTCATCTAACGGTGAATATTGAATGTTTTGTTACGAAGCTAACATTGATTGCAAACCCTGATTTGAAAGACTATATAAGGGAGAACTCTAGCAACTGGGAAACCTAATCCCCACACCTTCTTTGTGATACTAGTTGTGCTAAGCTAGAGTAGATTCTCTTTTAACCTTTGGTTTCTTCTTATAAACCAGGTTAACGACTTAAAAACTTCATTGGGATTGTAAAGCCAGACCGATACTACTTTCATGTAGTTGTGTGATATGATCTTGTTGTTTCTATCGTCCGAGTAGAATTGTAATAATTGGCTTGAGATTTATATCTCCGATAGGCAAGATATAAAAGAAATCACAAACACTTCATCTCATCGTTTGTAATTCCGCAATATCTTTTTCGCTGCGTCGATTAAGATTACTGTGAGGTGATTGATAATACTAGGATGTTCTTCGGGAATATAAGTACGGCTTATCAATTGGTTCCTGTTCACCTTGATTTATCAAAAAATGGAACAAAACTCGTAGGTATATTCATGGGAGACAGATTTATCTATTACCGTAGACTTTTCTGTGTGATACAGATTTGTTTATTAAAGTCTTCGACTTTGGGTTGTAGCAACTCTTAATTCTGGGTGAGATCGGCTAAGGGAATCAAGTACGTAGCATCCTGATGGGATCAGATATGTAGGAGCATAAATGTACCTTGGATCAGTGTGACATTGATTGGGGTTCAAACAGTCCATATCAAAGTTAATTTGGAGTAGGCTAGTGTCTGTAGTGGCTTAATACAGTGTGTGTTCAAACTGGACTAGGTCCCGGGGTTTTTCTGCATTTGCGGTTTCCTCGTTAACAAAATTCTGGTGTCTGTGTTATTTCTTTTCCGCATTATATTTTTTTATATGATTGAAATATCACAGGTTGTGCATTGTTCAATCAATTATAATATTAGACCTTTTGATTGTTGATTTAAATTGATTGACACTTGGATTTTGGTCTTTGGTACCATCAAATTTATCTCTCTAGTATTTGATAAAGACTCGCAGATTTCTATTTGCTTGAGTATATATCAAATCAAGAGATTGAGATATAAACTCTTTGAATACTTTTTATCTAGATTGAGTCTGACTGCCTAGTTGATTCTCTAGAAAGTATATTGGAGTTTGTCCATACAGATTGCTAAGCGAAATGTTGGGTGTGGTTGTTGTACCCCCACTTATTCAGAATCCATATGTAAAATGTTTTTGTCACTAAAATTGACAAAGGGGGAGATTGTTAGAGCATTTCGCGGTTGAACCCAATAGCATTGGTATGTCAAGTTAGTTGTCAATTTTAGTTGCCAAAATGCATTCTTGATTTGGTATACTATAGATAGTTTCGTACTAGATTAAGTCTAAGAAGTAGAATCGAAGCTATTCTTGAAGGATGAAGTTTGAAGACTACAAGAAGACATCAACAAGGACTTCACCAACAAAGGTATGTGGTAATTGATTTCATTTGGATTCTTGTTCAATTCTACCTTTCTAATCTATCGAAATAAATGCTCACTCTATGGAACAATTCCTATGACGGTAAATGTACATTTATGTATACATACTCGAGGTTATTTGAACCACGAATTTTATGAAAATAACCTTTATCTCTGTAAAGGTTGTTATTTTATAGTGGATGAGCTTATGAATCCAACGAGCCAAGAATCACTCAATTCCGAGTATGAACGATGAAGTTATGAGTGATTTATTAAAGTAACAGTTATAAGTGTTGCTGTAACTGTTACAGTTCGTTAGTAGGAAACAATTCATGGACTTCTTGTAACGGTTCACGGACTTGGGCCCAATTAAGTGACTAGAAGTCTTTTTTAGTCAAATTGGTGATGTTTCCTTATCTAGGCAAGATGGCTATTAATTCAAACATATTTGATTAACATATTAAAGTGTTTGTGATAACTTTTGATTCCTGCCTAAGTTAAAATGTGATTTATTCACATAAATACAATATTTTCTAATTAATTATTTATTTAATTATTTTGGCAAGAGTTGTAACTTAGGAAAGACTCTCAAAATTAGGAGAGTCTTGAAAAAAGAAAATAGCTTTGGTTAGCTTTCAAGCTACCTTTCACTATAAATAAAGGGTTCGTGAGTGCTACACGTTTTTTATCCCCTTTGGAAAATTTGTGTAAGCTCAGAAGGTTGTTTTCCATGTCTTCTGTTCTGCATGAACAAGAGTGAGATAAAACTCTTTGTTTTGGGGATCACAAAGCCAAGTTGGGTTTAATCTTCGTGATTGATTATACAACTTGCAATCTAGGTTTTTCACCTCTTGTCTATTCTAAGGTTTTATCTTCTGATATAAAACCATTCAAGAGTTGTTGATCATAAACCCTAGGTTTTCTTAACTTGGAAATTGATCTTTGGAATCACCCAAGTTCACTTACGAAAATCATGTTCACGGACTTCTTGTGAGTATGCATACTGATTGTAAGTTAAAACCCTAATCTACAAGTTTGTTTTGATTTCACTACTTTTTATTTGGTAGTTGTTCAAAACAAACACAAGATTTCCAAAACCTTGATTCACATCTAAAGGGAAATCAAACCGGTATTTCGTGCAACCAACAGATCGAATTGTATCAATCGTGTTGTTGTATCTTCTAAAGAGAGTCTTGGGTTCTGCTAGAAGATTTACGAGAAGAATTCCTAAAGACAATTGGTATTGTGCTAGGAGTTCTATAAGTGCTTGAATACATCTGAAGAAGGTATTACATCTACTCTGAATAGGTAGTAGGAATTTGGTGTAACAGCTTATAATCAGTGTTTTTTTATTTTGGACTAGGTCCCGGGGTTTTTCTGCACTTGCAGTTTCCTCGTTAACAAAATATCTGGTGTCTGTGTTATTTCTTTTCTGCATTATATTTTTTTTATATAATTGAAATGATACAGGTTAGACCAGTCTGGACTAACCCTATTTCAAGTGGACTCTGGGTTGAAATATGCCTTTAGTGATTGTATCTTAAAGAGGTTTATACACGGTGGATATTGAATAGGTTGTGATTAACACAAAAGATTTTGGTTCAAGAGCTTCACACTAAAATAAGGTTTACAGACTTGTTTCTGTTTAACTCTGATTGTGTTGAAATAGAATAGAGATATCGCTCCTTGATATACTTTCCTATAAGATTGAGTCTGATTGTCTAGTTGATTCTATTGAAAGTATATTGTTGTAAGTCCTGTCAGATTGCCAAACAAAATATTGTGTGTGGTTGTTAGACCCCCGCTTTTTCAATAATGCGGAAAAGAAATAACACAGACACTAGAATTTTGTTAACGAGGAAACCGCAAAAGCAGAAAAACCCCGGGACCTAATCCAGATTGAACACCACACTGTATTAAGCCGCTACAGACACTAGCCTACTACCAATTAACTTCGGACTGAACTGTAGTTGAACCCTAATCAATCTCACACTGATTCAAGGTACAGTTGCGCTCCTTACGTCTCTGATCCCAGCAGGATACTACGCACTTGATTCCCTTAGCTGATCTCACCCACAACTAAGAGTTGCTACGAGCCAAAGTCGAAGACTTGATAGACAAGTCTATCTCACACAGAAAAGTCTATAGGATTGAATAAATCTGTCTCCCACAGAAATACCCAAGAGTTTTTGTTCCGTCTTTTGATAAATCAAGGTGAACGGGAACCAATTGATAACCCAGACTTATATTCCCGAAGAACAACCTATATTTATCAATCACCTCACAATAAACTTAATTGACTAACGAAACAAGTTATTGTGGAATTACAAACGATGAGACGAAGTTTGTTTGTGATTAATTTTCTATCTTGCCTATCGGAGATATAAAATCTCGAGCCAATTATTTCAATTGCACTCAACACGATAGAAACAACAAGATCAGATCACACAACTACAAAGATAATAGTTGGGTCTGGCTTCACAATCCCAATGAAGTCTTCAAGTCGTTAACCTACAGGGTCTCGAGAAGAAACCTAAGGTTAAAGGAGAATCGACTCTAGTTATGCAACTAGTAACACACAGGATGTGTGGGGATTAGGTTTCCCAATTGCTAGAGTTCTCCTTTATATAGTTTTCAAAGCAGGGTTTGCAATCCAAGTTACCTTGGTAACAAATCATTCAATAATCACCGTTAGATGAAAAACCTGGTTCAACCAAGCTAATATATTTCAACCGTTAGATCAAACTTAGCTTATTACACACAAATGAAATGTATCCTCATTTAGGTTTATGTAGCCGTACCTAAACGTGTACACCAGGTTGGTTCACAAATAGTTAACTGAGGTTAACCATATGATTACTCTCATATCAACCTTATTCTTATTAACCATAACTAGTTCAAATGACTCAAATGAAACTAGTTAAAGAGTTGTTCAATTGTATAGAAAACAAAATCGAAACCAAATTGGTTTGATTCCCTTGAATCAATCATGAACATTACAACCACGGTTTGCAAAGATTGCATTCCTTATGATTTAAATGTTTAAGTCCATGAACTGACCGATTTGACAAAGTTACCAGTATTCGTACGAGTATGCGTACTTAAGCAATCATATTTTGAGTTTGTTAAGTTTCCAAACTTAGCAGAAATTTTCAGTTTGAAAACTTTCGCCAGTATGCGTACAGGTGCGCATACTTAAGGTGACTTGTTTAGGAGTTTATAATTCCCAAACTCAGCAGATATTTTCGGTTCGAAAACTTCCGCCAGTATGCGTACGGGTACACATACTTATCTTGTTTCCTTCGCCAATTTCGTGTACACACATATGCATACTCTTGGTTCTTAGTTTATGGATTTATACACTAATGTGCGAACACACTATATATGCTTATATCCAAATATGGTTACATCCTCAACTCTTTATTTCAATCATTGAAACATTCTTCTATAATGACAATAGCCGTTTTCACACACTATTAGCATCAAAGCAATTTTCAAGATATTGAAATAATCATTATCGAAACATTCCAAGCCTATATCAAATGATTGTATCACACAAACCATGTAAGATGTTACTCGGAAATTTTCTCGTGATATAAGATGAACTTGGTCGAAGCGAAAGATTACCAACACATATTTCGAGAAATATGTAAGCGAGATATACTCAACTAGAAATCTCAAATATGTATAGAGAAAACTATATCGTAACACGACTTATGTCTCAATATAGGAGTGTTTGAGGGTGAAAACCGTTTCTGCTGATTTTGGTAATTTCGGGTATGTGGGTTAGGAACGAATCTAAATCCTAAACAATGTACTGCATAGGAGTACTTTTGATTCGAGAGATCAATCTGTACAATCCTGGCCTAAACCAAGAAATGGCCGTTCCAGGCTTGCTTCGGTCACAAAGTGAAGGAGGAGGGTTGGTCTTAGGGAGGTAAGCGAAGAAAGTGTTGAGACCAGAATGATTGATTCTAGAAATGTGGGTGTTTTGTGACTTGTATCAGAAAGTAGAACTGGTGAGCCGGATGGAAAGCCACCAGGTGATTTCTAGATACTGTGTGTTGCCGACCAAAAACCTTGTCCTTTGGTGGAAATAGGTGAGACATATTTATACAAGTCATAGTGAAATGTACCCTGGTCTTGTGGGAAGTGGAAACGATTGAGTGGTGGAAGAAAAGAGTAACGTGTAACTCTTTTCTTCCATAATAAAGGAACGTGTAACTGCCAGACGTCATGCTTCCATAATGAAGGAAGTAAATTTGAGTAACGTGTAACTCTTTTCTTCCATAATGAAGTAACGTGTAACTGCCAGACGTTATGCTTCCATAATGAAGGAAGTAAATTTGTGTAACCGCCGGTCATTACTCTTCCATGATGAAGGAAATGAATTGTTTACACCGTTACTCTTCACCACCACTAATTATCCTACTTCATGACACTTTATTGTAACAGGCGCATTGCACGCCGCACGCTGTAATCCGCCAGACCAATACCCTGATGAGCATCCCCCAGTTTCTGACATATTTTGATGTCTCGAGTGTTTTCGTAAAAAACATGTAGCACTTTGCTACGTGTGGCAAGTTAAAATCAAGAGGCTTGCCGCAGGTAAATAGCATGTGATGCTAGGCTCGTCTTAGATAGTCGCCTAAAACTTGTCGCGAGCTTACCGGTTGTGTGGCGAACTTCGATAACCGAGATCGCATCTTATGAATAAGGGTAGCCGTTGATTGTGGCTACCTCGTGTTGGCGCCTGAAAATGGCGCAGTGGCATGGCTCGTGCATGGCAGTGGCACGATGGTCAAGTGGTGCCTGACGTAGCCATGGTCGCTGGGTTTAGGAGGTTGGTCGCCTAAAAGTTGCCACAAGTCCATTAGTTCGGTGGCGAACTTGGATGGCTGAGATTGCATCTCATGAAGAATGATGGCCATTGATTATGGCCACATCTTGTTGTATAGCGAAGTGGCGTCAGCCACATGCTAATGGCATGCCGGTAGCGTAGCTATGGCATGGCGGCATGCTAGTAGCCGCGACATAGTGGTATGTCAGTGATGTTGCAGTATGGCCAAAGCTAAAAATTGGCTCTGCAGCCAAAGTTAGGGTTTGGCGTCGTGGAGGGATTTGTCGTGGACAAGTCTTGGCGCCGTTGGGAGGATTTGGCCTGGACAAGTCTTGGCGCCGTTGCTTGGACAAGTCTTGGTGCTGTTGGAAGGATTTGGCCTGGACAAAGCGCCGTGGAGTCGGACCCACATGTGGCGTGGAAACATCGGCCATGTTTCCACGCCAATCTCGTTGCTCTGGGAACGTTGTTCGCTTTGGTAGAAATTTTCTCAAATTAGAGTTTGTCGAAACCCTAATTAGCGCACGTGGCGTGTGGCTGCGGCATGGCGCTACTTTTGTGCAAATGGCGCCATGGCTATGCCAAAGGAATTATGGCAATACCATAGTGTGGAAACGACCACAGGGGTAGAAATTTCCGCGGGTGGCTATTTATGGCAGTTTTCCACGAAGTTGGCATGTTGTGAGGTTGCATGGCGTGTTGACAAGGTAGCATGGCATGTCGCCAAGGTAGCATGGCATATTTCCGAGGTAGCATGTTGGCATGTTGCCGAAGTAGCATGTTGGCATGTTTCCGAAGTATCATGACATGTTTCCGAGGTAGCATGACATGTTGCCAAGGTGCGTTTGGCATTTAATCTATGGAGGAAAATTTGGAGTAACCTGATTGGCCACAAAAGGGGGCCGGCCAAACAAAAGGTGCGACCACACTTCTGGTGAGAGTGTGGCTCCTTTAGGGCGACCTGATTGGTTGATGGAAAGGGGGGGGGGGAGGCAGGTAACATGGGGCCAGTCTTGTTCGGAATGCGCGTGGTGCATTTAGGGCGACCGGATTGGTCGATGGGAAGTGGGGATGGCAATATAGGGCGTGGACGCACTTCCAGCGCGCTGTGGCGGAAATTTTGACAAGGAAGGTCTGGTATATTACGTGAGGCGCGAAACCCTAACTTCTGCAAGTTAGTCAGGTTGAGTAAATTATATGTGTCGACACAGAGCTCTTTTAAGTTCGTTGTCAGAGAGCAGCATGCTTTTCTGATTGAATACCTTATGCAAAGATCTTATTCTTGATACTTGGAGATTCATGCTACTCTGCTGCGAGTGAACATAAATCGTCATGCCATATCAACATTAAGAGTTCAGCCGGGGAACATAGCATAGAAGGCATCCAGAGGAACTTATATTAAGTAAATATGCGCGAGGCGCTGAAATTTACAGAACATCTGGGATTCTCCAGTCTGGATAAATTTCATGTAAATATGTTGAGCGGATCAACAAATTTGCCAGTGGAGAGGTTAGCATACGTGGCTCTGTTTCCTTGCAGAGTGTCGTCACATCAGATGCAAGGTTTTACGATTTTAACCTAAGATAAAAACCACCATCAACATTAAGTCCCCTGCTTAGGTCGGAACAATGGCATTGTTGCGAGGTAAGCATAAGATGGTGACAGACAAGGATAAAATCGAAACGGCAAATCATGAAGAGATTGTCAGCAAGATCTGGCTAACCTTTTTCGGGAGGTGAAGAGAATCCGTGACTCTTGTATTGGCGGCCTCGCGTAAAATTGGCTTGGCCCTGGGATGTTGGCATCAGTGCTGCATCTTTGGCTACTGATTGGCAGAGGCGGCATTGCAATTTGATCCGTGAAGCGGTGCTCCGGCCGGCTATGGAAAGGTGGATGGAGCTGCTTTGGCTGGATAAAGGATGGTCGCGGAGCGGCAGAGATGGTTGTTGGGTGGGACGCAGGCTGTTAACGTCGGCTTGGTTGTGTAGTACCGCCGTCTTGGCTTGGTTTGGCCATGGACCCGTGGGCTTGGCTTGGCTCGGTCGTGGAGCCGTGGGCTCGGCTTGGCGTGAGCTAGCTTGGCTTGGACGTGAGCCGTTGGCTCGGTTTGGCGTGGAGCCGATGGCGCTGCCTACTTGGATTTGGCTTGGTCGTGTGCCGTTGGCTTCAGTCCCATGGAGTGATGGAATCTGGTTTCGTAACTTCGGCTACCAAACGGTGATGATAGCGTTACTTACTTGACCACGGGGCAGGCGGAAAACGACGCTCTGTGGTCAAAACCCTCCACTGTTGAAGAATTTACACGTCTCAACACTAATAGGAAAGGTGTGTTGAGGCAGCATGCATGGCCACACAGTAATGAGTGTTGAGGAATTTGCACGTCTCAACACTACTAGGAAAGGTGTGTTGATGCAGTATGCCTGGCAACAAAATAGTGAGTGTTGAGGAATTTGCACGTCTCAACACTACTAAGAAAGGTGTGTTGAGGAAGTATGCCTGGCAACACAGTAATGAGTGTTGAGGAATTTGCACGTCTCAACACTACTTGGAAAGGTGTGTTGAGGCAGTATGCCTGGAAACACAGTAGTGAGTGTTGAGGAATTTGCACGTCTCAACACTACTAGGAAAGGTGTGTTGAGGCAGTATGTCTGGCAACACAGTAGTGAGTGTTGAGGAATTCGCATGTCTCAACACTACTAGGAAAGGTGTGTTGAGGCAGTATTCCTGGAAACACAGTAGTGAGTGTTGAGGAATTTGCACGTCTCAACGCTATTAGGAAAGGTGTGTTGAGGCAGTATGCCTACCAACACAGTAGTGAGTGTTGAGGAATTGCACGTCTCAACACTACTAGGAAAGGTGTGTGGAGGCAGTATTCTTGGAAACACAGTAGTGAGTGTTGAGGAATTTGCACGTCTCAACACTACTAGGAAAGGTGTATTGAGGCAGTATGCCTGGCAACACAGTAGTGAGTATTGAGGAATTTGCACGTCTCAACACTACTAGGAAAGGTGTGTTGAGGCAGTATGCCTGGCAACACAGTAGTGAGTGTTGAGGAATGGCACGTCTCAACGCTACTAGGAAAGGTGTGTTGAGGCAGTATGCCTGGAAACACAGTAGTGAGTGTTGATGAATTTGCACGTCTCAACACTACTAGGAAAGGTGTGTTGAGGCAGTATGTCTGGCAACACAGTAGTGAGTGTTGAGGAATTGCACGTCTCAACACTACTAGGAAAGGTTTGTTGAGGCAGTATGCCTGGAAACACAGTAGTGAGTGTTGAGGAATTGCACGTCTCAACACTACTAGGAAAGGTGTGTTGAGCAAGTATGCCTGGCAACACAGTAGTGAGTGTTGAGAAATTTGTACGTCTCAACACTAAGATATTTTTAAAACTTATTGAAAATTCCTAATAGATATAAAGAATTTAGTTTAAGGATAGTTACTTAGCTCTGTCTAGGCATGTCCTTCGCGCATGATCGGGTTTTGGGTATTTTAGGCTCCCCCATGAGTGAGCAACATCAGGCGTTAGTGACGATACCAGGATGATGACGAGTTGATAGACGGAAAAAAGTCCCCAGGTCTTGGAAGGAAGGAGTGTGGCGGCTACGACACGATCTTTGGAAGGAAGGAGGCGTTGAAGCGGCTTCGGCTCCTGGAGAAGACGTTGAAGCTTATGGAGAAAACGTTGAAGCTTAGGCTTCGGATCCTGGAGCAGCTTATGGAGAGAACACTGAAGCGGAGCGGCTGCTGGAGCGAACGTTGAAGCGGAGCCGCTGCTGGAGAACGTTGAAGCGGAGCCTTGCAACTCTCAGAGCCTTGACGGTTACAATGTTGAAGTCAGAGACCCTGTCACTCAGCGTTCTGTCAAACTCGAAATCCTTCAAGTGAACAATGGTTAGGAGTCCTCATTTCCATCTATAAATCTTGCTTTCCAGGAGAGGTTGGGGTTTGGGAACGGCTTCCCTGGATGGAAATAGCTTCTTTCCTGGTGCAGTGCGGTTGAGGGATGCAAATATGTCTTGACGTTGCGCCTTGGAGAAATATAGACTCTCACATAAATGTTTCATCATAGACTGCACGATTTTGTGGGCGAAGTACCCAGAAATCATGCAACTCCTGACGGGAAGAGGGTCTCTGTGAACTCAGGAGGGTTGCTGATTTCCTTTGCTTCGATTTTGGAGAAGTCGTTCCTGATCTTTACGTGTGATGAAATTGGATTGCTGATTCCCTTATACTGCCTCTTCATCTATAAACGCACGTCCTGCTGAAGTTCCTGCGCCGGATGTTAAAAGTATTCCTTGTCAGCTCCCTCTTGGGTTGACGTGAATCTTATGGTGGACGCTCCATTAGTGTCTTGAGGAAAATAGGTATCTCTTTATGAGTTATAGCCATGTCTGTCTGAGCCTTACGAGAACCTTTTATCTTTCTATCAAATCAACAGTGGTAAAAGGAGGTCGGCTTCTTCTGACTCCTCCAGTGTCTCGTCCTGATAGTGGAGTAGCAGCGGCTTTGGTGACGGTTGGAGCTGTCATACTTGAAGAAACGTTCGGGGTGGCGGAAGCGGCTCTGGCTCTGGTGATCGGAGGTGTAACGTGCAGAGATGGCGTGGTTTTGATCACAGAGTGCTGGAGCCATGGCGCTGTTTCGAAGGGTGAGGACGGCACTGCTTTGGGTGGCTGTGGAGCGGAGAAGATGGTGCTGGCTAGATCATGGAATGGCAGGGATGGCTGCTGGATAGGACGTGGATTGTTGGCGCTAGCATAGCCGTGGCCTGTTGGCGCCATGGAGCTTTGCCAGCACGGGTCCGGCTGCCTCTTTCCGTGTATAGCCCAAAACAAGAAACCTTCCTCCATTCGAACTC
Source organism: Papaver somniferum (assembly GCF_003573695.1). Classification (NCBI taxonomy): domain Eukaryota; kingdom Viridiplantae; phylum Streptophyta; class Magnoliopsida; order Ranunculales; family Papaveraceae; genus Papaver; species Papaver somniferum. Next base: position 126,193,743 of record NC_039362.1, on the reverse strand, counting down.
CAAAAAGTTCTATGCCTATGAAAGGCGTCACCTATCCTCTTTACCTCATATTATTGGCTTTGTTTCCATGTCTTGGTGCTAACGGCGGAGTGGTAGCAATAAAGCAGGCGAACATATTCCAAGTACGTATCTCCGTGTTTCTTCTTTCTGTTTGCTCTTCTATTGTTGGTGCAAACTCTAGCCATAGGCATGACCGCCGTAGTTTTATGGGAAACGCCGCGATAAGTCCCCAGTCACTCCTTGTCGTGTGATAACTGATAACTGAGCCATTGGTTCCCGAGTGGATTGTTTTCTTCTACGATATTGAGATCGGCGTTTGAAGAATGAAATTGAAATTTGGAAATTGATATTGTAACCGAGAGATTAATCTCCCACTGTGGTCGCCAATTGTTTGAGGGTGAAAACTGTTTCTGCTGATTTTGGTAATTTCGGGTATGTGGGTGAGGAACGAATCTAAACCCTAAACAATGTACTGCATGGGAGTACTTTTGATTCGAGAGATCAATCTATACAATCCTATCCTAAACCAAGAAATGGACGTTCCATGCTTGCTTCGGTCACAAAGTGAAGGAGAAGGGTTGGTCTTAGGGAGGGAAGCGAAGAAAGTGTTGAGACCAGAATGATTGATTCTAGAAATGTGGGCGTTTTGTGACTTGTATCAGAAAGTAGAACTGGTGATCCGGATGGAAAGCTACCAGGTGATTTCTAGATATTGTGTGTTGTCGACCAAAAACCTTGTCCTTTGGTGGAAATAGGTGAGACCTATTTATACAAGTCATAGTGAAATATACCCTGGTCGCGTAGGAAGTGGAAACGATTGAGTGGTGGAAGAAAAGAGTAACGTGTAACTGCCAGACGTTATGCTTCCATGATGAAGGAAGTAAATTTGTGTAACCGCCGGTCACCACCACTAATTATCCTACTTCATGACACTTTCTTGTAACTGGCGCATTGCACGCCGCACGCTGTAAACCGCCAGACCAATACCCTGATGAGCATCCCCCAGTTTGTGACATATTTTGATGTCTCGAGTATTTTCGTGAAAAACATGTAGCACTTTTCTACATGTGACAAGTTAAAATCGAGAGGCTTGTCGCAGGTAAATAGCATGTGATGCTAGGCTCGTCTTGGCTAGTCGCCTAAAACTTGTCGCGAGCTTACCGATTGTGTGGCGAACTTCGATGGCCGAGATCACATCTTATGAATAAGGGTAGCCGTTGATTGTGGCTACCTCGTGTTGGCGCCTGAAAATGGCGCAGCGACATAGCTTGTGCATGCCAGTGGCAAGATGGTGCAAGTGGTGCCTGAAGTAGCCATGGTCGCTGGGTTTAGGCGGTTGGTCTCCTAAAAGTTGCCACAATTCCAACAGTTGGTGGCGAACTTGGATGATTGAGATTGCATCTCATGAAGAAGGACGTCCATTGATTATGGCCGAATCTTGTTGTATAGCGAAGTGGCGTCAGCCACATGCTAATGGCATGCCGGTGGCGTAGCCATGGAATGATGGCATGCTAGTAGCCGCGGCATAGTGGTATGCCAGTGATGTTGCGGTATGGCCAAAGCTAAAAATTGTCTCCGCAGCCAAAGTTAGGGTTTGGCGTCGTGGATGGATTTGTCGTGGACAAGTCTTGGCGCCGTTGGGAGGATTTGGACTGGACAAGTCTTGGCGCCGTTGGAAGGATTTGTCTTGAACAAGTCTTGGTGTTGTTGGAAGGATTTGGCCTGGACAAAGAGCCGTGGAGTTGGACCAACATGTGGCGTGGCAACATCGTCCATGTTGCCACGCCAATCCCGTTGCTCTGGGAACGTTGTTGGCTTTGGTAGCAATTTGCTCAAATTAGGGTTTGTCGAAACCCTAATTAGCGCACGTGGCGTGCGGCTGCGGCATGGAGATACTTTTGTGCAAATGGCGCCATGGCTATGCCAAAGGAACTATGGCAAGGCCATAGTGTGGAAACGGCCACAGGGGTAGAAATTGCCGCGAGTGTCTATTTATGGCAGGTTGCCACGAAGTTGGCATGTTGCGAGGTTGCATGGCGTGTTGCCAAGGTATCATGGCATGTCGCCAAGGTAGAATAGCATGTTGCCGAGGTAGCATGTTGGCATGTTGCCGAAGTAGCATGGCATGTTTCCGAGGTAGCATAGCATGTTGCCAAGGTGCGTTTGGCATTTAATGTATGGTGGCAAATTTGGAGTAGTCTGATTGGCCACAAAAGGGGGCCGGCCAAACAAAAGGTGCGACCACACTTCTGGTGAGAGTGTGGCGCCTTTAGGGCGATCTGATTAGTCGATGGAAAGGTGGGGGGGGAGGCAGGTAACATGGGGCCGGCCTTGTTCGGAATGCGCCACTTAGGGGGACCCGATTGGTTGATGGGAAGTGGGGCCGGCAAGATAGGGCGTGGCCACACTTCCAGCGCGCTGTGGCGGAAATTTTTACAAGCAAGTTCTGGGATATTGCGCGAGGCGCGAAACCCTAACTTCTGCAAGTTATTCAAGTTGACTGATGTGTCGACACAGAGCTGTTTTAAGTTCGTTTCCAGAGAGCAGCATGCTTTTCTGATTGAATACCTTATGCAAAGATCTTATTTTTGACACTTGGAGATTCATGCTACTCTGCTGCGATTGAACACAAATCGTCATGCCATATCAACATTAAGAGTTCAGCCGGGGAACATAGCATAGAAGGCATCCAGAGGAACTTATATTAAGTGAATATGCGCGAGGCGCCGAAATTTACAGAACATCTGGGATTCGCCAGTCTGGATAAATTTCATGTAAATATGTTGAGCGGCTCAACAAATTTTCCAGTGGAGAGGTTAGCACACGTGGCTATGTTGCAGAGTGTTGTCACATCAGATGCAAGGTTTTACGATTTTAACCCTAAGCTAAAAACCACCATCAACATATAGTAGAAATAGATTTTCCAAGTGATAGATGAGTTCAAGTCTCCACATACCTTTTGTCGAAGAAGTTCCACAAGCTCCCCTTAGTAGTTCTTCGTGTTCAAGACATGAACGCCGAGAGATCTAAGCTTAACTACACTATCTATATCCTAGTCCGAGACATATATAAATAGGCTAGAAATCAAGACTTATGGTTTTGATCACTAATATTGACAAACAAGCTTGAGATAGAAACGCATGCGAGTTCGACTGAGCAATGCTCTAACAGGGTCTGGCTTCAGAATCCCAATAAAGTCTATAAGTCGTTAGCCTACAAGGTTTTGGAATAAACCTAAGGTTAAATGAGAATCGACTCTAGTCGCAACTAGTATCATGCATGAGGTGTGGGGATTAGGTTTCCCAGTTGCTAGAGTTCTCCCTTATATAGTCTTCAAATCAGGGTTTGATAGCTTTGGAACAATATCAATATTCACCATTAGATGAAGCCTGACCTAAGATCCAAGCTAAGTTTGCTTGAAACCAAAGAAATATCTCTCCACTGTTAGATGGTCTTAGCTTGTTACACAAAAATGAAATGTACCTTCATTTAGATATGGATAACCGTACCTTAACGTGTACACTAGGTTGGCTCAACAATAGTTAACCGAAGTTAGCCATATGAACACTTTCATATCAACCTTATTCATCTTAACCACAATTAGTTCAAATGACTCAAGTGAAACTAGTTATAGAGTTGTTCAATTTTTTATATTCTCATAGAAGTATACAAGACACAATTGAAGAAAAATCGGTTTGATTCACTCGAATCAATTCATGAACACTATAGCCACGGATTGCAAAAGATTGCATTCCTTATTATATAAATGTATTAGTTCATGGCACAACCGATTCTAGAACTTAACCCACTCAAGTATGCAAACATGTACGCATACTTAAGTACCCGGACTTGGACTGTGTCCGACAGTACGCGAACGAGTACACATACTATCACACATCCAAAACATCAGTTGAATTCAGTATACATACGGGTACGCATAAAATAGTTCCCGGACTTCAACTGAGTTCGCCAGTACACGTACGGGTACGCATACCAAGGCTCCCGGACTTTACCTGACCTCGCCAGTACGCATACTATACCGGTCTTGGATCAATATATATGCAAGTACACATACTATGGCTATAATCCAATTATGGTTAAGTATTCTAAACTCTATTTAAATCATTAAAACATTCTTAGAGGATGAAAATAGTTGTTTTCTCAAACTATTAGCATCAAAGTTATTTTCAAGTGATTGACATAATCAATACGAAACATTTCGAGTCTACATCAAATGAGATGTTACAAGGCGATTTTCATATGATCATCTTTTGACTTTCGTCAAGAGCATAAGATGAACTTGGTTAAAGCGAAAGCTTACCAACACATATTTTGAGAAATATATAAGCGGGTTAAACTCAGCTCGAGATATCAAATATGTATAATCGAATACTATATAACTATATGACTTTTGTCTCAATATAGGAGATATAGTAGAAATAGACTTTCTGAGTGATAGATGAGTTTCAGTCTCCACATACCTTTTGTTGATGAAGTTCCACAAGCTCTCCTTAGTAGTTCTTCGTCTTCAATTGATGAACGTCGTGAAGTCTAAAGCTCAACTACACAATATATCCTAGTCCGAGACATAGCTATACGTAGAGTAGAAATCAAGACTTATAGTTTTGATCATTAAACTTGACAAACAAGCTTGAGATAACAACGCTTGCGAGTTTGGAATAGTTCTTGAAGCTCCCAGAAATTGCTCCAGTTATCATATGAGGCTATTGGAAAGCTTGTCAGGGGAGCTGTAGCTGTTATCATATGAGGCTATTGGCAAGCTTTTCAGGGGAGCTGCAGCTGTTCAAATCACCGCCTAGCATTTGGTATAGAATGAGAGAGGGAATTTGATCAACTTATTAGTGAAGGTGCGGTCGGAGGCTCGATTTCGTCGATATGATTTTCTTGTTTAGGCTCATCATATGATTACTGTGGACTGAGACGTCAATACGCGTGCAAATGGGAATAATCAAACTACGTCTACAAAATGCCAATATTATGTAGCTATTTTTTCCCCGTTTGACACCATAATCTGGTGTCAACAACCGAAGTTGCACCAAAATTAAAAATTCAGAAATAAGTTACGTTCAGGTTATGATGTCAACAAAGAGAAGTTGACACCGAAATCTGGTGTCAACAATCGAAGTTTGACACCCAAGTTTTCTATCAACAACCAAAGTTCACATCATAATTTGGTGTCAGCAACCCAATTTTGGTGTCAATAACCGAAATTGACATCATAACCTGGTGTCAACAACCCAAGTTGATACCAAAACTAAAAATTCAAAAAAAAAATGTTAAGATTATGTATGGTGTTTACAAGCAAATTTGATCCCAAAATCTGGTGTCAACAACCAAAGTTGAAACCAAAATCTAGTGTCAATAATCCAAGTTGATATCAAAATTTAAAATTCAGAAAATGTTTACATTGTGTATGGTGTCAACAAACAAAGTTGATCCCAAAATTGATCCATAAATTTAGTGAACTTGACGTGAATCGAACATGCATCTTCTGACGTGGAGTTAGTTGTGCTACCATTGCACCACAGGATCAGTTCAACTTCACACTGTTCAAGGAAATGAGATTACTGAACTCAAGCACCATGAGTTCGATTATGACGAACAAGATATATTATAGATGAAATGAAATAACATACAATATGAATTTAAATCAACTGACAACTAAATAAAACAAGATTAAACAGAAATCAACTAAATCATTACTAGTAAACTTTACAAACAAAATCATTCAGAAATTATTGAAGACTAGAAATTGATAAATCAAAATCAGTAAGAAATATAAAATATAATCGAACACCCAAAGATCTCTCTGAATCTTCAACTCGAAATTACGAAATCGAAAACCAAAAAACCAAATCTGCCGATCTCTGAAATATGCAAAATCAATTTTTAACCTAAAAAGATGAAGAACAATTCATAAGAAGTTGAAAGAGGTTGAAATCGAACATAAATAGAGATAGAATTATGAAACTGAAAACCAAAAATCAAAATTTTCAATCTCTGAATCTGAAAAATCAATCTTTCACATAAGAAAATGAAGAACAAAAAATAATAGGTTAAAATCGAACACAAACATATCAATAAATATGCTGCTATAAACGGAAGACATGGTAGCGGCGGCGACAGAGCTGGTGATGGTAATTGCAGAGGTGCTAGTGGTGGCTAAAAGAGAAGGAGAGAAAGAAGAAAGAAATATAATTATCATATGTAAAACTAAAAATGAGGTGATTGGATCTAACCAAAAATAAAAAAGAAAGGGTAAATATGAAAAGAAAAAAAAAAGAAAAAAAAAACGTCGATACTCCTAAATGTATTTGTGAAGTCCATCAAATAAGGGGGCATTCATTCGACTTCCACGGGATTTTATAACTTGGCCTAGTCTGTGGTAATCCAACAAAAGAAAAAAAAAAATTGACAAGCAAGACTGTTAGCAAAAAGAATGTCTTTACGGCTTTCTAATCTATTAAATTCCTTTCATGCTTCAAAAAAACAAATTAGCAAAAGAGAGAAAAAAAAAACACTTAAGAAGAAGAAAACTTAACAATTCAAGATACAAGAGATGAAAACATCCCATACAACGCAGTACTGAAAACTAAAAATGCAACATCAAAAAAAGTTTTTAAGTTTTCTTGTTGGGCTCGAATACATACTTAATAATCGAATCTTTGATCGATAGCAATTCAGGGAATTCAGTTTTTAACTTCGTAGCATCTAACTCGTTGTTACTCCTTGGTGCTACAATAACTTTAGCTTGTTCTTCAAGGTTGAAATTCTCCCATTTGAATCCAGGATCAATGTAATCGCGATACATTTCTAAGATTTCGTTGTGGCTTACCACGCCTGGATTGGTGAAGTTCCATATCCCTCTGCAATTCCTTTTAGCCATTTCGATAGAAATCGGTAGAAGTTCGTCTAGTACTGTCATGCTGTTAGGTATGTTCACGACTTTATTGTAACGACTGATTTTTGTGATGAAGTTTCTCGGATTGCTAAGGTCTGACGAAATCGGCATCCTCACTCTCAGCGTACAAACATTCTCGAATTCTTTCAAAAGCTCCTCAACCTGCCATATAATATATGTCACATATTAGTTAAAAAAGATGCTTATATATAGCTAGTTATGCATGAAGTGTGAAAGGTGCATGCAGAAGTTTTGTACGTACCATGGCTTTAGTCTTTGAATAGAAAGAACCGATGAAATTCGGCGTATCCTCTTCTTTGAATCCAATGCCAGAACCTTCTTTATGATCATTATCATACTCAAATATACATCCTGTTGCAAAATTAACCATCAAAAGGCCATGCTCTTTGCAAATATCAGCCAACGTTAAGGTACCCACTACGTTAGTCCTAATCGTCTCCACCTTATGGGTTTCACACCAATCGACATTAGGTCTACCTGTCACACCGGCTGCGTTAAAAACATGAGTAGGACTAACTTTTCTAATATCTTCAATGATCGACCTGCGATCCTCTAACCGTCCACAGCCGTACTCAAATGCAATCCCGTCTTCCTTGCACAGCTTTCCTAGTAATCCTCCTATCCAGCCTGACTTCCCATAAATCAAGAACTTCAAATTTGTTTTGTTTCCATCGTCGGCTTTTCTTTCATACCCAACAAAATATGTGTCGTCATTTGAGTTCCCGACAACAGTCATTCTAGGGTGAGGAAGAAGTGCAGCAGTTACATCTCCCCACCAATCTGGATTATTTCTATACCATTCTGTGGTTATCTTCAACCCTTCCTCCCAGGACGTCCTCTCCTGCCATCCAAGTTTCTTGAGCTTTTGGTCATCCAGAAAGTACCGCTGATCATTAAAAGGGCGATTATCAACGAACTTTATATTTTGCTTCGGATCCAAATTAAAAAGCTTGCATATATCTTCGGCAACGTCAAGAACACTTCTTTCCTTTTTGGTTCCAACATTATACACATGCCCTATTGCACCTTTGTGCAACACAACATCAAATGCCTCGGCGACATCTTCGCAATACAAATAGCTTCGAACATTTGAACCATCTCCATGTATTGGCAGTGGAAGTCCTTTCATTGCAAGGAGAAGAAATTTTGGGATCAGCTTTTCAGGGAACTGGTTTGGACCGTAGACATTGTTACCTCGGGTAGTTATGGTCGGTAGACCGTAAGATCGATGGTATGCCATTACAAGCATTTCAGCACCAGCTTTAGTAGCAGAATATGGGTTAGTAGGAAGAAGTTGTGAAGCCTCAGGATTTCCCACGTCAGTTTCACTGTCTGTCTCACCATAGACTTCGTCAGTGCTTACATGAATGAAACGTTTAACGCGGCGGGTAACTTTGCATGCTTCTAGCAAAACATGGGTTCCGTAGATGTTATTGTTAGTGAACTCAAATGAGTTTCCAAATGAATTGTCAACATGCGTTTGAGCTGCAAAGTGCATTATCGTGTCGATCTCTTCTAGTACCAATAAATGGTTTACGAGATCAGCACTTGCAATGTCACCTTTGACAAATTTGAAGTTAGGGGAGGATTTTGAAGGGAGAAGGTTTTTGAGGCTCGAACAATAATCTAGTTTGTCGATGACGACGATTTTGTAGTTGGGGTAATTCTTTATTAAACGATTAGCTACATGTGATGCGATGAAACCAGCAGCTCCTGTTATAAGTATGTTACGTGGGGTATAAGAATCTGCACCAGGTGATGCCATTTTTGTGTCCCTTTTTATCTCCTGAATCTTTTCTTCAATTCCTAATGCATTCAAAACAATGAAAAATAATCAAAATTTACAGAACCAGGCCAAGGTTACTCTACAAGTTGCAAAAACTTAAGAGAGCAATTACGTCGACGCATATTCAAAGCATGCATGTCATGCAAAGCAAAAAGAAACTTGAAATATATGCACATAACGAGCATTAGAACAAACAAAACAATATGAATATCAGAATACCCTACAACCATGAACCATAAGTATTAACAACCTCATAAATACATTCAGCAATAGAGAGAGTGAGAGAACAACTTACATGTATTATGGAGGGATACGGTTGGAGAGGTTAAGAGATGGAGATGGTGAAAGGGCTTAAAGATGGAATCTGCGAGAATGATAGTAAATTTGATTGTAAGATCAAAACATTTTACAAAGTTGCATTTGAGGTTTGAAGTTACTAGTTTCTCAGTTGGACAACAAGAAAATAATAAGTTAGTTTTTGAGTAGCTAAAAACTAGAGAAACTTGTGGATTTGTTACAAAGTCATTACAAATAACTCGGTTAATTTGGTTTGCTGGATGGGAAGACCAAATTAAGTGGATCATGATTTTTGGAATGCATGTGATGGTCATCCCCGCAACAAGGGCCTAAGAAGAGGACACAATGCAACTATTTTTAGGCCACGACTCTTCAAGAAATCAAGGCTCATGTCAATAAAGAACCTGATTGAAACAAGAGGATACCCAAACTTTTCGAGGTACAAATCCAATAAAATAAAACATTTCCCACCACTGGATGATGGATCTCTAGAATGTTGTTCATGAAAAGTAAATTATCCTAGTTTAATTGGGGCCATAATTTCTAATTGGGGGCCATGTATTATGGGACAAAAAAGGTCACCCAATCCTAATTTGGATCACCCCTTAAAAAAATATTTTCTAAATGGTAAAACTGCCCTTATATGATTAGTATTAGGAATTAATTAGTTTAATAAGTGTGGTAAGTGTATTTAGATTAAAATCTGATTTTAGGAAAAAAAATTGTGGAAAATGTGTTTTATGTGTTGAGAAGAAGAGGAGGAGTTTTGAGAGGAAAACCTAGGGTTTTTACAAATGAGTGATTCAAGTGGAGGGAATGAGATTGGTGAAGCTTCAAATAACAACAATGATTGTGTTGATGGTAAGATTGTCTCAACTAATGATATGGGTTGGATGTTTGATGAGGAGATGTTGATAGAGGAAGGCATGAAAAATGGTTGGAATGAAGATCACATTGCTCAAGATGAAGGAACCAACACTCAAAATGAGGAACCCGAAGCTCAAAACAATCAGGTAAACATCTTATACCCTTCAATTTGTCTGTTTGTTTCTCCAAGTGGTCGAATCATCCACACTATGGAACAACTCAGATAAAGGGTCGTCAAAGTCGGGGGGTGTATACCCAAACGACTCTCCGAGGTCGTCAGTATATTGACACTACCAATAACGACTCAAACCTGCAACTTTTCCAGGTAATGAAAAATCGTTTGGGTAGTGTGCTAAACATTGACGACCCTTTTTAACTAGGTCACTTAGAGTCGTTTTGTTGTTTTATTTACCATGTTGCAACGGAACAATTAGGGCATTTCAACGAGGCCGACGAACTTAAGCTCACCCAAATCCAATATGCAAGGAAAAAATGGCAGAAAAGCTTGTTCATGACAAACAACTGTATTTGACAATGCTCATGGAAAGAGATCCAAAAGAGAGGGAAATGAAGTTTAGGGAGTTGGTTTGTAACGTGAGATGGAGGACGGGGTCGAAAAAGGCCGGTTATAAGTTTTGGATGCAAATGCCTTTTGGTGGTCAACTCTTAGCAGACACATTCACTTGTGTGGTAATTGTATTCAGCAAAGGCTTCCCCGGAGCGTCTTGTATGTACGTACCCTCAAGAACTAGGTGCGACGCGGCGATAAAGAAAAGAAGAATTGTAATGGCACATGTCAACAATAACCATTGCATAGGTTTGAAGATTTCCAAAGAATGTCCTTTACCACGAGTGGCCTATGGTGATTGGGGAGGAGTGGACAAATCAGTACGAGTATGGAATGAACCTTTGGAATGCTATGGACCCAACCCCGGTTTACGTAGACATGGGCGATGAATCGTGAGACAAGATGTACATCCAAAACTATGCATTGCATTTTTAAGCATACTTTTTGATAATGGTTGTATCCTGAACCCTAATATTTGTATTTTGAAGAATGCCTAATGAATACAATGCGTTTTATCTTGCGGCATAAGAATCAGTTAAACTTATGGATGTCTTTCCAACTTGGAGTCGTCATTAATATATAAAGAAACCCTAACGACTCTAATGGTCCAAATTAGGTGGTCTCCTGGAAGGTTTTAATAATTGTAGGGTCGTCAGTGATATTTTCAGATACCCTGACGACTCTAACGACCCAAATTAGGTTGTCTCCTGGATGTTTTCCCAACATAGGGTCGTCATTGGTATTTTCAGATACCCTAACGACTCTAATGGTCCAAATTAGGTGGTCTCCTGGAAGGTTTTTCAACATAGGATCGTCAGTTATATATTCAGATACTTAAACGACTGTAGTGGATTATACAGCAGTCGTGATATTGATAGTGTATACAATGACGACTGTTTGCAAAAACCCCCAACGGCTCTTTTTCTATACACTTTTTTCCATAAAAAATAGCCGTTACAAATTATTCTATAAGTAGAGGAACATATCAAGGTGCAAAATCAATTGAAAACAACCTCATGAAAGTTTTTTTTTAATGACAACTCCTTCATCAATTGAAAGCATACTTAGAAGATGCAAAAAACCAAGAGTCGTTACGCCATATCCTACAAAGGAAGAATTAGAGATGCGCGGGGCTGAAAAACGGGGAAAAGAACAAGAGCATTTCCGGGAAGTATTCAAGCAAGTCGAGGAAGAGACCGAATGGGTTAAAAACTATTGCAGCGTCAAAGATCTTGACGAAGAAGAAAAAGATGAAAGCATATTTTGGATAAACGTTGGTTTCGGTCCTTTCCTTAATTCCCACGCGCATCTACGTTATGATTATGAATCGTCCCACATTCGTGATAGGACAATTCACGTTATGAAATTTTGCAACAAGTACAACGAGTTTCTTGCGAGGCACAAAGGCGTTATACGTACGGCCCAAAAAGAATATACCAAATGGAGAGGAGAGCAGTTTTATCACATCGAAGCCGCAATGGTAGTTAAATATCGCACCGGAAAGAACAATAACATGTAATGTTTTCATAAAGAGTCGTTATCAGTTTTAGTAAAAAAGTGACGACTCTGGTTATCTATAGAGTCGTCATCTTGTGTAAAAACAAAACTAACGACCCTTATTTTGAATTTCAAAAAAGCATACCATTGGGATCTACTTCGCCATCCAAGAGCTTCTCTTAAGGAAAAAGTGAGTATTCCGTTAATATTTATACTTCTGTCATGCTTCAAAGTAACAAACGTATAACATTCCTCTTTTAATTTCAGCTGGAACGTTTCGATGGGTTATGGACAATACGTAATGGGGAAACTAAGTTCCATTCACCATAAAGAATATACAACGTTGTATCGTCGAGCGAGAAGGTTCATTGACGAACATTTGATGCATCAACTTCAAGAATACCCATATTAACTCTTATGTAATACGAGATAGATGTAATGTTATTTTCCTAATGAAATCAAAATCTTTTCTAGTTTCAAAATGAGAGTCGTCACAGGTATCCATAGCATAGTAACGACTCCTAAATCCAACAAACAGTCGTCATTGACATGAAAAAGCTAACGACTCTAGCCAAATAAATTCAAATCTCCTGGATATATTTTTTTAACCAAGGGTCGTCATTGATTTCATTATAAACACTGACGACTCTATCCAGAAATATTTTTTCCATCTCCTGGATGTTTTGGGAAAAATGGTCGTTAGATCTCTATTTGAGGATATTAACGACTCTGTGTGTTGAAGTGGTAAATACAATTAGGGTCGTCAAAGTACTATAAAACGAATATGACGACCCTTGGTATGAGGAAGGGAAATGTTGTCTGCATTGGAGTACTACATGGTTCTAACGAGCATACTTGAAAACATAGTATTTTCAACAAACACAGGAGTTACCAAACATAAAAGTACTCGAAACAAAGACTCCAAACCAAACACATAAGTTGTTTCAACACACACTTAAGTTCAATTCATAAAGTAAAATTAACATAAGTTGAAGTCGACCATCTCGACCTCGACCACCACCTTACTGTATCATCCCTGACCTGCTAACTCTCCGGCTTTTCTTAGGAGGAGCACCCTCTGGGGAACCAGCATCTTCTCTAGTAATTTCTTGTACCTTTGAGGGATGTTCATCATGATGTTGGCTACTTTGGCCATGCTCAGCAACTTCTTGTGCTCTTTGGCTACGTGATTTCTGGCTCCTCATACCTTCCTTAGCCATCTCCTTGAACATCTTCTTTGCATTGGGATTTTCAATGTGCGTGCAGTAATCAGCGTACCGACGTTGCTTCGCAGGATCCATCACTTCCCCTTTGTCAGCCGAGCAACAAAAAGCCTTGACAAGAAGCTTCATTCGCTCCCTCTATATGCATTCAAAAACAATTTCACATTAACTCTCTTACATGTAGATGAATAACACAATTCCAAAATTAAATACTCACCACTAGTGTCAGAATGGAAGTAGCATCTCTACTGTCGACTTGAGAAGAAGAAGAGGTGGATGCTCTGTTGGTACTTCTACCCGGAGTCGGATCTACCCATATCACCCTACCATGGGAGAAGCCTTCATACCATTCGACGTAATCCGGTGTTGCCTCATGACCTTCATCCGCATGCACCCACCATGAGATGTCTACAAGCCTAGAGTGTCTATCATTCCAATGTTTGACATCAACTTCAGGTTCATAAGCCACCTTTATACCCGCTTCGTCAGCCTCGCACTTTTCCAACTTGTTCTTGAACGGAGGTACATAATCCTCATCGGTTGAATCTTGAATAAAACCAAGTTGACGCATGATTCTTATCGGATTGTACATTGAAAAACCATTAGGGTAAAACAAAGGGCCATGGTAATACAAGACATCTTCCATTGTGCCAACTCTATTATTCTTGTACGGATTGAATACTACCTCTTTAGCCGTGATGTTGTCAAATTTTTGACGCATTTGTATCAACGCATCAGTTTTTTCCCTATCTTGATAACCAGTGAACAAGTATTTGGTTCCCGTTGGACTACCTTTGCTCCATTTTGGGTTGAGTTCCACATCTTCATTATCTTTGATCAGTGATGGGAAATGATCATAAATCCACACCTATAGCAACCAATGAAATAAACATAAATAATTCAATTTTTAAAATGTACAAAAATAAGAAAACTTTCATCAATCCAAATACCTGGATTAGAGACAAATTCCCATTAATTTGAGAAGTTAGTTTGCGATATCCCTGAGAAAGCTGACCATTCAGGTGTGCAATTATGACAGTCCCCCAAGAGTACTTTCTCACATCTTCCAAGGGATCCAAAAGCTGAAGAAGGTTGGCGCTCACCCGGTTACCTTTGCTGTCAGGAAATATAACTGACGCAAGGAAATACAACAAATACCCAGCCGCCGCATAGCGACATTCCATATCAGAGAGACTTCCTTCTTTTTCCTTCTTTTCTGTCCCAGAAAACATGTTCCTAATATCTACAAGTTTGAACTCTTTCTTCGGGTACTTAGGTCCCTTCTCGAAAAGCCCATTAGTCTTCTCAGAATCCCAGCCAAACAAGTTCTTGGTCCATGTATAGATGTATTCCCAACTAGGCCTTCTCTTGAACTTCTCACCGGTTGATTTGCCTTCGACCTTGCAGCCCTAATATTTGTTCTGCGTCATCAGGAGTTATCGCCATCTCACCAAAAGGAAGTTGGAATGTATCGACTTCAGCGTGATACCTTTCACAGAAACTAGATACTGCGACCTTGTCATACGCAATCACAGAGTTCACAACGACATTGTACAAACCTGAGTTTTCAACCAAATATCTAACTCTTGCACATTCACCTTCTAGCGGCCACAACTCCATTTTCTTGAAAGAAGATTGGTGCCAGAAAAGACGTGCGGCATCCTTATGATCCTACAAAACATAAACAAACACGTATTTAAAAAACAAAACATAAACAAGTTAACACCAACTAATCAAATAGCAAGCAAATTTGGGATTCTTACGATTATCTCACTAATGCAATGAGCCCACGATCCAGGATATCCAAATAGAACTTTTCCCCTATCTCTAGGTTCTCCTCTAAGTTTACCACCTTTAAGAGGAGGAAACATCAAATGAGTAGCGGGAACGTGTCTCGCACTGGGTGCAATATCTGTTTCATCCTTCTTAACCCTCTTTACCGTCTTTTTCGCCTTTGCTTCCTCATCCTCATCCTCAACAATGGTTTTACCATCATCACCACCTTCATCCTTTTCATCATCATTACCTTCATTCTCTTCCTCCTCATCATCATTATCATCACTGCCATTATTACCTTTATGTTGTTCCTCCTCATTACCATCATCCTCATCATCACCACTACCATTACCTTCGCCCTCTTCCTCATCTTCTTGCTCTTCTTCTTGTTCCTCTTCTTCTTCTTCTTGAATCTCTTCTTCTTGTATCTCATGTTCTACACCCTGTTCCTCCTCTACTTGCTCTTCTTCTTGTTCATCTTCTTCTTCAGCACTAGTGTTAGCTGAAACAACAGGAGTGTCTGATTCTGACGAATCGGACAACTCATTACCTTTGTCTCTTGGTTCGGTGATAGAAAATGATACCTCACTCGGCCTTCTTCTGCGCAATGGACCGGCAAGTAAGTATTTATCGTTGAGGGGAGGTTTCGAAGGAGGAGTTATCGTGATTTCAACCTTGTCTTTCGTTTTCTTGTCACTACATTAGAAACAAAAAAAAATTTATAAGTCATCAACTTTATCTCTATCAGTTAAAGAGTCGTCAACGATATGCTCTAAAAAACTAACGACTCTTCATTACAAAGTAACGACTGTAATTTATAAGGTAACGACTCTTTGCAAAAATTGGACAGTGAGGATGATTTTGGTCCTTAAAGGGTCGTTAAAGATTAAACTTGGGTCGTCAAACAAGTAACTGCCGACCTTATAAAAGAGATGACAACTCTAGGGATTATAGACTACTGATGACTCTAGTCTAGGGATTATATACTACTGACGACTCTATCGTTTTCTCCAACAGAAGGCAGTTCAAGTTCAACCCAGAGTCGTTACGCATTAATTTGGGGTCGTCAAACTACGGTCGTCATCTTCAACCTAATATGGCGACGACTCTATTCTAGGGCACAAAAGGTCGAAGTAGCAGAACAAGGGTCGTCATATTTACACTAACAGGTTAACAATTTTTCATAGAAAAAGAATGCAATGTAAGAGTCGTTAGGGTATTATTTCTACGATACTAACGACTCTCACTCTGTAACTTCTATTTTTCAGTTACCAATCTCGATTACACAATCAAAAAACAACCAAAACATCGAATAGGAGGTGGGTTTAAGTTCACGTACCCTCTAATTGGAGCCATTCCCTTTTTGGGTTTCGATTTGCTTGCTTCAGAAGCTCTCCGCACGTACACCTTTGCATTCACCGTATCTACAAGATTAGGAATTTGAAGTGATTTGCGAGCGGTTTGCTTTGTTTTAGCCATATTTGTAGAAGAAGTTAATCGTCGATTAAAGTTTTATCATCGACGATTACGCGATGAATCGGTTCGAAGAATTTTCCTCGGTGGAAGTGGAGTCGTTAATGGTGGAGGTGGAGAAGAGAAAGGGAGGAGAGGAAGATGAAGATGAAAAGAGAAACTGATTTTCTCTTTGATTTAATTAGGATATATAGATTAGGGGCCTTAATCATGGTAGTTAATTAGTGAAACTGATTTTCAATTAATGAAGGATAAAATAGTTTATTCATATTGCGATATTTACACCCCTGAAAATTTTGGGAGGCAAACAAAATTTCATGGCCCCGAATTGGAAGTTATGGCCCCCAATTAAAGTAAACTAGGTAAATTATTTGTTTTCTATTCGTAGCATTGATGTATACAATGAATGAAAAATAAATTGACGTAAGAGGAAAATTTAATAAAATAATGTACGGTTGTTTATATTAACTTTTGTCGGTATAATTATTGCCGATGCCACTTGTGAGTGGCTGCCTTATGCACACGCCAGAGGATTATACACTAAGCTGTGAGTCTATGATTATGATGAGTCTATGACAGTTTCATAGCCCATGAGATGTGATGTATCTTTCTGCCTTTCTGGTGTGGGCATGGCATGGGGCAGCCATATAATATTTTCTACAAAAATTCTAAACGTACCGAGTATAAAAACAACATATAAACCAGGCTCTCACATTTGTTTTAATGGTGGCCCCATAAGTGGCCCCCTGCTAATCTTCATGAGGTGGGGCCCAGTTGCAATGTGAGAGCCCGATTTTGTTTCTGTTTTTTTGCGCGGTACGTATATAAATGTTGTATTTTCTAACAGATCTTGTTTTTGTTTTCTGAAAGGACAACAGAAATTTTATGATTGTTCTATACCGACAGAAAATAGACTAAAAAATGACTCAAGAACTAAATATGGTAACAAAATTAAAAGTCAAACAAACACCTACACAAATCAACAAACCATCCCCAAGGTAACCACCAACCAATTGTCATTCGGGTTTTGTTATTTTGTGTACCCATGCACAAGATAAAAGCTAATCATTGGCATTGGGAATGATAAAACACAATAAAAAAATATGAGAAATAGTGTATCTTGCATTGGAGAAGGTAATGTTTGCACTCGTATAGAGAAAAATTCAAAAAACCCATGGGCATTTACCTTCTCCAATTCAAGATACACTATCTCTCATATTTTTTTTATCGTGTTTTATCATTCCCAGTGCCAATGATTGGCTCTTATCTTGTGCATGGGTGTACAAGAGAACAAAACCCGAATTTCTCAATTGCTGCAACCTCGAGGTAATACCTTTTCTATTACATACTGTTGTTTCCTCTTCTGGTCTATATGGACTACCAGGAATGAGCTTGTATTCAACCAGAAGCAGTGTACCCATGACGACATCCTGGCGAGATCTTTTGCACACCAACATGAATTTGAATGGGAAAAAATCTTCCCTCCGGTTCTCCCCGGGGAGAGTCCTTCCGAATTCACAACAAACATCACAAAATCCCATGCAACCATTCAAGTGGGTTGGAGTATACCACCACCAGACTGGTATAAAATAAATACTGATGGTGCAGCGAGAGGCAACCCGAGTATAGCGGGAGCATGATTCATTTGTAGGAATTCGAGCGCGCACACGGTACTGGCTCTTGCACAACTTCTAGGTATAACCACAACATTAACAGCGGAAACGTGGGCAGCAGTGTTAGCAACCAGAGCAGCAAATGAAAGAAATTGGACTAAAGTCATATTCGAAACGGACTCGAAAAATCTCGTGCACTTCATCAACAATCCAAGGGAAGTTCCATGGTATATCTCTGAAATGATTAAGGAAATCATACTTTGAATGCGACAAATTCCTTGTTGTGATATTCAACATAACTATAGAGAAGGAAACCAAGTCGCGGATGGACTGGCAAACTTTGCAGCCGATGGTAACCAAGCCGAAAACCTATCAACATCAATTTGGAAACGGACGAATCCAGCTTTTCTTAATCAAATTCTTTTGGGCGACTCTATGGGAATCACATTCCCGCGTGTAGTAACATTGTAGTTGGTTTTTTATTTAATTTCATGCTTCAAAAAAAAAAAAACTACACAAATGACAAATGATGATGAGAGGAAACTTAATTAGTAGGTAACTGAATTAATATGCAACTAATGCATCTATTCCAAAAGGTAATCATTTAGAACCTCGGACCTAGATCCTAGGTCCGAATTAGTAGGTCACTAATTTGCGAATCCGTCCATATAGACCGAATTTGTACGTATCACCCGTATACCTGGAACTCCTTCTTTATTTTACGAATTTCCATCCCAAAACGAATTATACGCGTATTTACGAATTACCGAATCATACGGTCCATATAATGCTTTGCCATGTCATTACTAATTTGTCATTCTTTATTATACTTTTGACTTTTAAAATCTTACATACACCAATGTGATTTCAATACCACCAACGACCATGCTATTTGCTGATTGTAATGCACACATTATTGTATGTACAGTTCATGTAAATTATTAAATCATAATATCCAATGAGAGATCATGTTAAAAATGATTTTTTTACAGGTTAATATATGTCGAATTTTGTATGCCGAATTCATATCTCCAAAACGAATTATACACGTCCATATGTCGTTCCTTCTTACTGCCGAGTCACGAATCGTTGACCGGATTTGACTTTTCCGAATCTGTATAATACTCGTACATATCCTGTACCGAACGTTTTTCGTACCCCGAATTGCTAACTAGGACTTAAATCATAAAAGGTTTAGTTTATGTTATTCCATTAAATTTGGTTCTGTTGAATAAATGAGGATAAACTATAGAAGAAAAGTATTAAATTGATGCAGAGATGAATAAATAGTACAATATACTTATTCTTTTCTTTGGTTAAGTCCAAGTGCAAAGTTATTTACATTGCAAAGGGCACTTCAATGAGAGCTTCCCCAAAAAGACGAACAAAGTTATTTAAATCTATAATGAGGCATATTTGGAAACTCAGCAGAAGTAAGAAAACCAAGCCTGCCTTTATACTATATAGCCATCCTTGGTACCCATCGGAAGCAAGCCGCCTCTTTTAACCATCACGTCAACTACAAAGTTAATGTCCATGTAGGCATTCTCGAAGCGAATGCGCCTATACCATCGGTAGAAGCTAGCCACCTCTGTCGATTATTCTCAAAGTTCTGATCTTAGTTTAGGCTTATCAAAACGAGTTACGATAGTTCAAGTACAATCAAATCCTTGATAAGAAAACTAGCTAACCTAGTTTTTTCTTGTCTAAATGAGAAAAAATTATTTATGAATAGTTGTATCCTGATAAATAGCTGAGTTAATTCAAATCAAAGGGAAAGTTGCTTCGGGAAATTATTTCCTTGATAATGTGCTAAAAACAAGTTACTTAGGTAGTTTCGGTTTTAATATTGCTTATCTTAACTCTAATAGGTTGTATGATTTGTTATGAGGATTACTCTTGTAATTTTTCATGTCTTTGTCCTTTATTGTGACAAAAATGGGGAGAAATATATGGAGTATACGTGTGATTGACAATCACTGAGAAATTATATATGTGCTTAAAAGTATACATCTAACGAAAGAGTAAAACATAGACTAATGGACAGAAACATATCATATTGTTGTGTAGTATTTTATACTACAAAAGAGGAATAACAAATACGTTCATATTGAATATCTACCTAGCTTTCCTTTAGAGGGCTTAAAGCTTTCGTTATTCAAATGTGTCAACATCAACCTTTCGTTTTGAATAAGTGCAGGTTATGAGGTGTTGAAACTTGAAATCAACCGTATGAAGAACGAGTTAAGAGAACGTTATTTAATATACGTAATATATGTATCTTTTAATTCGTGTCTCCATATATAGAGTTTTTCCACTAAAATTGACAAAGGGAGAGATTGTTAGAGCATTGCTCGGCCACCAAGCGTTGGTATGTTAAGGTTGGTTGTCATATTTTAGTATCAAAACTTATAAATCGCTTGATTAGATTACTAGAGTTAACTTCGTTATGTTACTCTAGAAATGTTGATACATACAAGTATTACTCTGAAAACCTGAAGATTCTGAAAACGTATCGACATCAACGATTACATCATCCTTCCACTTGAGGTTGGTAATACATGGCTTGACTTGTTTCCATTTTTATTTCGTAATCTTTCAAGTCATTTCTGATTAAAAACATAACATGTGAAGTTATTTACATGAAACTCTAGTAAATTAGACTTGATCGTCATATTGCGATCAAAGTACAAGGAACAATATATCAATAGTGATAAGTGCTTTATATTGGTATATTGAATTACAAAGTATAATGCTTATTTTTTGGACTACGTAATTGCGACATCGACATAATCTTTGTAACTCGTTACTAGGTTGTGTAGTGAACATAAGTTTGATTTCATACCTAGAAAATTATGTTTAATTACATGAGTTTAAGAGAGTAGACGTGTGAACTTGTTTCATAGTCGAAAGGAAATCAAGAGTATTGATGGTCCGGTTTTCATTGAAGATATTGAGGTTGGACCGATCCTAACTTATGTTGGGAGTCGCGGTAGAACCGATCCTTACCTATATTTGGAGTCAAGGTAAAACCGATCCTAACTTGTTTTAGGAGTCATGGTAGAACCCAATAGGCAAAACCGATTTCTCTAAGTCACGTACACTTTAGGGTTTTTTTGTGAATTGCGAATTGGGTTTGCGAAATAGGAAAGTTCAAGATGTCGACATACTGAGTAATTTGATCATATGCTGAAATCTTATTGCTTAATTGTTCAAAGATATTCCTTGATACTCCAGGTGAGATCCCAAACCGAAATATGAAAGAATCTTTTTGAGATTTTCGAAATTAATATGTTTTGTTTTACCAGCAATCAAAACATATCCTGGAAAGATATATTGGTTTTCCATGAAGATTTTGGTTATTAGATACTAGTTGGAATTCGAAAAAACTAAATTTAGGTGTTTTATTGCATATTTTAAGAATATTTTCATTTACGGAAATTCCTTGGTGTCCAAAATACCTTGGTCTATAAATAGTGAAGTTTGTTCTTCTTAAAAATTTACCCTGAGCAAGGAAAACTTGATCTTTGTTGTTCTGGTATAACCGAATAATAATACATTCTCGTAATATTATCTTGGAGAGGAGAGTGACTTAATTAGGAAAAATCTCTTACATCCGCTAGTTTAAAAACTTCTTTGGGTCAAGAAGCATCTGCTAGTACCGTTAGTAGGAAACTAGAATTGCATTGTTATTTTAGTTTTCAATTATTGATTTAATTGACTAACAGTTGTTAACTCTTGATCGTACCTAGTTTGATTATTATAGAGATCATTCTCTTCTGACATACCACTCAAACTAGATCAAGGGATTAACGTTGACTCCGTTCTGTGCGTGATCGATCATAAGTCAGGAATCAAGTTTGTTATTGTGCAGGTACAGAAGATTATTGAAGATTTGAAGAAAAAAATATTTTTCTTATTGGTTTCGTATCTTTGTTAATTGCTTCGTGCACAAGCTTGATCGGCTAGGATCCGACTAGATCTAGTTTATCTTTTGATAGATTTGTTATTTCTAGTCGTATTTAGATCGACAAGCTATCATTTGGTGGTACTCTTCAATATCAGAATCTGCTAGTTCTATTTGACTCGATCTGGTTAACTTGTTTAATCCAGATCTTGGAAGATCTAAACCTGACAAAGGAGCTTAATAGATTTTAAACAGAAAAGTTAAGTTTTTGTCACACTCAACACAAATATCTCTGATTGATTTCCTGAGATAGGAGAGTGGTTACCAAACAGATTAGTCCTTTAGTGTCTGGAAGACGATCGAAAGGGTTGAGTTCTTTAATTCTTAGGAGAGACTGAAGCAACTTAAGATAGTGGAATCTATCTTAGGATTCACGTGTGTTGTCCAGATTGGTTTTAGGCGCATGGATACTGAGGAAACTAGGTAAATATGGGTAGTTTACTTGGTCTCAACTATACGAAGTTGGTAATGTCTTTGTATGGCGGCATAATTATGAGAGTATTCAAAACTGGACTACGTCTCGGGGTTATTCTGCATTTGTGATTTCCTCATTAACAAAATCTTGTTGTGACATTTACTTTACTTCTGCATCATAATTAATGTTTAGTTATAATAAAGTAAATTATACTTGTACGTTAACCAGACACTTGATATTGATCCTGTAGTTAAATCGGGCTTGTACTGTAACTATTATAAAGTGATCGCCTTGTTGTTGTATTATATCGACTTCTTTGCCCATGGACGATCACACAAGGTGTGTTGTATTCCGACACTTGGATTAATCTTATAGTTAGGTTTGGTTCGAACAAATTAACTATATACCAAGTGTATACCTTGTTTCCGTCATGTTCTTGACAATATCTGTCTATATTAGATCACACAAGGTATCGTACTTATAGGTTTATATCGAAAATATTATGGTATACTTGGCACCCTCGTCATTTCAAAGCTATCCTTGAAGAATGGAGATTGAAGACTATATGAAGACATCTTGGAGAACTTCATTAAAGGTTAGTAATAAACACTTAATTCTCTTTTTTACTCTACCTCTCTATCTATCGAACCAAGTGCTCACTCTATGGAACAATTCCTATGATGGTAAATAACTAAATATACACATATGCATACACTCGAGGATATTTGAGACCAAGACTTTTATGAGAATGATCCTTTTCCGTAGAAAGGTCCTCATATTGTAGTGCATGAGAATATTAATTCAACGAGCCAAGAATCACTTAATTCCGAGTTATAACGAAGCAGTCATGGGTGATTTATTAAAGCAACATTTATTATGTGTTGCTAAGGTAGTTCGTGAATATGAAATTGTACACGAACTTTTGGCAACACTTCGTGAACTAAAACGGGAAATACATGAGTAAATGGATTTTTTAGTTAAATACTTGGTGTTTCCTTTCCTAGAAAAGGTAGCGTTGTTTCCAAGAAACCTAGCTTTGATAATTCACTATAAATAGAGCTTTCATGTAACCACACAAACGATCCCTTAAAAAATTGTGTATGTGTGTTGGATAAGATTGTTTTCTATATCTTTGTTCTTCACGAACAAGAGTGGGATTTAAAAAGACTTTACTTGGGGATCGTAAAGCACATGGAAGTTATCTTCTTTGATAGTTACGAAACACGTTTCTAGGTGTTTTTCGTAAATCCTAGATTTGATAGATCAAGATATCTCTATATTATTTCTAGGTGATCTTGTGAGGAAGAATCAATTAGGTTACGGAACGGTAAACTCTAATTGTTGAGGAGCAACTTCTAAAGAGAATTAACGTTCTGTTAGAATATTTTCAAGAGTATCTTCTGAAAAGAGTTGGTGTTCTGATAGAAGATTTACAAGACCAATTCCTAAAGAGAATCGATGTTCTGTTAGGAATTCTAGAGGTGCACAATACAACTGAAGCAAGTATTATATTTAGTTTGAAATATGATAGTAGGTAATTGGTGTAACTGTTCAAATCAGCGTGTGTTCAGTCTGGACTACGTCCCAGGGTTTGTCTACAAGATTGTGGTTTTCCTCGTTAAAAAAATCTCTGGTGTCTGTATTATTTCTTTTCCGCATTATGTTGTTTTATCTTCATAATTTAAAAATCACAGGTTGTATGTATCTAAAGCTAAATAGTGTTAACTCAACTATAAAGAACCTACAAGACTCGTTCTTGTTGAATTCATATCTTGAAATATAGATTACAAGACTTGTTCTTGTTGGAATTCGGTTCGTGAAAAGTTCGGATATATACTAGGTTTACCTTGTTAAAATAATCTTAAATACAGTTTCGTAACCAATACATATAGATTGTACAAGGATTGTCCATATAGGTTCCCGAACGAAAATTTTTAAGGTGTACTTGGTACCCTTTCCTTTGCAATCAAATATCATTTAATTTACTTTAAACTTGTAGAGTTTTATTTCTTCTAGGTACACCTTTCTATATCAATAATCTTAATATATTGAGTAATAATTTTGTATATCCCAAAATATATTAGTTTACAAGGTTTAGTATTAATATATTATTACTCATTTTGTTTAATTTTATATTTGTAGTTTTCTTTTCTATTTTGGTATATTCTCGAAGAAACCACCACAACTTTAAAAAAGAAATACTATTTTCTGACGCATGTTTGACACTTGTCATCTATTTTTCCGCCCGATGCTCACAAAGTTATGCTCGCATACCCCTTATCCGTTAGATATGTTTAGAAACTATCATGAGAAATATAGGTGCCCCCAAATAGAACATATAGGCACTAATTTTATGTTTCTTTGTTAATTTATCCTATCTCTTCTTCCCCATCACCTACAAATTTTCTCCATGGAGAAAAAAATTGCAGATATGAACATCAAAGAAGAAGATTTCACAAACATGCTCTTAAATCATTACCTTCAAACGAAACGTCGGTACATGCATCACCATCATTATATACCAAACAAGTTATCTACAAAGTACCAAATAACATACTAATATATACATTATCTCCATCCAATAAACGAGTGTAGATGATGAAATTTTGTGAAAGGTAAATAATCACTCTAGGATTTCCCTCAACATTCACATCAAATATAAAGCGTAAATATGCATAAGGATCTTCGCGTGATGGAGATCCGATGTTTTAACTCTTGTCGCCTAGACTCGGCCCTAGTTTCAAAAAGACAAAGCTTATCCGCCTCATAACCTAGTCTGAAAAATATGAAGATCATCCGCATGAGCTAAACTCAAATCTTACAGGAGAGCCTCAGCTCTTGGCATACAAAGGCACCTATAATTGTGATTCTAATAACATCCCCGCGATATACTACTGGTCATAAAAACTTTAAGGTATCATGAAACATCCACGACTAACTCACAAGCATGAGCGGAGACATATTGCCCCCCGCAAACACTTTTCGTTTCTATCTGAGGTCAGAGAGTATAACTCCGAGCACGCACCCGCGAGACACAACTTGTCATGTATACTCTAGGTCAAGGTTCCTGTCTTACCTGGGCCTCATGAGTGGTTTCGTGTACATGCTAGCGAGATAACAACTAGTCATTCTCGCCCCGAGCCTCGTGACATAACCCTACAACATTTTTTCGAGATTGCATATGGTCCTATCTGTCCCATAATATGGACACAATAACGATTGAATCTTAGAATATGAAAGTCAAAGAAAATTAATTCGTAGTTTCCTATAGATAAGAGACATTAATTATTAGGCGTACAAGCCTTACTCTCAGTCTCCTGAATACGTCACAGCTGCCTCTAAAGGGACTTTAAACTCTCTATGAACAAAGCCCTATCCAATCTCATAGGATTTGAGCTCTACTAGTTCATCTTAAGAGTCTTGTATAGATGCAAGACTCAGGCACAAGCCTCATCTTCAGCCACTCAATAAGTATATATATGCTTATGGATAATAATTTAAGTCTGAATCACACAATATTATAAGTGAAAACTTTTAAAACAACCGCACACATCATAAACTTAGTTTTTAGTAAATTTTTATGAAAAGCCTTATCAGTGATGAGGTGAAAGGAAATCTAGTTTAGAATACCCATACTATTAAATCGAGCAACATAAGTCAGAGTTTTCCTCCTGCATGAAAGTACAAGATTAATAAAATATCCAAAGGTTTTGTTTCTACTTTCAAGTTATTCTGTATATGCACATAATTATAAATGAAATCAATAGGGGGATTTTGCGTTTCCCCCTCAAAATAAATGGCTATTTTGCATTTCCCCCTTCTTAAATTTTTAATTGGTGAAACCCCCTTTAACGTGGTTGCGCCGTAACTGGCCAGTTAAATCCAACACGTGCAGTGCACCCGTGTGATACTAAATGATGACAATGCAAGTAGAGATAGTTACCATATACGTGGAGTCTTCTGAGCCTAGCTTTCACATTAAAAAAAGAAAAACAAAGAACACACCATCGCCGCTGTACCTCACTCCTATAATTTTACTCGGTCATCGGATTCCACATTGCTGGAACCTTAAAAAATCACTCCCAATTTTTCACAATACTCAAATGCCCTTCACGCAATCACCAAATCTTATCCAAATCAAAGCATATCCAAAGAAGGTTTTCATAGTGGATTATATAGTGACGCCATTAATGGAGAGTTCAAAAGGTTGTTGTAGTTAAGTAACCATGGTGAAAATCTTAATTCAAGAACTTATATATCATGTGATAACTCATCATATGCACTATCCCATCAATAAACTCATGATCAATTAGTAAATCCTATAAGCAAATGTTGTTGTTTCCCATATCAATTTTATTGTTGATCCCCTGAGAACATCAATTATAATATATCAAAATCCATGCCCGCATCAATTTTATTGTTGCTGCTGTTATGGATTGAATTTATCTCTCAAATCCAATTAGGGCTTAGTTTTGGGTATTTTTCATCTTGGTTTTGTTCATCTGATTTAGGAATTAAACGATGACGGGGAAGAGAAACTGAGGGAGATTAATTTGTGTTTTTTTGTTTTCCCCAGAGAATTAGTTGCAGAGAAATATTGGCGAAGACGAAGAAGAAAGAGATATGATATCTGTCTGTTCATCCATTTCAGTTGATTGCAACCGCAAGATATCAAATCGTTGTTCTTCAAACACGTGTAACTAATTTTGGATTTTCCATTATGTTATTTTATTATAGTCACACATGAACTACACGTGCAGGATTTAACTGCCAGTTACGGCACATCCACATTAAAGAGGGTTTCACCAATTAGTAATTAAAAAAGGGGGAAATGTAAAATAACCATTTATTTGGGGGGGGGGGGAATGAAAAATCCCCCAAATGAATAATACAAGAATTTTGGTATAAATACTCTTATGGTGTTTACCTTATTATGAGTCAAGAAGAACTTATGTTTTCATTATTTTATAATGTGTTGATGAAGTAGTACATGCAAGGGAGTATATATGTCGGCTAATGATGTATGACCGCCATGACTCGTATTAACGTATTTTCATATAAAATATTATGGCTTATTATAATAGATCGGGCACTCTTTCAAAATTGTACATATATTTGTTTCGTATCAAACCTCTAATGAATATCTCTGTATTTTTATGGGTCATATGGACCAAGTTGGAGAATGTTGGACTTGTGATGCACATACCCATATCCATTCCGGTTTTAATAAGAGAGTAGATCCATTTTCAAACTAAAATCTTCTTTTGGATGAAAAAAGTATAAATGGAGGAGAAAGGATTCTTGAATGTTAGCTATAAAAGTGGTAGCTTAATTATGAAGTTTTCTTGGATGCAAAGAAAAACTATGACTATAGATAGCATAACAAAGATGATAAACCTATCCCTTACCACATAAAAGAGTTACTGGAATTCCGTCATTATAACTAGTAACTAAAATACATTGGTACAGAGAGTAAAATTTATACTCACCATATTATGTCTATGAAGTTTATCTATTGACGGTTGAATGGAAGTTTGAAATTAAAAGAATCTTGTCCCAAACATAAACGATGAAGAAAGGAAAAAATCACACTCAAAAGTTTTGTTGTTAACTTCAACTTAAGGTATGTCACTTAATTTACTTATAATTATCAACAGTTGATTTTGTAGCCTCCATAAGTGACCGAGTTTCATTTTTTGTGCTAGAATAAGTGATTGCATGCCGAATATCTAACAAAAATTACTAATTTCCTTACCGAAAACGCTAATAACTTGTTTGGGTAGTATATGAGAAGTTATTTTCTAACTTCTAGAAATTGAGAAGTTAAAAATCAGTTTGAGTACGAATTTCAAAATGATTTCTAGAAATTAAAATATTAATTTTTTATGAAACAAAGTAGTTTTATTTTTGATTTTTGATTTTGATTTCGGCTATTAAAGAAACAGAAATACTTCTACTTCCTACTTTCCGCATGCAAGCCCACTATAGAAATGGGACTAAACTAAGGCAAAATAGGATAGAACAAATATGGTCCTTTATGTATCCCACCTTTAGCCGATCGCTTGCAACTCTTTCTCGAAACCTGCTATGTATCATTGCTAATTTTTATTTTATATTTGGTCTTTTCTTGGAGAACTGGCCAAAATCTTTGTTAGATGAAAATAATTCGTTACGCATGTTTGCCTCTTGTCGTGTCTTATCTTATTCTGTCCCCTGATGGCACTCGTGTACCCTAATCCGATATGTTCACGAGATAGTTTGGCCTTTGGTGCCCCCAAATGAAAAACTACGGGCGCTAATTCTTTTCTTCTTCCCTTTGTTAATTGGATCAGCCCATCTCATCATCTCTTCTTCTCCACCAACAAAGTTATTTTTCCATAGAGAAAAAAAGTTGCAGAGATGAACATCGAAGAAGAAGATTTCACAACCATGCCCTTAAATCATAACCGTCTAATCGAAAGCCGATACATGCATCATCATCATAATCACATACCGTCCAACGATCATGCCGTCATCTTTCCATCACCATCAACAATTTCGATTCGAAGATCCACAACAACACCAACAACAGCAGCAGCTTCAACAGTATCACCATCAAAATCGAACCCTAAATTTCTTGCTTTTTTTATCCAAGCAGTAGTAATGGCGATTGTAATTTTGTTATTCTTCCTCTTCGTTGGAATCGCTGCAATTGTTCTCATCCATATCGCGATAATTGGTAGAGCAATTCATCGTCGTAGATATCGAAGATCATTATCAAGAACTGCGCGATCAGATGATTTGATGGAAGATGATTTAGATTTTGGTGGTGTTGGGTTTGGGTTATCTCATAGAGATCTTAATAAATTACAAGCTTTTTATTACGGTTCCGGTGGTGAAAAATCGGATTCTTCATCCAGTTCGTCGGAAGATTGTGCTGTTTGTTTAGAGGCATTGAAACAAGGTGAACGGAGTCGGATTCTACCACAATGTAAACATGTTTTTCATGCTAATTGTATTGATTCATGGTTGATTAGAGTTCCCGCATGCCCGGTTTGCCGTGGAACTGTTGACCCGAATTCAGATACAGATGGATTCGAGGATAGTAACAATGAATTTATGTAAGTTTTTTGTTGTTTATTTTGGATTTTGTGACCTAAATATCAGTTCTTGATGTTCAAATTTCAGTTTGATATGGTTTAGTATATAAATAAGTGATATATCCATCGATGTTAACTGGTTTCGGGTTGTATTGGTGGGGGAGGTTTTGCATGATAAATTGATCAGTGCTGATCAATTTTTTTGATACTAATTTGCCTTTGTGGTGCCTTAGCTTAGCTTAAGTATCCAACTAGACAAGGCCACTTGGTTGTTGTCCATTGCCCCTGTTAACTGTTGAATTTTACGGTTTGTAAACAATACATTAACAAAGTCAGTTGATTGATGCTCGCATAAACAAGGTTAGTTATTTTGTATTCACTTATTGGTGGTTGTATAACGTATTGAGGAGGTTTTGCTTATGTGATCAATTATTTTACAATTGATAATGCTTAGCCTATGTTTTTCCCCCAACTCTCAGTTTAAGTATCAAATGAAACTTAAGTGTTGAATTGGATATGTTGTGTATGATTGCCATAGAGCTAATGAAGTATTGTTAACCTAGAGATTTGATGGGAAATTGTATGATCTTTTTCTGTTAGCAGCAAGTTGCTTGCTTTTTCTGTGTATTTCAGGGGTTTGAGCTGAATGGATTTACTAATTTAGTTATAGAATTTTCTTTTTGCCGAGTATTTCTGCAGTTCTTTTGCACTGATAATGATTCTGTCATACTCTTAGATCAAGGTCCTACCTCCCTCTTCGAACAAGGTCATTTACCATTTTGGATTGTAGATATCTAAGCTAGTCAGCGCAGGGATTATAGATATTTGGTTAGTGAAGAACTCCTAGAAAGATCTTTGAAACCCTCACCATTTGTTGCAGGATGGATGGGGAAGTTGGGAATATTATTAGTTTATCAGAAAATATTTACACTTTATCGCTAATCTGCAAGCACAAGATTGTAGAAATCACATTTGTTATTGTTAAGTAGGCATATTATAGAAAGGTTTTAAACCCCACTTTCAAACTTTTTATTAGGTTTAGAAATTAGTGGACGATTTTGAACTCTTAACTGGTGGTGATCCTTGTTTATTGGAAGAGTCAATTCTAAGATGCACTGTGTCTGTGCATTCTCTGTTTACTGCGATAATAATGGGAATGTCTTATTTATTTGTTGCAAAGAAGCAACTTTGCAATATGAAGTTCGAATTTACTCGAGCAGAGTTATTAGACTTTAGTAGAGATGGAGTCGGGTAAGTTTCTGCAATATAACTTTTAGGTTAATTTCTGGCTTTGCATGCAACAGCATGAAGATTTGAAGTTTCATCATTAACCAGTGTATTTTGTGTTCTTTCATCGTAACATTGTGTATCTGTTTAAATAATTGTAGTAGCTAAGGCATGAAATATCAACCGAGTGATAGCATGAATTTAGCCAGATAATGGTTGTGTTTCATTGGGGTTGGAATCCATCTCGATTAGATTTTAAAAGACCAGCAAGTTGATTTGAAGTCTATGAACGATGAAAACAATGGTGTGATTTGCTCTCTAGTGTTTGGTAGAAGCTACACAGGCAAGAGAAATTGTTAGTGTTCAGACTGAAGAGAATGATGATTTTGTTTTAGGTGAGAAGAATAATCTCTTAGTGAAGCACACATCTTTGTGTTAATAGACTATGTTGAACTATAAATGAGTTTCTTGTTTCTTGAACCTTGCGGGAATTCTTGGACACTATCTTTTTCTGTAAAAAGTTCCTTTCTTTTTTTGTCTTCTGATTTCTTTCTAGTGTAAAAAACTCTAGGTAGTTTTGGGCATAACTTGGGTCACTGACTAGCAATATTCATTTATTTTTAAATTGATCAGTGCTGATCAAATTTTTTGATATTTGTGATACTAATTTGCCTTTTTTATGCATTAGCTTAGCTTAAGTATCCAGTGAAACTGAAATGTTGAATTTTTCGGTATGTTCATGAAAGATGTTAAGCAGATACGCAGACAAGGTCAGTTGGTTGTTGTTCGTTGCCCCTGTTATGCCTTA
This sequence comes from Papaver somniferum, assembly GCF_003573695.1. Classification (NCBI taxonomy): domain Eukaryota; kingdom Viridiplantae; phylum Streptophyta; class Magnoliopsida; order Ranunculales; family Papaveraceae; genus Papaver; species Papaver somniferum. The sequence goes on along the minus strand of NC_039362.1, from coordinate 126,162,204 downwards.
TGTATACCATGAAACTGAAATGTTGAATTTTGCGGTTTGTTTATGAAAGACGTTAAGCAATACATAAACAATTTCAGTTGATTGATGCTTGCATAAACAAGGTTAGTTGTTTTGTGTTCACTTATTGGCGGTTGTATAACGTGTTGAGGAGGTTTTGCTTATGTGGTCAATTTTGATTAAATTCTGATACATCGATAATGGTTATCCTAAGTTTTTTCCCCAACTCTCAGCTGAAGTATCAAATGAAACCAAGTGTTGAATTGGATATGTTGTTTATGATTGCCATAGAAACCTAGAGTGACTGCGTAATTATTTGGGGATAATTGATGGTGACTTTTTCCTGTTAGCAGCAAGTTACTTGCCTTTTCTGTGTTTTTTTTGGGGTTTGAGCTGAATGAATTTACTAATTTAGTTACAGAATTTTCTTTTTGCCGAGTATTTCTGCAGTTGTTTTGCACTGTTAATGATTCTGTCATACTCTTAGATCAAGATCCTACTCCCTCTTATAACAAGGTTGTTTAGCTTTTTTTTGTTACCATTTTGGTTTGTAGATATTTAAGTTAGTCAGCCAAGGGATTATAAATATTTTGTTAGTCAGTGAAAAACTCGTAGAAAGATCTTGAAACCCTCACCATTCTTGCAGGATGCATTGGGGAACTGGGAAATATTACTAGTTTATCAGAAAATATTTACACTTTGTCGTCATTCTGCAAGCACTATATTGTAGAAATCAAATTCGTTGTTGTTAGTTAGGCATTTTATGGAAAGGTTCTAAATACTTTCGAACTTTTTATCAGGTTTAGAAATTATAGGATGATTTTGAACTCCTGTTGTTGATCCTTGTTCTGAACCTTTTTTTTAAATGCACTGTGCATTCTGCGTTAACCGTGATAATAGTGGGAATGGCTTATTTATTTGTTGTAAAGAAGCAACTTTGCAATATGAAACTCGAATTTAAACGAGCAGAATATTAGTGGAGTCCGGTTGGGTAAATAAACTTGAGGTTAAATTTTATTTTCTGTCATCTGGGCAATGTGTTTAAATATTTGTAGAAGCTAAGAAACATTGACAGGGTGATAGCATGAATTTAGCAGAAACAGAAGTTATTACGATTTGATAGGTCCTCAGAGACAGAAACAGAAGTTGTGTTTGGGAGATGATCAGGAAATTGATTTGAAGTCTATTAGCTTATAAAGGAGGAATGACGGTTCCTCTCTTGTGGCAAATTGAGAATTGTATATAAATTGTGAACGACATGTGCCGTGACACTCAGCTGCATATATTCTTTGTTTCTGTTGCTGTCAATGCATTCATCATAGCTACAAGCATAGCCATCAATTTCAGTTTTGGTCACCATGGTAAGGTCTAAAAAACAACTCCAATCTCTGATGATTACAGATTATAAGATAAAGATGGGTGGAAATTAGAGGATTAGAACAAAAGAAGATGAAGACTATTTCAATTCATAATTGGAAAACCTTTCATAAAAACCGACCATCCATCCTAACAAAAGGAACATGACATAACCAAGTGTTGAGACATTAAATGTGATCAGATTAAACAGATAAATCACATGATATTACACCTACTTGTTGAATGACCATAACCAGTACCTCCCAACTGGTACACCTCGCCTATGATAGGGTCGCATACGTTCTGTAATACCCTCATCTTGTCTTTGATGTCGTTTATGTTACCGAGTTCATAGCTATCCAACCACTGAACAGCACTGTTGACTGCATCCTCGATCTTCTCTTTATCCTCCCATGATAGAGTCCTCCAATATTATCGATCCTTTTCTTTATCTTGCAAGTGTACATCTCAAAGGAGTTCCTTAACGCTACCTTTTCCCTGTGTTTTTCATCTTCTGACTTGAATATCTCAGCATGCGACAGCCTCCCCTTGTTATTTGTAATTGTAATCATATTTGTGCTCCCTGATGCCTTGTCCTTGGCAGACACAGTCAGAATACCGTCTGCATCAATATCGAAGTATACTGCGATCTTAGCAACACCAATAGGTGCCGGAGGAATTCCTTCTAACTCGAAGGTACCCAACAAGTAGTTGTCTCTAATTCTAATTCTTTCACCCTCATACACATTAAAATCCGCACTAATTTTATTATCCTCGGTGGTAACATAAAACGCTTGTTTCTTGGTGGGAATGGTTGTGTTCCTTGGGACCACCACGTTCATAACACCTCCTTTTATTTGAATACCAAGAGAAAGAGGAGTGACGTCCAACAACACCACATCCTGCACCTTCTTATTACCCTCACCACTCAAAATAGAAGCTTGCACTGCAGCACCATAAGCTACAGCTTCATCAGGGTTGATATTCTTGCAGAGTTCCTTTCCATTGAAGAAATCCTGCAATAGAGATTGAACCATTGGAATTCTAGTGGAACCACCTACAAGTACAACTTCATGAATGCTGTTCTTGTCCATCTTAACATCTGTCAAACACTTCTCAACAGGTTCCATACATTTCTTGAACAAATCCATGTTCAACTCTTCGAATTTAGCACGAGTGATGGATGATTGAAATTCAACTCCTTCATACGAAGCATCAACCTCAACTGTTGTCTGAGTAGTCGAGGAAAGGGTTCTCTTTGCTCTCTCACATGATGTTCTTAACCTCCTAAGTGCCCTTGGGTTTCCACTAATGTCCTTGTGGTGCTTCCTTTTGAAGTCTTTAACAAAGTAATTCACCATTCTGTTATCGAAATCCTCTCCTCCAAGGAGGGTATCTCCATTTGTAGCCTTGACATCAAAGTTTCTCCCGTTAATGGTGAGTATAGAAACATCAAATGTACCACCACCAAGATCAAAGACAAGAACATTCTTCTTCTTTTTGCCAGTCGCCTTGTGATCAAGACCGTACGCCATTCCAGCCGCCGTTGGTTCATTGATGATTCGCAGTACATTAAGGCCGGCAATTATACCAGCATCTTTAGTAGCTTGACGCTGAGAATCATTAAAATAGGCAAGGACTGTGATGACAGCATCCTTAACAGTTGAGCCAAGATAATCTTCGGCAGTTTGTCTCATCTTCATGAGAACAATGGATGAGATTTCCTCAGCTGATAACAATTTATCCTTTCCCTTGTAACGGACTTGAATCATAGGTCTCTTGTCATCTCCAGCAATCACTTTGAAGGGCCATAGCTTCATATCACTCTGAACAGTGGTGTCGTTAATTTTCCTACCAATTAAACGTTTCGCATCTACATAAAAGATATCAAACTCAGCAAGTCTTTAAAAGAGATAGATTATCTAGCAATAGGACAAGGACACCTCTATTCTACATCTGGCAGGTCAAAACTCTCTTGATCAGCAAATTGAACTAATAATGCAAATTCGAAGAACCTAAAAAACTCAGTAAGTCTAATAATACAAACAACATAAACATAATAATGCAAATTCGAAGAACCTAAAATATAAAATAAAGTAAACATGATGATGAGACTAGACATAAAAATTGAACTAAAAGACTTTTAAGTCTTACCGAAAACAGTGTTGATAGGATTCATAGCAGCTTGATTCTTAGCAGCATTACCAATGAAACGTTCAGTATCAGTAAAAGCAACATAAGAAGGAGTAGTATGAAGAAGAGAGTGGGAGAGACTGTTGCTCTACAAATGGTCTGTGCACGGACTTAAGTGGTGACCTCTGGGAGACAAAAGAAGTTTTGTTTTGAGGATTACAAGGAGAAGAAGGCATAAAGAGAGAAGAATTCATAATTCGACAACCTTCCCTTACAACCTTGGCGGCTTATATAGCTGCAACTCCACTCTTAATACATGCTACTGCAACTACCCATTAACAAAAAAACTATCACTTCTATGTTGAGAATGTGATCAGAAGAAACTAAAAAAAGATTTCAATTTTTTCCCGATTTTTGCTACAGCACTGCCGCCTTTGTGTTGAAGGACCATTATCAATACCGCCCAGCTGGTGCACCTTACCTATGATAGGTTCGGATACATTCTGTAACTCCTTCATCTTGTATTTGATGTCGTCTAAGTTATCGAGTTCATTGCTATCCAACCACTGAATGGCATTGTAGACTGCATGCCTGATCTTCTTCTCATCATCCAATGCTAGCCTTTCTCCGATACTATCGACCATGTTCCTGATGTGGTATGCGTAATCCTCAAACGAGTTCCTTGCTTTCACCTTGTTCTTGTATTTTTCATCTTCAGACTTGTATTTCTCAGCCTCTCGAACCAACCTCTCAATCTCAGCGGACGACAACCTCCTCTTGCTATTTGGAATTGTAATCATATTTGTGCTACCTGATGTGTTGTCCTTGGCAGTCACAGTTAATATACCGTCTGCATCAATATCAAAGTATGATGTGAGCTTAGCAGCACCGCGAGGTGCTGGAGGAATTCCTTCTAACACGAACGTATCCAACCTGTGATTTTCACTAGTTTTAATTCTCTCATCCTCATACACCGGAAAATCTATTTTAATTTGATCATCCTTGGTGGTAGTATAACGCGCTTGTTTCTTGGTGGGAATGGTTGTGTTCCTTGGGACCACCACACTCATAACACCTCCAACTATTTCAATACCAAGAGAAAGAGGGGTGACATCCAACAACACCAAGTCCTTCAACTTCTCACCACCCTCGCCACTCATAAAAGCAGCTTGTACTGCAGCACCATAAGCCACAGCTTCATCAGGGTTGATGTTCTTGCAGAGTTCCCTTCAATAAAATAAATCCTGCAATAAAGATCGAACCTTCGGAATTCTAGTGGAACCACCTACGAGCACAATTTCGTGAATGCTTTTCTTGTCCATCTTAGCATCCATCAAACACATCTCAACAGTTTCCATGCATTTCCTGAACAAATCCATGTTCAACTCTTCAAATTTAGCACGAGTGACGGATGATTCAAAATCAACTCCTTCATACAAAGCATCAACCTCAATTGTTGCCAGAGTAGTAAATGAGAGAAATCTCTTTGCTCTCTCACATGATGTTCTTAACCTCTTAAGTGCCCTCGGGTTTCCACTAATGTCCTTCTGGCGTTCATTCACCTTGTGATCAAGACCATAAGCAATCCCTGCTGCCGTTGGTTCATTAATGATGCGCAGTATATTAAGGCCAGCAATCCTACCAGCATCTTTAGTAGCTTGGCGCTGAGAATCATTAAAGTAGGCAGGCACTGTTACAACAGCATCTTTGACAGTTGTACCGAGATAGTCTTGGGCAGTTTCTCGCATCTTCATGAGAACCATGGATGAGATTTCCTCAACTGATAACAAATTTTCCTCGCCCTTGTAACTGACTTGAATCATCGGTCTCTCGTCTTCTCCAGCAATTACTTTGAACGGCCATAACTTGATATCACTCTGAACAGTGGTATCGTTGATTTTCCCACCAATTAAACGTTTCGCATCTGTTAATATATATCCTTATTTAAGGATAATATATTGTTTCCTAGTATATATGATCTTTGCTTTATCATAATATTGGGCTCTATATATACATGAGCAGTGTAACCAGAATTGATAAGATCATCATAATAAGAATTATCTTCTTCTTGATCCTATATTTATGAAGATAGTATCTATGAGCTAGAGTTCTTGATTCATGGGTAGTGATTCAGAATTATACCAAAATAAATCAAAACAAAAAGGGAAGATGGAAAACAAATTTGCTCCTATTATCGTTCAATCTGAAGGTGCAGTATTCAAGCCTGGGATTGTTCTTGATGAAACAAACTATGATTTGTGGTCACAAATCATGGAGATGCATATTGCTGAAAAAGAAAAAACCTCCTTTATTATGGGAAGGACAAGAAAACCTACCGAGAAAGATCCAAGAGATGGTTGTTGATGTCTGTGTCACCTGAAATCATGAAGAGATATATTCGGTTACCTACTTCTATAGAGATTTGGGATGCATTATCTAAAGCCTTTTATGATGGAGATGATGAGATGCAGGTATTTACTCTAAATCGACGAGCGTTTTCGGCAAAACAAAATGGCAGAGCACTCTCAATTTATTATGGAGAACTAACTGAAATATTTGGAGAGCTGGATCATCGTGACAAGGTGGTTATGGAGAATTCTAATGATATTGAAGCCTATCGAAAATCAATTCAGCGCCTAAGGGTGCATATATTCCTTGCTGGATTAGATGAAAGTTTTGAACAAATCCGTGGTGAAATCTTGAGAAAGGATCCTATTCCTGAATTGGAATCATGTTATGCACTCGTTCGTCGTGAATCTGTTCGACGTACAACGATGGCAAAAGAATCGGAAGAAGTTGAACCTGCTGCTATGGCAACTCGAAACTGGTACAATCAAAAAGGGTCTTTTCAGAGATACTCAAAGACTGAGGTGGACAAGTCATCACTTAAGTGTACGCAATGTAATCAATCTGGACATACAATTGACATGTGTTTCGAGTTGGTTGGATATCCAGATTGGTGGGATCAACATCTGGAGAGGAAGAAGGAGACAAAGAAAATTTTTGGTGCTCCAATGGCTTCAACAAAGAAAGGAAAGGATTCCATGGTAATATCTGCATCAGTAGCAAGGACAGGTAACGATGGTAAGTTTTAAAATGTTTCTTCACTTGTTTCGAATAATTCATGGATAGTTTATTCCGGTGCCACAGACCATATGACATGTGATTATAAACAAATCTCTCCCCTTAAACCATCCTTACAAACAGTCTCTACTGCAAATGGCTCACAAGCTTAAATTACTGGTGAAGGGTCAATATCTCTCACTGAAACTTTAAACTTAGATTCTGTCTTAGTAGTTCATACATTAGACTGTAATCTCCTATCAGTTTCCCAAATAACTAATACTTTACATTGTGTAGTGATATTTTGGCCTGACTGTTGTGTTTTTAAGGACATCACAAGGAAGCAAACGATTGGTTATGGTGTTAAGCGTGGGAAGTTGTATTATCTGGATTTGGTGTCAAGTAGTTCGGATAAGCTGCGTCAAACTCTTCTTGCTGATGGTTCTGAGGGGGAGAGACAAAAATCTAAATTTTTTTTATGGCATCAACGATTGGGACATGCGCCGTTTGGTTATTTTAAAAAATTATTTCCTAGTTTGTTTGCAAAACTTGATATTTCTAGTTTTCATTGTGAAGTATGTGAACTTGCAAAAAGCCATAGTGCTTCTTTTCCATTATCATTCAATAAGAGTCCAGTTCCTTTTATGATCATACACTCTGATGTTTGGGGGCCATCTAAAACTACTACCCTGAGTGGTTCAAGATGGTTTGTTACTTTTATTGATGATTGCACTAGAATGACGTGGGTGTGTCTCATGAAAAACAAAAGTGAAGTTACCGCCTTGTTTCAAAAGTTCCATAAGATGATTAACACTCAGTACAACAAACAGATTCAAGTACTTCGTAGTGATAATGGTGGTGAATATATGGATTCTGACCTTCAACATTATTTTGAGGGACACGGGATTATTCATCAAACTACTTGCTCTAATATGCCTCAGCAGAATGGAGTAGCAGAGAGAAAGAATCGTCACTTACTGGAAGTGGTCCGTGCTTCATTGATAGAAGCACATATGCCACTGATGTATTGGGGAGAAGCACTTACTTCTGCAGCATATCTTATCAATCGAGTGCCATCCAGTACCATTGTGTTTCAAACACCCCATCAAGCTCTTGCTGAAGCAGTTGTGGCTCCAACTGTTCCTAATCTTCCGCCTCATGTGTTTGGTTGTGTAGCTTATGTTCATCTGCACAAGAACCAACGTGATAAGTTGGCTCCTAGAGCTCTGAAGTGTGTATTTCTGGGATATGCAACAACTAAAAAGGGATACCGTTGCTATCATCCTCCAACCAAAAGAATGTTTGTTACTTTGGATGTTGTATTTCATGAAGATACTATGTATTTTTCATGTGAGTCTGAACTTCAGGGGGAGTACCATAAGGAAATTCAGACTCTTAACTATGATGAAGATATATCAGAAATTGATGTATCTGTTATTGTCAACTCTGATGATATGGTAAGAGAATCTGTTGATGAAAGTTCTTCACGAGAAGAAACAGAAAGTACAGTATTAGATCGTGATATAGAGATTCAAGATGAGGTTATGATAGAAGAGATTCCAGAGTCTATGTTACCTCAAGAAGATGAAACACCAAACCAATCGTCTGCTACGGATGTTCTTGAAGAATCTCGGAGACAAATTCCACAACGTGTAAACAGAGGTATTCCTAAACCCAAATATGAACCTGAAATCTCTAGTAAGGTTAAGTACCCTATGAGTCATTATGTCTCTCACCATCGTTTGTCTAAAGCTAATAAGGCACTCGTGAATCAACTATCTACTGTTTTTATTCCTAACAATGTGCAGGAAGCATTAGATGATCCAACATGGAGAGCAGCTATAGAAGAAGAAATGAGGTCCCTTTTTCAGAATGATACTTGGGATTATGTTGATTGTCCATAAGGAAGAAAGATTGTGGGGTGTCGTTGGATTTTCACCATTAAATACAAGGAAAATGGTGAGATTGAACGTTATAAACCAAGATTAGTTGCTAAAGGGTACAACCAAACTTATGGTATCGACTATACAAAAAATTTTGCTCCAATAGCGAAAATAAACACAGTACGAGTATTGTTATCGCTTGCTGCAAACTTGGATTGGCCTTTGCAACAGTTTGATGTAAAGAATGCCTTCTTGCATGGTGAATTAACTGAAGAAGTTTACATGGAGCTCCCACCTGGTATTTCAGTTCCAGGATCTCATGATAAGAAGGTATGTAAGCTAAACAAGTCATTGTATGGACTAAAACAATCTCCAAGGGCCTGGTTTGGTAGATTCACCAAATCTATGAGGAACTTTGGATATCGTTGGAGTAATTCTGATCATAATTTATTCATAAAGAGAAGGAAGGATAAAATTACTGCTCTTATCATATATGTAGATGATATGGTGGTGACAGGAAATGATCCAGAGGAGAGGAAATCTTTGCAAAGATACTTATCAAAGGAATTTCAAATGAAAGATCTTGGTTCATTTAAATACTTCCTTGGGATTGAAGTTTCTAGATCCAGTGAAGGAATTTTCTTATCACAAAGGAAATATGTTCTTGATCTGCTAAAAGAAGTGGGCATGTCAGCCAATCCATACACCTTTAGAAGAAAAGGTAAATCTGTGTATTGAACCTGATCAAGTTCCTGCTGATAAAAGGAGATATCAAAGACTTGTGGGGAGATTAATGTATCTATTTCACACAAGGCCAGATCTTGCTTATGCACTCAGTGTTGTTAGTCAATTCATGCACAATCCAGGTGAACAACACATGGATGCAGTATTACGTATTTTGAGGTATTTGAAGTCTGCTCCTGGAAAAGTAATTTTATTCTCTAAAATTGAAGATTATAGAAAGGTTGTGGCATATACAAATTCTGACTATGCAGGAGAAATAGATGGAAGACGTTCTACTGCAGGCTACTTTACCTTTGTGGGAGGTAACTTAGTTACTTGGAGAAGTAAGAAACAAAATATTGTTACACGATCAAGCGCAGAGGCTGAATTCAGAGGTATGGCAGATGGCATTTATGAAACTTTGTGGTTGAGGCTTCTCCTTAAGGATTTGGGGGTTCCTCTCAAGGATCATATTACTTTGTATTGTGATAACAAAGCTGCGCGTGATATTGCTCATAATCCTGTTCAACATGATCGTACTAAACATGTGGAGGTTGACAAGTTCTTCACCAAAGAGAAGCTGGACAACAACATTATTGAGCTGCCACCGGTTCGGTCTGAAGAACAACTTGCAGATATTCTCACACATGGAGTGTCATGCAAAAAATACTTGAGTTTTATGGACAAGTTGGGCATGTGTGATATCTACGCACCAACTTGAGGGGGAGTGTTAATATATATCCTTATTTAAGGATAATATATTGTTTCCTAGTATATAGGATCTTTGCTTTATCATAATATTGGGCTCTATATATACATGAGCAGTGTAACCAGAATTGATAAGATTATCATAATAAGAATTATCTTCTTCTTGATCCTATATTTATGAAGAGCATCTACATAAAAGAAAACAAACTCAGACAATCGTATCGATATGCTAACTCTAAAGGCTATGATCTCATCATGGTATACAGATTAAGAGAACAAAACACAGAAATTGCTAATAGAGTAATATATTTTTTTTGATCGGTCGAAAAGAGAATTCATTGAAAAGAAGCACTTAAGAGGGGTACCTCAACCCAAAGATTACAACCGAACAAAAAAGGGGAGCCGAAAGGGGATTCGGCTACCCAATTAAAAACCACAAAAAACTACGGAGACCGATACAAGGAGTCCCATAAAGAGATCACTATATTTGTCGTAAGCCCTAACATCCTTATCTTTGATTCGGCCCAAAAGAAATCTTGTAATTTGATATCTTTAATTAGGCTTGCCAAAGCTTTCTTTTTGTTGTTGAAGATTCTAGCATTTCACTCTTTCCATATGCACCACCATATTGCAACCGGGATGTTATTCCATATTCGACCAAGCCTTTCATCTCCCCAATTAAACTTCCAAGTCTTCATAGATATGGTGATGTTAGGATCGCATGTCCATAGGAAGTGGCACCCCTTAACAAAATAATCTCATACTCTTCGTGTTCTCCAACATTCGAAGAACAAGTACGAGATCGATTCATTATCCTCTTCACAAAAACGACAAACACTAGAGATATCCATACCCTTTTTAAAATCTTATCCGCCGTCATTACTCTATCATGCGAAAGAAGCCAAAGAAATAAATTGACTTTTTTAGGGTAATCATGGCTCCAAATGATATTAGTTGGATAATTCGGCTCGCTTTGATCACCATCATGCTTAACTGTATATTGACCACGATCGTTTCCAACCCATAATCATGAAAAGAAAATGACAAACAAAAAAATGTCGGATCGCTAATACAGTTAATAGATGACAGACAAAAAAAAAAGACCAACATAATCATGAAATTAGACATATAAATGGAAGTAAAAATTTACCAAAAACAGTGTTGATGGGATTGGTTGCAACTTTATTCTTAGCAGCTTCACCAACTAAACATTTAGTATCTGTAAAAGAAACATAAGAAGGGGGAGCGCGATTTCCTTGATCATTCGCAATAATCTCAACGTGGTCATGTTTCCATACACCAACACATGAATATGTTGTCCCTAAATCTATTCCAATTGCTACCATTGTAAGATCATAAAACTTTTTAGAGAGAATAATAAGAGTTTGTGACATTAAGAACCTAAGGCTTGATAGCCTTTATATACTAAATAGTACTAAGACATTCTAGCATAAATTTCCTAAAACTTAACTCAATCTATATTATAAAAAGAAGTGGTGTGTGTAGCCTTACAAATCCGACCATCGATTTCGTCATCCCACGATAGAGATTGATCGGTTAAATGTCCTATATAGACGTCCGTTCGATCCCTTGGCTTCCTAATAAAAATATGATTCAAAAGATTATTTAACGTCGTCGGATCCTTGGATTTCTTAATTTGACTGCAGCGTCGGATTTTCTAATTTGACTAAGTTTCCGTTAATATATGCTAACACTAAGTAGATGTATTTATAGAACAAAAGAGCATCATTCTTTAACGGTTTCACCAACAGATGGTCTTCTATCTATAGTTCTTCTCCTCCATTAACGACTTCTAATTATTAACTTCGTCTCTCTATATCATAATAATACTGAGTTATTAATACTAAGTTATCATTATGGATGATTTAAAGGATGGATACGGTGAAATAAAAGAAAACAGAGCTGATGATTTAAAAAAAAATTGGTCTAAAGAGGAAAGGAGAAGAAAGAAAACTTAATAGAGGAAGAGGAGTGAATTGGGTAAGAGGTTTTATGTTTAATGCAACCAAATATCTCCTTACTAATACATCTTCACGGAAAACATATGGCTAAGGGTCTGTTTGGCTTATGTTTGGTGGATGACCCTCCATGAAGATTATTCGTATACACCAGATATACTCTGGTCCATCGAACGTTCAATCATCCAATAAGCATAATGATTTGTACCATAATTTCTCAAGAAAATTTAAGTTAGCCTCAACTAATCTAAAAACTATTTTTAAAAAACAAATAAAATAAAAAACATGGTAAAGATTTATGTGCTAGATTTAAGTGTCACAACCCCGACCAACAAAACATTAGGGAATGTTTAAGGGTCACGGTCGGGGTTGTAAGCCCCGGCTAATTTGACCCGACCAACAAAATACTATAGTATTCTCAAGGGACCACGGCCCCGGCTAATTTGACCCGATCAACAAAATACTATGGTATCCTCAAGGGACCACGACCGGGGCTGTAAGCCCCGGCTAATTTGACACAATCACAAATACTAGGGACGCAAGTCCGAACTAACTTATAAGCTCGATGTTTGACCGTTATAATCTAATTAGTTTTGCGAATGACTAAAAAAGATTTTGGTAGAATACGGACCAGCCGATCAAACAACAAAACGAAAACGAAAAAGGTTGAGTCCCCGCCGTAGGTCGGGGTGATACCTAGTAACCTAATATAACCAAGTATCCTGATATAAACCTGATTTCCTTAACAGCCTCGGTTTCCTTAATCGGTAAGGGAAAATTTCCAGAAGCGGGAAAAAAAGAAGACTCCAAACCAATAAAATTTATAATGATGAAAATTAATTGATCATAACTGCCATCAAAAACAATGATTTCACAAGTTAAAAATACTGTCTAAATTGTTATATTGTTACCCCCAATTTGAAAGGAAAACAAAAATACTCAAAATGTTAATCCACAGATAAGAGATTTTAACCAGAATACTTAACCTTAAGACATCAGCCAATATCATCAAGGAATATCATATTCCATTCTCTCTGCAGCTTGTCTTTGAGAAATTGGGGGAAATGGATTTTACTTCTGTGAAGAAGACAGTGGGAGTGGGAGAGACTGTTGCGTAAATGAAAAGAGGAATGTTTCTTCTTCTGTTTTATGAATGATCGTGTGTGGAGTTGTAGTGGTGACCTCTGGGCTCTGGGACATGCAAGTGTTTTTGTTTGAATCATTTTTTAGGGGCCATGGTCTTATTAGACCAACCTCCCTATATTTATAAGGGGTGTCCTAAAGTTAGGTAAATACACGTTAATTTATCCTTTATTTTAATTTAAATTAAAACTAACTTAATAACTATATAAATCTAATCATATATACTCTAAATGAATTTATTAACCAATATCAAAATCAAAATCAAAATCAAAAACAGGAGGGGAATCGAAATTTTTTAGTTTTGAAAAAAAAATTATTCTCTGCTTCTTCTCTCTTTCCTTGACGTTCCTCGTTCGATTGAAAAACTCATCAATCTTTTTAATTCGTTCTTTGATTGGAAAAATTGAGTAGAAATCATCAAAATATGGTTTAAATGGAAGTTAAAGTGGCATGTTCGGTTAGGAATAGTTTTAAAAAAAAACTAGTTTTGTAACCGAACATTCTGAAACCAAGAACACGAAAAACACTTCGGTTATCGGTTGGTTCGCAAAAAATAGTTTTAACCGAACTCCTCATTGAAAACCAATATATTGTGTTCGGTTGGTCCCCAAAAAATTCTAAAACTAGTTAGTAACCAAACTATACCCATAATACAAAAAAAAAAAAAAAAAAACCAATGTAACCGAACTGTTTTATTTTTCCCACTATGTTGAGTTATGATTTAACCGAACTTAACTTTTCCTACTTTGTTCGGTTGGTTCGCAAAAATTTCTAAAACTATCTAGTAACTGAACTCTATCTGTATTACAAAAAGAAAAAAAAAAATCCAATGTAACCGAACTGTGGTATTTTGCCTACTATGTTGAGTTTCAATTTGACTGAACTTGTCCCACTATGTTCGGTTTGTTCGCAAAAAATCTTAACAAACCGAACTCTTCACTAATTGCATACATGTGGAGTTCGGTTAGATATGTTATTGGGTTAAAGTTTGTGAACCAACCGAACATTAATCTATAAATCCTATAAACAAAGTTCGGCAACATGTCTGTTAACCGAACGACTAAAAACTTCCATTAAAGAGCGAGTTCGGTAACCTGTGTGTTTGGAAAAAGTAACCGAACTACACTTTCAGATGAGTTCGATAACCTGTTCTTCACATAAGGCAACCGAAGAAGCCCAAATTTACTTTAAAAAAAGTTACAGTTTTTTGAAAATTTGGAGCAATTCAACCAACATTATCTAAGTTTGAAGCATACCTGGGTACCCAAATACTCTCCCTCCGGTTGTGGTTGGTAAAATCCATCGTTTTTCATGTTTTCCTTCTTCATCTTATCTAACTTTACTCTCTCAAGAATTCTACTTCTTTTAAAAAAAATCATCTGATTTTTTAATCTCACTAATTATCTTTACCTTAATTATTTTACTAATCATTACATTAACTATTATTAACACTAACTAATCATTACCCAAAATTAATCAGGAGGGTAATTTAGGTATTAATATAAATATCTAGATAAGGGGTGACCTAGATTTACTTCTAATGTCTTACCCAAAATGAAATCATGGTCCCCCACGAAAAAATCATGGTCCCAAAAAACGGTTCTTTTGTTTGGGTGGTACATATTTTGGCCCAAGGACTAAGGTATTTTGTCCCATAAGGAAATTATTGCTTTGGTTTATAAACGACACTCAATCCTTGGCCATGAATAGGCCTGTCAATATTTGTCCGATATTCGGTATCCGTTTCCGAGTATTCGAGATCCTATAGGATTTTATCCGTTTTATCGGATATCTGATATCAGATCGGATATTTCTTCCTTAACATATCGGAAACGGATTAGACCCCATCCGAAATGTTAATATCCGATATCCGATAGTATATGAACTTATTTGTAATTTATCCTAATTTCGAGTCTAGTATCCGATATGAAAATGTTTTACAAAGGTTTTTAAGCTTTTTTGTTATAACCGGATATTATCGGATATCCGACAGCTTAGCCTATCGGAATCGATATCTGATTTTGATATCCTATAGGATATTGTCGGATATCGAATATCTGGTAGTGCTTAACATGTCAGATATCGGATTTCTAAATATCCGACGGATATTCTACCATTGACAGGCCTAGCCATGAACTACTTGTGCAGGAGCTTTGTTGGTCGGGTATGACGGACATTTCTTTTTTTTCTTCTTTTTTTTGCCAAATTTCGTCATTTTTACAATTCCAAGTACAACATTTACTGTTAAGTGTACAACAACTAGTTGTGCTTAGTCAAGTCAGTCGCAAGATTCTGTCAGTTTTGTGCTAGTTTATGGCCAAGTAACTCGGTCTCTTAAGTTGGTTATTTACTCGTTCTTATAGGTTAGTTGTTGAACTGTTTTCCATGAATATCTGTAACTTCTTGTATGAATCTCTAATATAAATAACATCCAAGTCTCTACGAATTCAGTGTAGAAGACATTCTACCCAATATCAAGTTCTGACTTGGTATCAGAGCAGGCTATTTGCGACGAGTCATTTGACCGCGTCTTTACTACGCGTCACCCGATTTATTGTCCACGTGTTACACCCAACTAGGATACATGTGAGGGGATGTGTTGAGATTATTAGTCCCACATTGTTGATCACTGTCGTATGCGTCAAAAATAATTACACTTTCTTACTACTCAAAATATATAATGAAGCAAGGGAAATAAAGGATCGTCCCCACAAAGGGGACTTAGGTTGTTAATATGTTTCGGTTTCCTATATAAAACAATGGGGGGATTTTATGATTTTTATAAACTAAAATAAAAGCAAAGCAAAGAAATAAATCACGCAAAGTAAGGATGTGAAAATATTGGATAAAGGTTTCATCTTCAATTGTCAACAAATATTGAATGTATTATTAGAATTCGTATTTAATCTCGCTATCATCAAAATCCCTAGAATACCTTATTGCAAGAATACTCCGTCAATTTCCTCATCAACAAACACGCTAGAGCTGCGAGTGTGAATTCTACCTAAAGAATAACCGTACGCCATGCGCTAATTAAGTTCAATTCCTAGGAGCATTAAGTTTAAGAAATAGGCTAATCAATGCAATTGTCATACATTGCGCATGACAATTCGGACAAAGGTCAATTTCTACATATGATTACAAGAGTGTATCACTACAAACCGTAATCATATCATGCTACTCATATTCAAGGTTATCGCTCGATGATGAACCCTAAATTAGCTATAGATATGGATGTGAGTTCAATCAAATTCTAGACCTAACTGAATAAACATTCAATCATATTACAATACATCAATCATGCAATTATTATACGCAATAGAAATCAAACGATAATATTGGGAGAAAACTAATTCATAAAATCAATAACTTGGTTGCAAAATCCAACTACATCTTTAACCAATAATAAAACTTAGTTACTTGTGTTTTTGGAAATCATCATAGAAAGCAAAGAAGAACTATCATGTGAAACCCTAGAAAACAAGTAGAAGCCTCCCTAACGGAGATGTCTAGGTTTAGAGAAAGAGTTTTCTATTTATATGCTTCTCCAATTCCAAAAGAATACTCTTTCCAAGTTTAGGTCTTCTCAAAACCCATCTCCACGTGGTCCACCGAGCCATGAGTTAAAACATCTCCTCTGAAAATTCTGGGTGCAAAACTGGGTTGTCGGGTTGCTGACGTCATCGCCGGTTCCCGGTCACCGTTGCCAGAATTTGGTCGCCGGGAAACTTGTTATGGCCACCTGACATATCTGAAACTGTCGCCAGGCAATTGCATACTTCCAGCAGCTCAACTCTAGTTCTCTGCAGTTCAAACATTCACAAAATACCATCCAAGTCAATTCCTTGTTCTTGCGAAAACGTGCCCAAAATCGTGACTCATAGCTCATATGTCCCGCGGCCGACTCTGGCATCCAACACACTCTACCTTTATGATCCACTGAAACTTTACGATTCACACTCTAATCTCTGAAATCCGGCATCCCGGCCTATGCTCACTGGCTCGCCATTCTTGCTGCTTTTTCGCACAGTTTCTGCATTCTCATTCCATTCCTTCTCTTTATTGTCTCAGCCCTCATTGAATGGTAGCAGCAATCAAAACCTCGAATCCAGCTCCAGCACAACATTTTGCACATTCCCAACTTCAACTTCCAATCCCATCACCTGCAATGCATTGAAACCAACCTGCAATACCAGCAGAAACTGCAGCAATGACACAACTCCATTTTCTGCATCTTCACCAGCACCTCAATCCCCTTCTGAGCAAGTACATCCACCTGCAACTGTATCTGATTTCATTTATTTCAGTTCAAGCCACCAGAAGCATCTCAGCACAATACCAACTGTTCCATTCAGCCTTGCCTGCAAGTGCACAATTCCACCAGAAAATTCCTAACATACATTTATATTCTTCATTCCCGTTCATTACCGGGACTATGCTTTACTTTTTGCGTACGAACCATGGCAGCAACACCATTCTGCTCATAACAAACTGGTACCCATTTTCTCTTCTCTGCAGCTCAGCCTCATTAACACAATACCATCAGAGCCTTAAGCCATTTTATTCTCTGCGTTTCGACTACACATATCTTCTCCCCTGATTTCTCTCAATTTCAAATCTAATTCTTCTCTGTTGTCTCAGCTAGTTCTGTAGCCAAAATCCTTTATCGATTTCTGTCTTCATCAGAGAATAAAGCCGCCATCTCTCCTCTCAATTTCAGGTGTTGTGTTAATGAAAGACAAACTAGTTGTCTGAGAAACACTCGACCTAAGTAGGTATGTCTGTACAGACTGGTTATTGACACCCAGTTTGTCTTTGATAAGGGTTGCCCAGTTAATATGTGGCATGTCAGCCTCAGAAAACTGACAATTCATTCTTCGCTCCTTCGTGCGCAATATTAGTCTGCTCCAAATATCGCCTGTGAATTGATCCTTTTGTCTTTTCACTCCAAATAAAAGATTTCTCCTTCTTTTGCTCCCAAATGACTCCATAGTACCTAAATAACTCAAAAGCACACATAAGATAAATAATTTACACGACAATAACAAAGAAAGCATAAATACTAGATATAAAATTAGGTGTTTTAGACACCTATCAAATTCCCCCACACTTAGACTTTGCTAGTCCTCGAGCAAATCAAACGAAACAATTCTAAAACATACATACAACTCCATGTCGTCGAGGCTGTGGTCAAACTTAGCACGTATAACAAGCCTTTAAACCCCTAGGTATCCCTAGTGGACGAGTTATAGTCTCGTGAGGGCTTACTAGAGATATACCCACAAAATCTACTTTACCAACTTACTAGTTCTCCGAAATGATAGCATCCAACACGTTAAGAAGACATAGAAATTCTGCACACTAGTCATAAGAAGTTAGACATATATATGAACACAATCTCATCCTTAAAAATGGAGAGAGAAATAACTATCCATTCTCGAAAGAAATTCGGGTTCGGAGTGATCGAAAGTCTCGGCTCTGCCTCACAAGAAAGGGTTTTATGAAGTTGCTCTCAATAATAAATAGTTTTTTATGGGTCACACATGTGTCCAGGTAGGAGTGAAGAGAGAATTCTGCGACACGTTGAATGGTAGGAAGGAAAACCCTCCGAATTGTTTTGAAAACCCACATCTTTTAGTCATTTTGAAAACTCTTTTTTCTGACGATCTCTAAGAAAGGAAATCAACCACTTAACGAAGGTGGGAATATGCTTACTTACCTCGTTATCCGTTCGACGTGCAGTTAGCACCACTCTCACAGCGTCCATAGAAACGTCTGCGGTCTTCAATCGGTTTCTTAATCTTCGTCTTCGGTCATCAACTCTTGATGATAACTCTTGAACTTCGTAGAATCTTGACAATGTAACTCTTTTCTCTAAATCCTTGTTTCTTGAAACTTCATGATGGATATTTCTTCTTCCATTGGCTTTATTGAATGAACAAAACTAAAAACAAACAAAAATATGATACAATGATTTTTCTTGTCTTTTTTTTTTCTTTTCTTTTTTTTTCACTTTTTTTTTCACCTTTTTTTTCACCTTTTTTTTTGAGACAAGAAAAATAAAAACAAATACAAAATGAAAACAAAAAAAAAACCAAAACAATAAAACTAATAATGAACCTCACAAAATTTTCTCTTGTTTTTTTGACAAGAGAAAATAAAATACAAATAAATATAAAATAAAAATGCAAATACAAATGCCATGGTGTAAGTACTTTACCGCTTGATTCTTCAAAACTTGTATGTCTCGATATCATAACTTCTTGAACTCTCATCTTGATAATCTTCACTCTTGTACATAAGTCTTCAACTTGTAAAAATCCGTCTCCTTGTCTTGTTGCTTGCTAACCTTGAACGTCTTCAACTTTCCTTCGAATTTGTGATGCTCATCGTGTTGATGATGATAGTGTTTCTATGGACCTGCTAATGCAGAGAGAGATAAAGTGGATGGTTCTAACTGCGAACAAGATTACAAGTGGTATGTAAGTTAGCAATTCGATGTCACCATCATGATTGACAAAATAGCACTCAAGAGATCAAAGTAGTGCTTATATTGGTGGGAGGTTGGGTAGCTCACTATTCTACCCGGAATTAACGTACGGTGACACACACTCTAAAAGCACGTATTTTTGAAGGTCGGTGCCTCACATTATGTAACATGGGTAGTATCCACTATAGGGGACCACAACTCTAATACCGAATTCATTCTGCACCTCATTTGTCACTGGCATGGTTAAATCCAACTTTAACTCTCATACAAGTAAGAAACCCGATCATGTTCTCTGTCATCTTAAAGTTCAGTCACTCTTGTGAGAATCTCGATGTAATCTTAGCGACATGTATACTATGTGACTCTAAACTAACTACAAGTTGGAGTTTTTCATGCACTATTTCACACAAAAGTTGAAAATTTATGAAAAATTTACAATGTAAATACTTAACCACTCCCCCGCACTTAAACTTTTCATTGTACTCAATGTAAATTAAATCGTCCAAAGAAAGTCAAGGTGGGAAATCCCATATGATATGCGAAATCAGAAAAAATAAATACAAGACAAGAAAAAACTAAGAACAAGACAAGAAATACTCATCCTTTGGGTTGCCTCCCATGCAACGCTTGGTTTAAAGTCGTCAGCCCGACTATCAAGACGAATTCTCCATACACCAACAACCTGAAAAATTGGGGATCCTCCCATAGAACCTGTTTTGGAAACACTAGCTTCACACAAATATTAGTAATACAAAACATAAATGAAGCTATTAACCGATAAAAGTTTCCCCCACACTTATTCTTGTTCACACTTGGAAGTGTAAAAAGAATATAGAAGTCAGGGACTACCACAGTTTCTTGTTCCAAAACTTGCATAGTATGAGAATCAAGTATCTCTAATGGAGGATATCGCGAAATAAAGTCATTCAACAATACTCTCCTAATCTATCACGAAATGTCTATAAATATTATTTACTTCTTATGGATGTGTAATCTAATTTTACATGGGTCTTCCCTCTTGTATAACGATCAGATGCTCTACAAACTTTTATCCATTTTCGTAAACAGGTTGAAAATCTTACTGAGCACAAGATAAAAATTTTCCAAAGTGACAATGCCTTAGAGTATAAGAAATTTACTGCCTATCTTAATGACTCAGGAATCCAACACAGATTTTCTTGCCCACATACATCACCCCAAAATGGTCTTCCTGAGCGTAGAATTCGTCATGTTACTGAATCAGGCTTAGCTCTCTTATTCCATGCTCATATGCCGCTGTCTTTCTGGTCTGATGCTTTCACCACTGCCTGTTATCTCATTAACAGACTACCTAAATCAATCTCTGAGATTTAAACGCCTTTGGAACTTCTTTTCAACAAGAAACCAGATTACACATTCCTAAAAGTCTTTGGATGTTTAGCGTATCCATGTCTTAGGCAGTATAACTCTAATAAGCTTGAACCAAGGTCCTTGCCATGTGTTTTTCTAGGGCATAGCAGTGAACATAAGGGTTACATATGCCTACACATGCAAACGAATCGAATATATATATATATATATATATCACGTGATGTTCGGTTTGAAGAAAGCACATTCCCATTCTTCCCAACGCAGCTCAAAAATCCTCAACGCACTCAAGGTATGGTTCCTTCAGATACTAGTGTCTTGCTTTCTCCACCGTTTAGACATGTTGCATTGAAAACACCTCGGATACAAGGTGAAGTACCTTCACCTTCTACCATCTTGACACATGTGCAACAATTACCAATGATGTCTGATATTGCAGCTTCACCAAGTCCTTCAGCTTCGTCTGTCAGTGACGCACTATCTCAATCGTCACAAGCTGATGTGCAGAATTCAGCTGTGTCTGCTGCAACATCAATTACTTCTCATAATGAAGTAATATCAACTCAGACAGATGTTGTAACTCATCCCATGATGACTCGCACCAAATCTGGTATTAGTAAGCCAATTCATAAGTTGTGCTTAACCGCAACAAAACATGCTTTTCCAGAGTCTGATTTTACGGAACCCACTTGTTTTACTGCTGCTTAAAAAAATCCCAAATGGAGGACCGTTATGGATGTGCAAATTAATGCACTGATAAGCAACGAAACTTACTCTTTGGTTAAGTATGAAAAATGAATGAATGTTGTGGGTTCTAAGTGGGTTTTCAGGGTGAAGAAAAATCCAGATGGTAGTATTCAGCGTCATAAGGCTCGTTTGGTGGATAAGGGTTTCAACCAACATGAGGGGATTGATTATGGTGAGACATTCAGTCCCGTCATCAAACCATGCACCATATGTCTTGTTCTGTCTATTGTAGTGATGAACGATTGGAAACTTAAGCAACTTGATGTGGAGAATGCACTTTTGAATGGAACTTTGGAAGAGGATGTTTACATGAAATATCCTGCTGGATATGTGGACCCTAACTATCCTGATCATTTCTGTAAGTTGCACAAGTCCTTATATGGACTGAAACAAGCCCCTCGTGCTTGATATTCGAAACTTAGCAGTTACTTGGTTCAACTAGGTTTCAGAGCCTCAATTGCAGACAACTCTCTTTTCATTCTTCAGACTCCAACTGCTGTTACATACGTTTTGGTTTATATTAATGACATCATTGTCACAGGCTCGAATTCTTCCCAGATTACTAAACTTATTGCAGATCTTGGAGCTGCTTTTGGAATCAAAGACATGGGTGATTTGTCTTTCTTCTTAGGTGTTGAAGTTCTACGGAAGGATACGAAGTTGGTTCTGATAAAGCGCAAGTATATAACTGATCTTCTAAGAAAGACAAAACTAGATGGTGCTAAGCTAGTCAGCAGTCCTTTGCCACCTAATTTGAAACTCCGCAAGCAGGGCACAGAGAAGTTCACATATCCAACTTTGTATCGGAGTGTTGTAAGTGCACTACAATAACTTCATCTGACGCGACCTGATATTTCAGTAGCAGTAACAAGGTATACCAATATATGCATGACCCTTACATAGAGCATTGGGAGCTTGTCAAACGCATCATTTGGTACTTGAAGAGCATTGTGGATTTTGGTCTTCATCTTCGGTCAAGTAGAGACTTCTCTCTTCATGCTTACTCCGATGCAGATTGGGCTGGCAATATTGATGACCGCAGATCTACTAGTGGATATTGCGTGTATTTTGGTGGGAATCTGATATCATAGAGTGTAAGAAAACAAAAAATTATCTCGAAGTCGTCTATGGAAGCTGAATACAGGAGAGTATCCATTGCCACTTCATAGTTAATTTGGGTACAATCATTGCTACACGAGCTTAGTATAACAGTTTAAACACCTATCTTATGGTGTGATAACTTAGGAGCTACTTATCTTACTGCGAATCCAATTTTCCATATGCTCGTACTAAACACATAGAGATTGACTATCACTTTGTCAGGGAGAGCGTCGCCAACAAGAAGTTACATGTACGCTTCATCAGTTCCAAAGATCAACTAGCATATATTTTCACAAAGGGTATGTCCGCACCAAGGTTTCACTTTATAAGAGACAAGTTGCACATCCGTCAACTCCAGTACAACTTGAGGGGAGGTGTTAAGCATACAACGGCTAGTTGTGCTTAGTCAAGTCAGTCGCAAGATTCTGTCAGTTGTGCTAGTCTATGGACAAGTAACTCGGTCTCTTAAGTTAGCTATTTACTTGTTCTTATAGGTTAGTTGTTGAACTGTTTCCATGAATATCTGTAACTTCTTGTATGAATCTCTAATATAAATAACATCCAAGTCTCCACCAGTTCAGTGTGGAAGACATTCTACCCAATATCAAGTTCTGACTTTTACCAAAGTCTTCAAGAGCTGTAAAGAGCATGTTTGTCGTAATTCTTCAAACTTAAGAAAAGGTATCCTGTAGTTACAGAAGATTTACTAGTTAATTCTAAGAATAATTATGAAAACCGTTTTGGGCATTTATTGCATATCTTAAGAATAATTCGGTTTTGGAAATTCCTTGGTGTCCAAACATCCTTGGTCTATAAATACCCAAGTTTGCATTTCGAGAAAACTATCCTAAGAGCCAGGAAAACTTCATCTTTTTGTTGTTTCTGGTGGAGCCGTCTATTCGGAGAGGAAAGTACCCTAATTAGGCGAAATCTCTTACGACCGCTCGTTTAAAGACTTATGTGGGATCAAGAAGCGATCTACGAGTACCGTTGGTGGGAAACTGGATAATTGCAGTTTATTTTATTTTTCGATTGATTTGATTGACTAACGGTTGTTGAACTTTGATTGCACCTAGTTTGTTTATTCACTCAAACTAGATCGAAGTGTCGACGGGATCTTTAGAATTATTTGTAGATCTAAAGACGTCTTGTGATAATCCATTGTTAACAGACTCCGTTCTGTGTGTTATTGATCACAAGAGATTCAAGTGGTATTGTGCAGGTGTTTATTGAAGATTAAAGAAGATTTGAAGACAAAGAATATTTCTGATTTGGTTTTTATATCTTTGGGTGTGCACAAACCTTGATCGGCTGGGATCCAACTAGAATCAGATTTATTCGATTGATTAGTTGTGTAAGATCGGCATCACCTTATAGTTTCTTGTTTGATTCTATATTGATTGATTGCAAATCTAAACTCTGCTACTTCGGTAGTTGTTGGATAGATTGATCTGACCAGGCAAAGGAGTTTATTGGTTAAACGGAAGAGCCTTTGCTTATGACTTGAGACATCTTCATATGAAAGAATCAAGAGAGTTGTTACCAAACATATTTGTTGTTCCTTGATAAGTGCTTAATTTACATGTTTAGAATGTCAATTTCATACTTGTTTTAGCTATAATTCTTGCATATTACTTGTTATTATGATTATTTTCTAGTTTATGTGTCATATCAGGTGAATCATCCTAAGAAGAGTGAAAAGTGACACAAAATATCTATACATTTAAGTCCTCAAAGATCCAAGTGTCTAAAGACGAAAGAAGTGGAAGAAGTGCGACGAAAAGGAGCAAAGAAGGTCGAAAACATAAGGACAAGAAGACCAAGATCAACTCATCCCAATTTAGGATTTCTTATCACCATCTTGAATAGAATTCAATTATAAGTTAACGGTGAAAGAATGAGGTTATTCCGAGTTCGGGCGAAGAAGTTACGGCCAAAACAGTCGAGACGAAAAACGGCGATCTACAACACAACTTTCGGCATTGCTAAAGAAATATCGAAAATGGCCATATTTCGGGCAAAAAAGGTGTATCTTAGACCCCCAACTTTCGGCATTGCTTTGGGGTATTCGACAATGCCGACTGAGACAAGCCTATGGGGTCCCTTTTGACGTATTTTCACTTCCAAATCAAGGAAACTTGGTCCCGGATGGATTATAATACCTAGATCTCATGAAAACTATATAAGAGGACTTCCACAACAATTAGAGGGATAAAATCTCATATTATACTTTTGTTCTTCATAAGATATTCTAGGGTTTACCCCTTTAGGGGAAAACCGGGTAATTGTGTAATCATGAGTTGTTAAACCTTTGTTGATTAAGGATGAATTCAATGTTCTAGACGTGAAGTCTGATTTGTTAATACAAGTTTGTTTGAAGTTTTAATTATCATCGATTGTCTTTTATATATCTAGGGTTTATGATTGATTCTTAGATTGGTTTGGGTGCGCAACTAGATTAATCTTTGATTGAAGTTGTGGAAGACCCAATTGATTTTGTCAGTGATGCTGAGATTTTAATTGAAGCAGAAATTAAGAGTTCGATAGAGGACCACGACATACTTGAGGTAAATAATCCATTTTTAATTAAGAAAGATGAGGATCTCGAACAAGGTTTGTCTAATCCTTTGCATAATTCTATATCTATTGATCCTTTCCATCCAATTGAAATAGTTCCCAAAAGAGTTGTTAACCCGACTTTTAGGAAAATACCTCATTTAGGATTGGAGTTATGTGCTTCCAAAGTTTTCACATATTATTTTGCTTCTAAGTATCCACCACTTGATGTGTTTGATTATAGCAATGTGCAGGTTCACCAAGCCGAAGAACCTTTTGAGTTCCCGAATTCTAAGTTATATATCCACTTTCAAGTGTAGAAAGGACTAAGTGTGGGGGAAACTTCAATAAAGTGATAGCTTCAATATTTATATCTTCTGCTAATAATTGTGTGAAGTTGTTATTAGAATTGCAGATTGTTTTCTGGATGGATTACCAAATTTTCAGAATGTTAGTGTATGGACGATAACCAGAGGGTCAGGATGAGGACTTTAAACTAAGCGTTGCATGGGAGGCAACCATAGGTTTTGTATTTTCTACCCTTTTGTTTTTAGTTTTCGTATTTTGCGTATCGTATTATGATTTCCCACCTTGATTTTACTTAGGAAGAGTCAATTACATTGAGGAAAATGTAAAGTTTAAGTGAGGGGGAGTGTTTGGATATTTTGCATATAGAGTTTTCAAAATTTTGCATAAAAAACCTCCAACTTGTAGAGATTTTAGATCACTAGCATACTTCTAGGTATGTTTACATAGAGAATTCTGACTGGCATAACTGAATTTGGAAATGTTAGGGAACTACGTTCGGATTTCTTGCTTGTTAGAGTGTTAAATAATGGATTTAATCATGTCGGTGATGCAAATGAGGAGCAGGGAAAAATGCATCATTAGAGTTACTGATCAATCATTAATGGAGACTACCTATTTTCAAATCAACAGAGGCACCAGAAGAATTTTTTTTTGTAGCTGACTAAAGAGATTTCTTTTGAGTGTGTGTCACCATACGTTAATTCAGGGTAGAATGGTGAGCTACCCAACCTCCAACCAATAAAAGCACTACTCTTTGATCTCTTGAGTGCTAATTTTGTCAATCAGGAGGGTGACGTCTATAGATGAAAACCACCTTCTTGTAGTTTGATTTGCAGTTAGAACCATTCTCTCTCTCGCCAACAACAGGTCCATAGAAACACCATCATCATCGACAAGTGGAGCGACATCAAAATCTACAAGGAAAGTTAAAGAAGTTTAAGGTGTACAAGCAACAATATAAGGAAGAGCAAATTTCATATCCAAGTAAAGCAACATACAATGAGCAGATTTTTATATACATGTTGAAGACTTACAAATAAGGAACGAAATTCTATATCAAAGCGGAAGACTAAGTACAAGAGCGAAGAAAATAAAAAGACGAAAGTTATTGAAGTTTATGATACGAGACACTACAAGTTGTGAAGAATCAATCGGTAAACTACTTCACCATGGCCATTTCTATTTTTATCTTTGTATTATTTTTCTTGTCTTATTAAAAAAAAATGAGACAAGAAATTTTTTGTTATATTGTTTTTATTTATTTAATAAGGCCGTGTGGACGGAAGAAAAATCTATAAGGAAGTTTCAAGAAACAAGAAATAGAGGAAAATAGTTACAAATTGTCGAAGTTTTACGAAGTTCAAAAGTTTATAATCAACCGTTGAAGACCGAAGACCAAGAAAATGAAGAAGACGAGCCGAAGGTAGAAAGACGATTTTATTGAATGTTGTGAGAGTGGTGCTTTCGTCACTGCCGATCGAATGTGAAGGTGGTAAGTACTCCCATCCTCGCAATAATAGTTGATTTCCTTTCTTAGAGATCATTAGAAAAAGATTCTTTTATTTCCCACGATCTTGTGGGATCTCCAGAAAAAATTTGGAAGGTTTCCTTCCCACCATTCAACGTGTGTAGTATTCTCTCTTCATTCGTACGTGCACATATGTGAGACCCATAAAAAAGTCGTCTTATTGAGTGCAATTATCATAAAATCCTTTTAGTGAGGCAGAAGTCGAGGCGAAATGCTTATTGATCGCTCTCAAACACGCGTTCTCTCATATGGTACGGTTATTTCTCACTCAACATTTCAGAATGAGAATATGTTCTTTGGTATTTTGAACTTCTTATTACTAGCATGCAGAAACTCTATGTCCTCATACCTCTTTGGATGCTTGGGATGCTAGAAAGCTTTAAAGTTAGAGTAGGTTTTGTGGGTATACCTCTCGAAATCCCTTACGAGACTATAACTCGTCCAATAGAGACACCTAGGGGTTTAAAGGCATGTTTCATTTGCTAAGTGTATCTGTATCCTCAACGACATGGAGTTGTTGTACTTTAGATAATTTGCTTGAGGACTAGCAAAAGCTAAGTGTGGGGAAATTTGATAAGTGCTTAATTTACTTGTTTAGAATGTCAATTCCATACTTGTTTTAGCTATAATTCTTGCATATTACTTGTTATTACGATTAATTTCTAGTTTATGTGTCATATAAGGTGAATCATCCTAAGAAGAGTGGAAAGAGATACTGAAGAGCTACTGAATTGAATTCCTCAAAGATCCAAGTGTCTAAAGACGAAAGAAGTAGAAGAAGTACGACGAAAAGGAGCAAAGAAGGTCGAAAACATAAGAATGACTAGAATACCAAGTTCAACTCATCCAAATTTAGGATTTCTTATCACCATATTGAATAGAATTCAATTACGAAGTGAACGGCGAAAGAATTAGGTCATTCCAAGTTCGGACGAAGAAGTTACGGCCAAAACAGTCGAGATGAAAAACGGCGATCTACATCACAAATTTCGTCATTGCTAAAGCAATACCGAAAGTGGCCATATTTTGGGCAGAAAGGATGTATTTTAGACCCCCCAACTTTAGGCATTTCTTTGTATTCAACAACGCCGATTGAGACAAGCCTACGGGGACCCTTTTGACGTATTTTGACTTCCAAATCAAGGAAACTTGGTTCCGGATGGATTCTAATACCTAGATCTCATGAAAACTATATAAGAGGACTTACACAAAAATTAGTGGGATCAAATATCATATTATACTTTTTTTCTTCATAAAATATTCTAGGGTTTACCCCTTTAGAGGAAAATCAGGTAATTGTGTAATCATGAGTTGCTAAACCTTTGTTTATTAAGGATGAATTCAATGTTCTAGACGTGAAGTATGATTTGTTACTACAAGTTTGTTTGATGTTTTAATTATCATCGATTGTCTTTTATACATCTAGGGTTTACGATTGATTCTTAGATTGGTTTGGGTGCGCAACTAGATTAATCTAATGATCATTCTATTGCTAGTAGAAGTTATGAGATAAGTAATCGTCGATTAACTCTATACACAAGTAGAAATCGCGAGACCTTACAGAGGGATATTGTGGAGCAATTGCGAGTGAAGGCAACATCAGTAAGTGGACCTTGATCTAAGAGTTCAACTACTAGGATAAATAAAAATTCACAAAGCTTAGAGCATTCGATTGGATTACACCTTGAGTGATCTACTACTTGGTGGTTCGTTGAATAGAATCTGGAAGTCGAGAACTTCTGTACCCAGTGATAGAAGGAGTTTTAGGGATAACACTGATCTAGCTGTTATTCTACGGTTAGTGATGAATGATTCTGACGGAAAATAGATAAGTATACTTATTCGATTAACGATTGGTAACGGAGAAGGATTCCTTGATCATCTCTTTCATCTTATTCTCTTTTATTCTTTTTATTTTACTTTGATTCAACCAATCTCCCTTTGTCTTTTATTATTTTTCTGAACTAAATTATTTGTCAATTACACAGCTCTCTATGGGAACGATCCTTACTACCGCTATATT
Source organism: Papaver somniferum (assembly GCF_003573695.1). Taxonomy (NCBI): domain Eukaryota; kingdom Viridiplantae; phylum Streptophyta; class Magnoliopsida; order Ranunculales; family Papaveraceae; genus Papaver; species Papaver somniferum. The sequence continues at coordinate 126,133,118 of NC_039362.1, read as the reverse complement.
ATTTATTTAATTAGTGAGAAATATCTCGATTAATTTGTCGTGGTTACGACACGCATCATTCCTTTACTGTTTGGAATACGATCCAAAGGAATTGTTCCAGTGTGTGCACTTATTGAATGTTGGAAGCGCATGGATACTAAAGAAACTAGGTGAACTATAGGTTTAGTTGCTTGGTCTCAACTATACGAAGTTTGTTAGATTTTGTATGGTGGCTTAATTCTGAGAGTATTCAATTCTGGACTAGGTCCCGGGGTTTTTCTGCATCTGCAGTTTCCTCATTAACAAATCTTGTTGTGTCATTTACTTTTGTTTTCCGTAATTATAATTGTTGTTATTATAATTTAAAGTAAATTACAAAAACGTTAACTCTGTATTACTTGATAGTGATCCTATAGAGTTTGGTTAAGTCCGAGCCTATTATCAAGTAATCACACTTTGATTGTTGTATTCTCTCGATATCGTATCCGTAGACGATCACACAAAGTGTGGATACCGATTTATAGTATTGTCTCGACTTTGTCCACAGACAATCACTTTCGGTAAGAGGACTTAATTATAGGTGGATAAATTAAAGATTGTGGTGTATTTGGGTACCCTCGTCTTTTCAATAATCGATTTAAACTTCCTAATGTGCTGAAATCGCTTCGCCTTCTTGCATCTTCAGATTGAATAGTTATTCACACAACATAATCTTCCCCGAGGTTGATGACTTTTGATACAATTTTTCAAGTTTATCCATAAGATCCTTCGTATTAGTAACCTGTTGTACGTTATTGTAGACTTCCTCTGTTAGACATCTACGGATCACGGCTAAACACTTCCGTTCAAGAGTTGACCATTCATCGTTTTTTAGTGCTCCGTTTTTCGCAACTCCTCTTAATGGAACAGTAAGGTCTTTCTCGTATAGGAAGCCTTCCGTCTGAGACTTCCAAAACGCAAATCTCTTCCCATTAAAAACTTTAACATTAGCTATCATACTTTCGTTATTATCACCCACAACTCCCTCTCTAATCGTACTACGAACAAACCTATGCTAAGAGCAACCTGGAGCTTAACCTAAAGCTCTGATACCAGTTGTCAGCATTTTTTTTTAATCACCGACAACCGCGGAATAACAATATCTTGAGATATTATGATGAATAATAAGTAAACCAAGCACAAGAAACAATAATAATACGAGAAAGATAAATCAACTCACAAGACACAAGATTTATAGTGGTTCGACAATACATACAACGTGTATATATTGTCTACGTTGGATTTGAGCCGCACCAACTCAAATCCACTATGAAGAAAAAACGATTACAACGTCGTGCGAATCCCAGCAAACCCTTGGTTACACCGCAACAATTACCCCAGACGATAACCTTGTCTCTTATTTCTCACCAATATGCTTTCGCAATGAAAACCTAGCTTTTTCCCTAAAAGCTATTACAAGAAAAACTCTTTTTTCTCTCTACATTCACAATTTTCTTCACACATATTCTACAAGGCCTAATTACCTGTTTATATATAGGTTATAAACTTGGCCACCAAAAATCCTAGACGGTGTAGGAAACCCCTTCCCTAAATAACCACGTCTAACCTAAAGTAGGAAACTAATTAGTCTTCAATAACTAACAGTAATTGCACCTTGGTGTGTGTGAAGTGATTGTGACTGTGGCGATTTAGGATCTCATTATCATCATTAGTATAGTTAGTATAGTATTATCATTAGTATCTTTGGGAATTCTTCAACCATTCAACCTTACGGTAGTAGCTTTGGAAATTCTGCAACAACAATTTTTTTCTCTTGGGCTTTTTCCTCTTCCGATTTCTTTCAATTTATAGACTTTAGGTAGTTTTGGGCATATATAGCTTGGGTCACTGACCATGATATGAATCCTGTGAAGGTTGAGAATGAAAGATGCACGTTAGGCAAGTCTAAACACTAGGAAAATGTTGGATGTCATGTAATTGTTTGGTTGTTTGTATTTTTGCAGAGAGCATTCAAAATTTTATTGTCATCCTTCTCGAATGGAAGACAAACATCATCATCAATCCAAGATAAGTAAAGAATGGTTTTACACTTGGTTATACTTCCTCCGTTTCTAAAAAAAAATAGATATTTTTTCTATTTGCACAATATTTAAGGCAACTATGTGAGAGAGTAGTTTTTCTAATTTATTTCTAAAACTATCTCAATAAAATGTTTAATTACCATAATTGCCACTAATCATCATTAGTTTGGGGAAAGATAGCTTTGGAAGCTCACCCTATTAAAGGCTCCGGATCCTCTACACCCAAAATTCTCTACAACTGTGCACCTACCAATAAGGGAACGCCATGTGTTTGCGTTTAAACATACCAAAATCATACGTTTTTAGTATATTAAAGTTGTTGAAATTGAAAGATTTTCACGGAGATAAAAAAGAAAAATATTTATCCTCCTTCAATTATCTTCCTGTACAGACTAATTGACCTTATTAATTATTTTTTTTGACGAACACTGTTGAGTCTGTTCAACATTTTCAGTTTATGATTGTTCTGTTTTGGTTCTAAATACATATGGAGCCTCCACCTCCTCTAGAGGTACTGTTCTCCATCTTACTTAATTTTGTCAGTCCAATTAAATTAATTATTTACATCTTATTGTTTCATACTTGATAACCTTCTTATTTTTCCTTTTTCTTTTGATTGTAGAACTCGTTTTCTGATTGCCACCGTGCTGGATCTCAGATACGTCGTAGATTAGATTTTAATAGAGACATAGATCTAAATTTGTCTGCACCTGAAGAATGCTACGACGATGAAAAGACTAATCCTGTGAGTTTTAGTAAACGTGTTGATTTTGTTCACTCTAAAATACTTAAGGAACTTATTCCGGAAATTGGTATGGAATTTGAGACAGAGGATGAAGCATTTAAGTTTTACAATACATATGCGTACAATTTTGGTTTCAGTGTCAGAAGAAGTACATCACATTCTTTCAATGATGGCAAGCTAAAAGAAAAGATTTATGTCTGTTCGGCTCAAGGTACGCGTGTCAAAGATAAGCGTGATGTTAACGTTAAAAAGCATCGGGCAGAGACCAGATTTGAATGCTTAGCTAGGACTAAAATTAGTTTAACACAAACAAGTAAGTATGCGATTGTCGATTTTTATGCATATCATACGCATATCACCACAACTCCTAGCAAATCCCACTTATTTAGATCTCAGAGGCGTTTGAGTACTGCTATTATAACACAAGCTGATATGGCTGATGCGTCAGAAATTGCTCCTAGAGAAACTATGGAATTTTTAAGTAGACAATCCGGTGGTCGTCAAAATGTTGGAATTATACCCGTGGATTATAAAAATTATCTACGTTCTAAGCGGACGAGGAAAATGGAAACAGGGGATACAGGCGGTGTGTTAGAATATCTACAAAAAATGAAACTAAATGATCCTAATTTTTTTCTGCTATTCAAGTAGATGAGGATGATTTGATTACAAATATTTTTTGGGCTGACTCGAGAATGATTGTAGATTATGATTATTTTGGTGATGTGGTAAGTTTCGACACTACGCACAGAAAAAACAAAGACGGAAGACCATTTGCCATGTTTGTTGGAGTAAATAATCACAGACAAACTATTATTTTTGGTGCTGCATTATTATATGATGAGACTGCAGAAACTTTCATGTGGTTGTTCGACACTTTCGCCGAAACTATGTCTGGGAAGAAGCCAAAAAGTATTTTCACCGACCAAGATGCAGCAATGGCTAAAGCATTAGCTTCACAATGGCCAGAATCGCGTCATCGGTTGTGTATTTGGCACATGTTTCAAAATGCTGCCAAACATCTTAGCCATGAGTTTCATAAATTTAATGACTTCACGAAGGATTTCACCAAATGTGTATACGATTATGAGGACGAAGTTGAATTTACTGATGCTTGGAAGAACATGCTCGCAAAATATAATCTCCATAATAATGATTGGTTAGAAGGCTTATTTAGTTTAAGAGAAAAATGGGCATTGGTATATGGGCGAGACACTTTTTGCGCATAAATGACCACTACCCAACGCAGTGAAAGTATGAACAGTGTGTTACAAAAATATATTAGTTACAAGTATGATTTAGTGCTATTTTTTGAGCATTTTGAAAGAATGGTTGACGCTCGTCGTTATCATGAATTAACAATGGACTTCAAAGCAAGTCAAAGTTACCCTGCAATGACACTTCTAGTGAAGATTTTGAAACATGCTGCGGCCATATATACACCGGCGGTGTTTGAATTATTCCAGAAGGAATTATGTCGAGCTCATGATTGTGCTGTGACCATTATTAGTGAAAGTGAGACTATGAGTAAATATGCAATTACTCCTCATGGAAAAGTGTATGATCGAACTGTTATCTTTGATTCACTTAATAAAAATGTTTCATGTAGTTGCAGGAAATTTGAATTTGCTGGATAATTATGTTCACATGCTCTGAAGGTTCTCTCTGAAAAGAATATCAAGAGCATTCCTACTCAATACATATTGAAGAGATGGACAAAGGATGTCAAATCTGGGAGTATAACGGGTGGTTCGAATTCAGTGGGCACAAATGATAGAAAAGTAGATACGGTCAGGCGCTACAAAGAGTTATGTAGGTTACATATTCAACTAGCAACACGGGCTTCAGGATCTGAAGAAGCATACAAAATTTCTTTGTTGGCTCTCAGTAATACGTTGAAAGAGGTCGATGCGAAATTGAGGGGACTAAAAGTTCAAGAAGATTTAGAAAACCAAAACATCTCGCCAGCAGTTGACAAAGAAATTAATCTCAATGCATCATTTAATGTTGATAATTATAATGTTAGAGGAATTAAGATCCGGCCGAAAACAACAATTGATACTAGCTCTGTAAGACCCAAGAATGTTTTGGAAAAAGCTGTAAATTCAAAAAAGAAGCGGATTAGTAAGACCATGGAATCTCAAAACAATGAAGAAATAGTACCAGCTTTTGATTTCCAAAGCCAAATGATGTCGCAAGTCTTTCAGGTATTTAATTTTTACTCTTATCTATTAGTTATTCCTTATACTGCACATGTACAAAAAATGTTTTGGTTATTTTATCATCAGTATAAATAGGTCACCTGTTCAAAATTCAGGTACCCAATGCTTTAGTGAGAAGCATAAGTATGGCTAGTACTGACACAGTACCAGCACCAGGACCTCCATATGTTATGCCGGAAATACTTTTGAAGCAAATATCAGTCATTATTTCTATGAGTGTAATAATTTTCTAAATGCTAGCACATTAAGAATTAACACTTGGTTGGTTATGAAGGATATGTGATAGCAATACCATACTGGTGGCTATGTTCCTTAGCAGTTATTAACAACGCCCAAATTTTAGCAGTTATCCAGCGCCCAATTCTTGGCGGTTATCAACAATTCCCAAACGCACTAGTTGGAGTCTTACAGGTAGTTAGCTGATATTTTTCTTTCAAATTTTCATGGACATGAACTATTCCATTTTCTATCATTAAAATGAAGTATTCTTTTGTGATTCATTGTAAACATTAAGTCTTTAGCATGCAATATGAACACCTCTCTTTTGTCACGGCATGAGCTTTGGATGCTTTATAATGGATATTATGTCAATGACTTTGCATAATGATAAGTTAAATTGTGACATCAGAGATTCATGGCCCGTGCACAAGAAAAAAAAGATTAGCCACCAAACACAAAAATTAGTTAGCTTAAGGACTACGGGATAAGTGAAAAGAGATAATTGAAGGAGGATAAATATTTTTCTTTTTTATCTCCGTGAAAATCTTTCAATTTCAACAACTTTAATATACTAAAAACGTATGATTTTGGTATGTTTAAACACAAACACATGGCGTTCTCTTATTGGTAGATGCACAGTTGTAGAGAACTTTGAGTGTAGAGGATCCGGAGCCACGTCTAACCTAAAGTAGGAAACTAATTAGTCTTCAATAACTAACAGTAATTGCACCTTGGTGTGTGTGAAGTGATTGTGACCGTGGCGATTTAGGATCTCATTATCATCATTAGTATAGTTAGTATAGTATTATCATTAGTAGCTTTGGGAATTCTTCAACCATTCAACCTTACGGTAGTAGCTTTGGAAATTCTGCAACAACAATTTTTTTCTCTTGGGCTTTTTCCTCTTCCGATTTCTTTCAATTTATAGACTTTAGGTAGTTTTGGGCATATATAGCTTGGGTCACTGACCATGATATGAATCCTGTGAAGGTTGAGAATGAAAGATGCACGTTAGGCAAGTCTAAACACTAGGAAAATGTTGGATGTCATGTAATTGTTTGGTTGTTTGTATTTTTGCAGAGAGCATTCAAAATTTTATTGTCATCCTTCTCGAATGGAAGACAAACATCATCATCAATCCAAGATAAGTAAAGAATGGTTTTACACTTGGTTATACTCCCTCCATTTTTAAAAAAAAATAGATATTTTTTCTATTTGCACAATATTTAAGGCAAGTACGTGAGAGAGTAGTTTTTCTAATTTATTTCTAAAACTATCTCAATAAAATATTTAATTACCACAATTACCACTAATCATCATTAGTTTGGGGAAAGATAGCTTTGGAAGCTCACCTTATTAAAGTATCTCTTTTTTAGATACAAAATTAAAAGGAAAATTATTTCTTTTTTAAAAACGGAGGGAGTATATTTTTTGTTTCTGTTGCTAGAAATGCCTTCATCATAGCTACAAGCATAGGAGAGGGTGTTTTAATACTCCATCTTTTTTCCCAAGGCATCATTATTTTTGGATGTTCATCAGTTTTTGTTTTGGTCTCTCCGAAACAACCCAATCTCTGATGATTAGACATTAGAGAGAGATGGCTGAAATTAGAGGATTAGAAGGAGAAGAAGGCATAAATAAAGAGTGAATTAGATGAAATTGGAGAGAAGACTAATTAAATTCATAATTTGATAACCTTTCCTTGCAACCTTGGCGGCTTATATAGCTGCAACACCACTCTTAATACATGTGTACTGCAACTACCCACTTAGCAAAAAGAAAAAAAAGTGTACTGCAACTACCCAGTAACAAAAAACTACCACATTTACTCTCCATCCTAATAAGAGGAACTAAAATATCAGAAGAAACTAAAAGATCTCAAGGTTTTCCTGATTTTAAAGAACTCAAGGCTTTCCCGATTTTTGCTATACCACTGCGGGCTCGTGTTGAAGGACCATTATCAGTACCACCCAGCTGGTGCACCTTAGCCATGATAGGTTCGCATACATTCTTTAACTCGTCCATCTTGGCATTTGTAACAGATACATCTGCTAGTTCATTTCTATCGCACTACTGAATAGCATTGTAAACTGCATCCCTAACCTTCTTCTCATCATCAATGCTAGCTTTTCTCCAATATTATCGACCGTGCTCCTGATGCCGTATGCGTAATTCTCCAAGGAGTTCCATGATTTCACCTTATTCTTGTATTCGTCATCTTCAGACTTGCATTTCTCAGCCTCTCCAACCAACCTCTCAATCTCAGTAAGAGACAACCTCCCCTTGTTATTTGTAATTGTAATCATATTTGTGCTACCTGATGTGTTGTCCTCGGCAGACACAGTCAAAATACCGTCTGCATCAATATCAAAGTATACTGTGATCTTGGCAGCAGCATAAGGTGCTGGAGGAATTCCTTGTAACACGAAGGCACCCAACGGGTAATTGTCGCTAATTCTAATTCTCCCACCTTCGTAAACCCTAATCCCCGCACTAATTTGATTCTCCATGGTAGTATAAGGCTTTTGTTTCTTTGTGGGAACGATTGTGTTCCTTGGGATCACCACATCCATAACACCTCAAAGTACTTCAATACCAAGAGAAAAAAGGCTGACATCCAAGAACACCAAATCCTTCACCTTCTCACCACCCTCGCCACTCAAAATAGCAGCTTGTACTGCAGCACCATAAGCCACAGCTTCATCAGGGTTGATGTTCTTGCAGAGTTCCCTTCCGTTAAACAAATCTTGTAACAGAGATCGAACCTTTCGAATTCTAGTTGACCCAATTTCGTGAATGCTGTTCCTGTCCATCTTAGCATCCCTCATACACATCTCAACAGTTTCCATACATTTCTTTAACAAATCCAAGTTCAACTCTTCAAATTTAGCACGAGTGAAGGATGATTGAAAATCAACTCCTTCGTACAAAGCATCAACCTCAACTATTATCCGAGTAGTAGATGAGAGTGTCCTCTTTGCTCTCTCACATGATGTTCTTAACCTCCGAAGTGCCCTTGGGTTTCCACAAATATCCTTGTTGTGCTTCTTCTTGAACTCCTGGACAAAGTGATTCACCATTCTGCTATCAGAATCCTCTCCTCCGAGGTGGGTATCTCCATCTGTAGCCTTGACATCAAAGTTTCTCCCGTTAATGGTGAGTATAGAAACATCAAAAGTACCACCACCAAGATCAAAGATAAGAACATTCTTCGCATTCTTCTTCTTTTTACCAGCTATATCGATCATCTTGTGATGAAGACCGTACGCAATGCCTACGACCGTTGGTTCATTGATGATGCGCAATATATTAAGGCCAGCAATTCTACCAGCATCTTTAGTTGCTTGACGCTGAGAATCTTAAAGTACGCAGGCACTGTGACAACATCATCTTTGACAATTAAGCCAAGATAGTCTTGGGAAGTTTCTCGCATCTTCATGAGAACCATGGATGAGATTTCCTCGGCTGACAGCAATTTTTCCTCTTCCTTGTAATTGACTTGAATCATTGGTCTCTCGTATTCTCCAGCAATCACTTTTAATGGCCATAACTTGATATCACTTTAAACAGTGGTATCGTTGATTTTCCTACCAATTAAGCGTTTCACATCTACATAAAAGAAAACAAACTCAAACAATGGTATCGAGATGCTAACTCTAAAAGCTATGATCTCCTCATCTCATAATATACGAATTAAGAGAACATAACACGGGCAATGCTAGATGACAGACAAAAACACTAAAAGACCAACATGAAATTACGAATTAGACATAAAAATTGAAGTATAAGATTTACCGAAAACGGTGTTGATAGTGCGATTTCCTTGATTATTCGTAATAATCTCAACGTGGTCATGTTTCCATACACCAACACGTGAATATGTTGTCCCTAAATCTATTCCAATTGCTACCATTGTAAACGATCGAACAAAACAAGTATTGATCTTAGATGTGAAAACCTTTTAGAGAAAAAAAGAGTTCGTGACATTAAGAACCTTAGGATTGATAGCCTTTATATACTAACTAGTACCACTACCATTCAGAATCCTAATACAATTCTAATATCACTAGGTGAAAAAGCGGGATCTAACAATACCACCCAATATTTTGCTTAGCAATCTGTATGGACAAACTCCAATATATTTTTTATGAGAATCAACTAGACAGTTAGACTCAATCAATAAAAAGATATATCAAAGAGTTTATATCTCAATCTCTCGATTTGATCTTTACTCAAGCAAATGGAAATCTGCGAGTCTTTATCAAAGAGAGATAACTTGGACGGTACAAAAGACCAATGTCTAAGGATCAATCAATATCAATCGACAACCAAAGGTTGGATTTCCAATTGATGATTTTTAACGCACAACCTGTATTATTTCAATTATATAAAAAAATATAATGCGGAAAAGAAATAACACAGACACCAGAAGTTTTGTTAACTAGGAAACCGCAAATGCAGAAAAACCCCGGGACCTAGTCCAGATTGAATACACAATGTATTAAGCCGCTACAGACACTAGCCTACTCCAAGCTAACTTCGGACTGGACTATAGTTGAACCCCAATCAGTCTCCCACCGATCCAAGGTACAGTTGTACTCCTACGCATCTGATCCCAGTAGGACACTGCGCACTTGATTCCCATAGCTGATCTCACCCACAACTAAGAGTTGCTGTGATAGACGCATTTATGGAACTAAGAGTTGTCCTCAATGCTTCGTATTGTTAGTACTTGTTTTCGTCCTTATTATGGTATTTTGTGTGTTTGTAGGTATTTTTGGGAAATAAACATTTATGGAAAAATCGGCTCGAAAAATTACTCGGAGTACCCTCGAATGACATTTGCTAAATGGACCCCTAATTTGGAAAAGGGGCACCTCAATTACTAAGGGGCGCCCTAATTGATATTGGCACCCAAGCAGCTGGATAAGGGGCACCTTCATCTCCTTCGTTTGAAACTGGTTTTGGCGGGAAAATGTGCTCTTCAGGAAAAACAGAATTAGGGTTCGTATTTTGGAGGCAATTTAGAGTGACTCAATGGCAAAAACTTCTTGGGATTATTTGATTGGGCTTAACATACTTGGTGTATGTCTTTGGTTTGACTGAATTTGGCTATATAATCCAAACAAAGAGAACAGGAAGCACGTTCAGGGAAAGAGTTATTCACGGGTTTACACAAGTTTTTTGTGGAAGATTTCGTGGCTACTTAGTTTCAAAGTTGTCTGATATGAGAGAGAAATTCGTTTGGAGCATGTTGAATACCAACAGGCGCGAACAAGATCGTTCTTCAAAACATGGGTAGTATTCTTATTCTAGGGATTTTTTGTTAGTAAACACGAGCTGGACTCACTCTACTACGAGCATTCAGCGTGTTCGGGTGAAACATGACTGCAGAAGACGCGTATTAGAATTAAACAGGGAATAAAATCCCGGTACTTATAGATGCAGACATGGAAAATATTTCCGAGAATATTATCATTACTGCGAGAAGATTTTGGAGTTAATATCGTGATATCTTGGCACTGATGGGTATATAAGGCTTCTGGGATGTTTTAGAGTGGGGGATGGAGAGTTACGGGATATAATAGAGCACCACAGAGTCGAAAAATCAAGTTGCAGAGATTGTCTCTGCTGCTGCCATTGAAGAACATAAGACTACAAGGAGCAATCGTAATTGCTACAGTGTTTGCGACACATAGTGACAGTCGTAGAAGCTACAACGTCAGTAATAGTTTATTGTTGTATCTGTAACAATTATAACTGTTACAAAGGCCCTGTTTTATACCTTTTCTCCTTGTAAACACCTTTTTGAGCAATGAAAAATTCCTTTGAGTGTGTTTTCACCATGCGGAGATAGACCCCATCACTGGGACAATGGAGGAAGCAACTTTTCATGATTGTGGTAAATGAATTAATTCTTTTATTGACTTTTTGCATAGATTTAATTGCCTTATGATTTCTATTAATTATTTTTTATTTTGTTAGATGTCGCATGCTTAGTTCTAAATACTTTAGATGCGTCATGCTTTTAACTTACAAATAATATTTTACGAAATCTATTTTTGGTAAGAACTAGAGTCACAACTTCTTTTGTTTGAGCTATATTGTCTAGAGTTAATGAGTGAACCATAACAATATGAAAAGTAGTGGAATCCCGCGTCTCAGCGTCTCTTCATCTTCTGACATAATTTGTATATTTTTAGTGTTTTTCCTTTATTGATCCTAAAAACAATTTCAACAAGTCTGAGTGAACAAATCATCTTACTACAACATCATTGAAAAATATCATCAATTTTTTGCGCCGCCGACGCGGACTTGTCTTTAGGCTAGAGTTTTTAGATTTTTTTTCTTTTTAGGTTTTTTTTTTTTTTGTTCTTATTTACGTTTTTGGGTTTTTGTCTTTTCCTTACAGAATTTGGAATTTGGAGCGAAAGAAAATTTTGCCAAAGCTTTTGGTGAATACTTAAAGACTTGGAGTAAAGGGCAAAGCGAAAGGAGCGAAAGAAGAAGAATTTTTTTTTTATAAAAAAAAGAGAGAAAAAAAAGAGAGACATTTTTAATTGTTTTTATTTATTTTTTTAGACTTTCCTTTTCCCTTGTACTTTATTTTTTTGGACTTTGGACTGTAAACTTTGGGACATTATTTTTAAACCCTACGGAAGGGTAGTTTAAATATTAAACTGTTTGCAGAGAAGGACGGTGATTAAGATATCACCTCATCCCCTCGGGTTCGTTAATGACATAGGAGTCGTGGACCGAGTCGACTACAACGGTTCATCCCCGTCTGGAACGGGAGGTAAGTTTGTCGAAACACTCGCGAATCCCCTGCTAGCGAGTTACTGTATTCCTTCGTTTGCATATATGTCGAGGAACTGAATACGGCTGCTTTGATTTCCTAGTAAAGGTCAAGGACTGGCCATACAAGATAAGGGTTCGGATTTCATCATCGTTCTCTTCTTGACCGCCTTAGGAAAACGATACTTATCGCGAACCTAAGATTTAAAATTTGGAATAGAACGAGACCTATAGGCTAACGAGCTTAATAGGAAAGTCATTCGAAAAATATTGGTTACTCTTTTAAGCATACTTCAAAGTTCATGATGGTTTCTGTGAGTTGAATGCGTGACTGCGCCGCCTTGTAATTCCGGTGAGGCCCTGGGTATCAAATCTCCACTGAGCTTCCCTCGCCTCAATTCAACTTACTTTTACTCGGATTGATTCCAGAGGGGTTTGCTCAAATTGTAATGAATTCCCTTTCGAAGGATTAGAAGCTGGTCTAGAAACAATCTAAGGGAGCCATCATGCTTTTTGTTTGCTAGATAAAATAGGTTTGTTGTGGTCGAGTCAGCCTTGTTTGTGCTTGTGTAGAATTTCCTTGCAGTTAGGATGTCAAACTGGTATTATAATAGCCATCACTCTTACCATAGTGTGAATAGTGGTTGGGAACGCCAACCTTTAGAAGGATATGGGTCATACCCTGGTGAGCCCAATTACTATCCACACGTGCATCAGTCTTACGAGCAAGAAGATTATAGTACTAGTTCTTCGTCTCTAGAGGATACAATCAAACTATTGAAAAGTAGTCCTTTTTATGATCCCTCTGTTCCTATTCCTCCTTTAGAAGAGTCCCTCAGGAAGTTAGCTGAGTCGACACGTTAGTTAGCTGAGATGAATAGTATAATTATACACGAAAGAACTACAATAATGAGTGAACCTTCTTTAGAAAACCACCTCAAGCGGATAGCTGAGACGAACGAAAGAATTGCTCGAAATTACTTGAATTGCCAATATAGTGTATCCAATAATACCCTTGAGAATGAAGATAGTTATTTACATAATCAAGATAACGAGGTTAGAATTGGTGACACAACTTGTTTAGATGAGGTTCGATTATTTTCATGTTATAATAATGATGACTATGATGAGGATAGTATTGATGAAGAACATGAAATATGTAGGCATAGTGATAAGGAATTTGTTACTCCAATTGAGCTTTATAATGATAGTGTTGTTCCTAGTTCAAATCCAAATAATTTTAATAATTATTCACCTGTTCAAAAGGATGAGGATTTGACTAGAGATACCACCGTTTTAGACGATGCAGTTCATGATCCTTTAGCCTGCAGTGTGTTGGATAATCTATTATTTGATGTGTCTATCAGTGAATCAGAGGAAGTTATTATGATTAACACCTTAGTTAATGAGCCTTTACTAGAAAATTACGCTGATAATCCTTTATATGATTGTGATGATGGTTTAGAGGAAAGAGTTTACCCTGAGAATACTGTTTTAGAATCTAGCAATTTAGAAATGATAAACTCGTAGAAATGAGTGAGGATGAACCCAACTTAGAAGAATCAATTGACCATTTACAGGAATCTGATGACCTAGAAATTAGGGAAGTTGTGACTAGTCTTTCTAGAGACACAGAAAACTCTAAGTTTGGGGGTGATTATCATTCTCCATGTGCTTTAACTCTTAGAAAGTTCCCTCGTGTAGGACTTGACATTTATGCCTCAACCATCTTACAATATTATCTTCATACATGTTTTACCGAACCTAATGATGTCCACAGAGAAATTCAATTGTTAGAAACCCATCATATGGTTAATCTGGTTAACCCAGGCTATGATACCAAGATTGACTTTGTTTTCCCACCAAAAACTTTTCAACCAATTGTGGGAACTTATGATTTTCAGATGTGTCGGTTATTAAGTTTTGAGACTAAACCTAATTAGTTTAGGATATTAGGGTCGACACATTTTCTTAAGGAAGACCACCTCTTTAATTATGGTCAGGTGTGTGAGTCAAATCTAATTGACTTAGAGGATCCCCAATTATTCAGGTTGTTGTTATGTGCTTCTAAGTTCTTAGTTGAGTTTTTCCAGACTCTAATGCCTGAACCGGATCTTAGCTTTGAGGAAATCCAACCGATGAAAGCTTTTTATTTAGACCCTTTTATAGAGCCTGATTCTGAACCACAACTAGATGTAGTTGTCTTAAGCGAGGGTATGTTCGGTATCTTCTTGGTCTGTTGCACTTTCCTCTTCTTGTGGGTAATACTTTTGGATCCAGATGACCCACAATTATTCCGGCTACTGCTATATGATTCTACGAGGTGACTAATTCTTCCAATGTCTGGTTGAAGACTTTAAACTTAGCATTTCTTGGGAGGTAACTCATGCTCATGCAACACGGTAATATCTTTCCTTAACTCTTTTGCTTCAAGTGGTAACAGTTTCTCCCTGTTCATGTTTTTAATTTTAGAACATTGAGGACAATGTTAGATTTAAGTTTGGGGGTGGGAAGAAACTTTTTGTTGCAATAAATAAACTCCAGAGCCTAGAAATTTATGCTTATTAAGGTCGGCACTAACCAATCTAAGTGGATGGGAACATCTTGGTTGTTGGAGTTGAGGAACCAATCTGATTAGATGGAAATATCTAAAGAGTCTATTCATAAAAGCACAGAGCTCGGGTGTTATGGAAAAAAAACATGGTAGTTTCTCCATATCTCCTTGAATCCTAATCTTTCTGTTTTTTATTTTTTAAGTGATTTGGTGGGGCACACGATTCAAGTTGTTACCTTTGCTAGGGTGAAATAGGGTGATTGAGATACCAAAAAAAAAAAAACCAAACCATCAGACCAACAGGAATAAATTCAATAAAGTCGACCACTGGTGCCCTTGTATATGCCAGTTGTGTTGACCTAGAGTTAGGTTTATCGACCACTGGTCCCCTTGTATATGCCGGTTGTGTTGATATTGGTATGACCGGTATCTCAGTCCATTAGGATAGGTTCATCCTGGAAGAGGCCTTCAGACAGATATGGGAAACACCGTTCACTTTAAACCATCTTTTTCTTTATCCATCTTCTTAATCTTTCCATGTGATTGGTTGACTCCGGTTATGATGTCCAGAAACTATCTGAGCAGAGCTCTGTCACTTTATATGAATTTTAGTATGCTTGAGTGCAAACTCGTGTACAACAATTGGAATTTCGCATCAGGGTACTTCCTCCTGTAGTCAGTGATTGTATGCCAACCAAGGAGATTCTTTAGTGCCTTCCAAGGTTCTGCGTAGATAGCTAGGGCCTGGAGTAATGGTTTTGTGGGTACACCTCTGGTAAACCCTCCCGAGATTAACTCGGTTTTATTTTTTTGGTTTTGCTAGAGGACTAGCAAATAATAAGTTTGGGGGTATTTGATAGACGCATTTATGTGTTTAATTTGTCCTCAATGTTTCGTATTGTTAGTACTTGTTTTCGTCCTTATTATGGTGTTTGGTGTGTTTGTAGATATTTTTGGGAAATAAACATTTATAGAAAAATCGGCTCGAAAAATTACTCGGAGTACCCTCGAAGGACATTTGCTAAACGGACTCCTAATTTGGAAAAGGGGCACCTCAATTACTAAGGGGAGCCCTAAATGATATTGGCACCCAAGCAGCTGGATAAGGGGCACCTTCATCTCATTCGTTTGAAACTGGTTTTGGCGGGAAAAGGTGCTCTTCAGAAAAACAGAATTAGGGTTCGTATTTTGGAGGCAATTCAAAGTGACTCAATGGCAGAAACTTCTTGGGATGATTTGATTGGGCTTAACAGACTTGGTGTATGTCTTTGGTTTGACTGAATTTGGCTATATAATCCAAACAAAGAGAACAGGCAGCACGTTCAGGGAAAGAGTTATTCACGGGTTTACACAAGTTTTTTGTGGAAGATTTCGTGGCTACATAGTTTCAGAGTTGTCTGATATGAGGGAGAAATTCGTTTGGAGCATGTTGAATACCAGCAGACTCGCGAACAAGATCATTCTTCAAAACATGGGTATTATTTTTATTCTAGGGATTTTTTGTTAGTAAACACGAGCTGGACTCACTCTACTACGAGCATTCAGCGTGTTGGGGTGAAACATGACTGCAGAAGACGCGTATAAGAATTAAACAGGGAATAAAATCCCGGTACTTACAGCTGCATACATGGAAAATATTTCGGAGAATATTATCATTACTGCGAGAAGATTTTGGAGTTAATATCGTGATATCTTGGCACTGATGGGTATATAAGGCTTCTGGGATGTTTTAGAGTGGGGGATGGAGAGTTACGGGATAGAATAGAGCACCACAGAGTCGAAAAATCAAGTTGCAGAGATTGTCTCTGCTTATGCCATTGAAGAATATACGAAGAACATAAGACTACAAGGAGCAGTCGTAATTACTACAGTGGTTGCGACACATAGTGACAGTCGTAGAAGCTACAGCGTCAGTAATAGTTTATTGTTGTATCTGTAACAATTATAACTGTTACAAAGACCCTTTTTTATACATTTTCTCCTTGTAAACACCTTTTTGAGCAATGAAAATTCCTTTGAGTGTGTTTTCACCATGCACAGCTAGACCCCATCACTGGGACAATGGAGGAAGCAACTTTTCATGATTGTGGTAAATGAATTAATTCTTTTATTGGCTTTTTGCATAGATTTAATTGCTTTATGATTTCTATTAATTATTTGTTATTTTGTTAGATGCCGCATGCTTAGTTCTAAATACTTTAGATGCGTCATGCTTTCAACTTACGAATAATATTTTACAAAAATATACTTTTGGCAAAGAACTAGAGTCACAACTTCTTTTGTTTGAGCTATATTGTCTAGAGTTAATGACTGAACCATAATAATATGAAAAGTAGTGGAATCCCGCGTCTTAGCGTCTCTTCATCTTGTGACATAATTTGTATATTTTTAGTGTTTTTCCTTCATTAATCCTAAAAACAATGTCAACAAGTCTGATTGAACGAATCATCTCACTACAACATCATTGAAAAATATAATCATGCTGCAACCCAAAATTTCGGACTTGGTAATAAACAAATCTGTCTCACATAGAAAAGTCTATCAAAGGATAAATTTGTCTCCCACAGAAAAACCCTAGGTTTTTGTTCCATCTTAATATATAAAATCAAGGTGAATAGGAACCAATTGATAATCCGGTCTTATATTCCCGAAGAACGAACTAGATTAATCAATCACCTCTCAACAATCCTTCTTGACTACACAAGCGGTTTGTCGAGGAATAACAAACAGTGAGACGAAGATGTTTGTGATTTATTTATCTTGCCTATCGGAGAACTCTCACGATCTCAAGCCAATCAAAGATTGTACTCGTACGATAGAAGATGCAAGATCAGATCACACAACTACGATAAAAGTAGTATCGGTCTGGCTTCACAATCCCAATGAAGTCTTTAAGTCGTTAACCTGGTTTTAGAGAATAAAACCAAAGGTTAAAGGAGAATCTACTCTAGCGAGCGCACTAGTATTACACAGACGTGTGGGGATTAGTTTTGCACAATGCTAGATGTCTCCTATATATAGTCTTCAAATTAGGGTTTTGCCTTAGTTACAAAGCAATCCATATTCACCATTAGATGAAAACCTGATTTAGATTCAAGATAATATTTCTCAACCGTTAGATCGAAAACTTATCTTGCCAAACACACTTGGGTAGACGTTTACTGGGTTTGTGAAAACCGTCACCAAACGTGTACGTGTATGTTGGTTCAACATAGTAACCCAAAAGGTTAGCCATGTGAGCAATTCATATTAACCTAGTTCTTATTCACCATAACTAGTTCAATTGACTCAAATGAACTAGTTAGAGAGTTGTTCAATTGCTATGAGATCTTATGTAACTACACAAGACACAATTGAAACAAAGATGATTCAATTCAATGGATCGGCTCATGAACTTTATAGCCACGGTTTGCATAAAGAATTCCTTAGTAATTTAAGTTTCATGTTCATAGCACATCTTTAAATCATAACCACTTAAGCTCACAAACAAGTTCGCGTACTTAAGGCAACCAGCAGAGTTTTCCAAACTCAGCAGAAAATCTCGGCAAAGAGACTTCCGTCAGTTCGCGGACTAAGTTCGCGGGCTAAACACGCAAACGAGTTTTTGGAAAATCCCAGCAGAAATTCTCGGCAAGAGAACTTCCGTCAGTTCGCGGACTTGGCAAAGCCAATTCCTCTGGTTTCTCTCAATCAACAAAGTTCGAAAACTTCGTATTAAGGAATACATGGTTATGTAATCTAAACTCTCATTCCAATCATTGAGACATTCTCAGAGGACGTTATATAGCAGTTATTCACAGACCGTTTCACGTCAGAGCAATTCCACATCCGCACACCCCGCAAGATATTACCATTAAGCACAAGTTCAAAAGAACTCTCCCTCATTTGATGTCATTCCCAAAAGAACAACAAGAGCGACCTTAATTTCGAAAGAAAAGAAGGATTTTGGAGCACTAAAGAGATACTAAAAAGACAATAACGACAATCCTACATAAACTGAACTGGAAAGTACCTACTAGAGTTTCAGACTCAATTGCCCAAAAGATAAGGATAAGTATAGGGGAAAGAGTCAATGAAACGTTTTAATGAACCAAAACAACACCAATATACTGTCGCAAGTGTTGAAACGTTGCAGTGTCTAAGGGTTTGGTGAGAATATCAGCCAATTGTTGTTCGGAAGGGACAAACTCCATACTGATGATACCATTTTCATAAAGATCACGAATAAAATGGTACCTTATGTCAATGTGCTTTGTTCTTGAGTGCTCAACAGGATTCTCAGTAATTCGAATCGCACTGGAGTTATCACAAAAGATCTTCATTATTCCAGTATCAATTTCATAATCAGCAAGCATCTGTTTTATCCATAGGAGTTGAGTACAACATGATCCGGCAGCAATATATTCTGCTTCACATGTGGACATGGATTGAGATTTTTTCTTCTTGCTATGCCACGCTACAAGATTGAGACCTACATAGTAGAAGCCCCTGATGTACTTTTTCTGTCTTCTACACATCCTGCCCAATCAGCATCAGAATAAGCAGAAAGGTCAGCATTAGTATCAAAAGTTTACGAGAGACCATACCCAATAGTGTGATTTATATATCGTATGATTCTCTTTGCAGCTGCAAGATGAGATTCTTTTGGATCCGCCTGAAACCTGGCACAACAACCAACACTAAAAGAAATGTCAGGTGTAGTAGGTGTAAGATACAAAAGGCTACCTATAATGGATCGATATAATTTTTGATCCACTTTTGCTCCTTTCTCATCCCTGTGCAATTTACCAGTAGTAGGCATAGGAGTCAACTTAGGAGACGACTTATCCATACCAAATCTTGACACAAGATTACGTGCGTACTTCTCTTGGGATAAGTAAATACCCTCCTTATGTTGTTGAATCTGTAATCCTAAGAAGAATTTCAATTCACCAACATTGCTCATTTCAAACTCTTTAGCAAGAGAGACTTGGAAATCTTTTGCGAATTTTTCAGAAGTTGATCCATAGATGATATCATTTACATAGATTTGAGCAATGACCACATCTTTCCCACTTCATTTGGTAAAAAATATTTTATCATCTCCTCCTCTTGAAAAACCTTTTCTAATAAGAGAGGTAGTAAGTTTCTCAAACCAGGCTCTTGGTACTTACTTCAATCCATATAACGCCTTTTTGAGCTTTAGCACATGATCTGTGAAATCAGGGTTTTCGAACCCCTTAGGTTGAGCGACATAGACTTCCTCTTCTAAAATTCCATTCAGGAACGCTGATTTTATGTCCATCTGAAACAACTTAATCTTAAGAAAGCAGGCATGGGCCAGTAAAAGTCGAACGGACTCAAGACGTGCCACAGTTGCAAAGGTCTCGTCAAAATCGATTCCTTCAATCTGTGAATATCCTTGAGCGACAAGTCTAGATTTATTTCTGACAATTGTGCCAAATTCATCAGACTTGTTTTTGAATATCCATTTGGTAGCAACAATATTGACATTTGGAGGACAAGGTACACGTTCCCAGACATCTTGTCTTTCAAATTGATTTAACTCTTCATGCATCGCATTTACCCAAAAGGGATCTTTCAAAGCTTCATCAATATTCCTTGGTTCCACCTGCGAAAGATAACAACCAAAATTGCATATATTTTGAAGTTGACCCCTTGTTTTGGTTGTAGAATCCCTTCCCCCAATGATACTGTTGGGGTCATGATTCCTTTGAACCCAAAGATGTCGTGGAGGGACACGTTCTTGTTCATCAGGAATGGCTTGATCAGTGCTCTTCTCCTCGTCACTAGAAATGTTAGGATCAGTAACAGTTGGGATAACTTCAATTGATTCTGGAATTTCTTTGACTTTCTCAATTGTCTCAGTTGGAGGCAACTCAGTAGGAGAACTATCTTGACGAAAATTACTAATGCCATCGACGATAACAATAGCAGATTCCATCATGACTTGTGTTCTGAGATTAAAAACTCGAAAACCATGACTATCAGAAGCATATCCAAGAAAGATACCTTCGTCACTTTTGGTGTCGAATTTCCCTTTCTGTTCTCGATCTTTCAGAATATAACACTTACTTCCAAACACCCTGAGATAGTGTAGGTTGGGTTTCCTTCCATACTGTAACTCATAAGGAGTGTTAAGGGTTTTAGACCGTAAATACACACGGTTGATCAAGTAAGATGCTGTAAAGAAAGCTTCTCCCCGAAATCTTAAAGGTAAGTTTTTGTTGTGGAGCATTACCCTGGCCATTTCCTGGATGTTCCTATTTTTTCTCTCAGCAACTCCATTAGCTTGAGGAGTAATTGGTGGTGAGTATTGTTGAATGATCCCCAGTTCGTCATAGAACTCAAATACCTTGGTGTCTTTGAATTCAGTTCCACGATCTCTTCTAATTTTCTTAGTTTACGACCTTGTTCATTCTGGATCCTTTTAACAATAATCTTGAATTCACTAAGGGTTTTACTCTTATGGTATAGGAATGCAACCCAAGTAATTATGGTGTAATCATCTACCATAACTAAAGCATACTTCTTACCGACAACAGTGGGTTGTTGAATTGGTCCGAAGAGGTCCATATGAATTAAATCAAGTGGAGATTTAGTGAGAATATCTCGAGATGATTTGTGGTGAACTTCCGTTTTCTTACCCTTTTGACAGGCACCACATACACCTTAAATATTTGCATTGATTTTGGGAATGCCTCTAACAAGTTCTTTGTTAATGATCTTAGTTGAAGGCGATAATTGATGTGACCAAAACGCTCATGCCAAAGATGTGTAGATTCCACCTTAGTCGAATTGCAACGGTTGCTAAACTGAGTATCAAAAAGATAACAGTTGTTTTTACCACGAGTTCCTTGAAAAATCACTTTCCCATATTTGTCAACAATGTCACATCCATCGCAATGAAGACAACTCAATGGCCCTTGTCGCAAATTTAACTAATAGAAAGAAGATTAGCAGTCATACCTTTAACGTATACCACATCATGGATTTCTGGAACACCGGGTAGCTTGATCGTTCCCTTTTTGCTAATGTAGCAACAACTTCCATCTCCGAATGTTACAGGACCTCCTTCATAGTCAACAGACGAAACAAACCAAGTGAGATCACCTGTCATATGTCGACTGCATCCACTATCAAGAAACCATTGAAAGGGAGATGTGGATCTTAAAGCAAAGGCACCCATAATACTAGTACTTCTCAATTTAGAGTTTCCTGATAGTGTTGTATGAACTTTTAGAGAATCATACAGTTGTTTAGCTTTCTTTCAAAGATTACTTGCAACGTTAAGACTCTTTTGAAAGGACATACAAGCTTGTTGTATATGATCGGATGGATCACAACATGAGCCTATGCTTTGAAGATTGTCTGATGGGTTCCTTGTCATATCAATTTTCTCAACATTCTGTCGTTGATTACTATCTGCTTTATGACTTTTCTTGAAAGATGAACAACTGAGATTTTTCAACTTCTTAAAGGGAGTATTCCAGATATCAAATCCTTAAGAATTGCACTTTCTGTAACAAGACCATAGTTGATCTGGATTTGTTCATCCAACAATTTTTGAAGAGACACCAGTTTGTCAGACCTTTTCTTGAGTTGTTTTTTAAACCTAGTGAAGCATCTATTGAGACTTTATAGTCCATATAGTCAGATCTCTACAAACACAGACTTTTGAGGTATTTAATGTTTTTGCCTGCTCTGATACCAATTGAAAAAGCGGGGGTCTAACAACACCACCCAATATTTCGCTTAGCAATCTGTATGGGCAAACTCCAATATGCTTTTTATGAGAATCAACTAGACATTTAGACTCAATCAATAAAAATATATATCAAAGAGTTTATATCTCAATCTCTCGATTTGATCTTTACTCAAGGAAATGGAAATATGCGAGTCTTTATCAAAGACAGATAACTTGGACGGTACCAAAGACCAATGTCCAAGGATCAATCAATATCAATCAACAAAAAAAGGTTGGATTTCCAATTGATGATCTTTAACGCACAACCTATATTATTTCAATTATATAAAAAATATAATGCGGAAAAGAAATAACACAGACACCAGAAGTTTTGTTAACGAGGAAACCGCAAATGCAAAAAAAACCCGGAACCTAGTCCAGATTGAATACACACTGTATTAAGACGCTACAGACACTAGCCTGCTCCAAGATAACTTCGGACTGGACTATAGTTGAACCCCAATCAGTCTCCCACCGATCCAAGGTACAGTTGTACTCCTACGCCTCTGATCCCAGCAGGACACAGCGCACTTGATTCCCTTAGCTGATGTCACCCACAACTAAGAGTTGCTGCAACCCAAAATCGCAGAC
This sequence comes from Papaver somniferum, assembly GCF_003573695.1. Classification (NCBI taxonomy): domain Eukaryota; kingdom Viridiplantae; phylum Streptophyta; class Magnoliopsida; order Ranunculales; family Papaveraceae; genus Papaver; species Papaver somniferum. The sequence goes on along the minus strand of NC_039362.1, from coordinate 126,110,185 downwards.
TTGATAATAAACAAATCTGTCTCACATAGAAAAGTCTATCAAAGGATAAATCTGTCTCCCACAGAAAAACCCTAGGTTTTTGTTCTGTCTTAAGATATAAAATCAAGGTGAACAGGAACCAAATTGATAATCCGGTCTTATATTCCCGAAGAACAGCCTAGATTAATCAATCACCTCTCAACAATCCTTCTTGACTACACAAGAGGTTTGTCGAGGAATCACAAACAGTAAGACGAAGATGTTTGTGACTTCTTTATCTTGCCTATCGGAGAACTCTCACGATCTCAAGCCAATCAAAGATTGTACTCGTACGATAGAAGATGCAAGATCAGATCACACAACTACGATAAAAGTAGTATCGGTCTAGCTTCACAATCCCAATGAAGTCTTTAAGTCGTTAACATGGTTTTAGAGAAGAAAACCAAAGGTTAAAGGAGAATCGACTCTAGCGAGCGCACTAGTATCACACACACATGTGGGGATTAGTTTTGCACAATGCTAGATGTCTCATATATATAGTCTTCAAATCAGGGTTTTTCCTTAGTTACAAAGCAATCCATATTCACCGTTAGATGAAAACCTGATTTAGATTCAAGCTAATATTTCTCAACCGTTAGATCGAAAACTTAGCTTGTCACACACACTTGGGTAGACGTTTACTGGGTTTGTGAAAACCGTGCCCAAACGTGTACGTGTATGTTGGTTCAACATAGTTACCCAAAAGGTTAACCATATGAGCAATTCATATTAACCTAGTTCTTCTTCACCATAACTAGTTCAATTGACTCAAATGAACTAGTTAGAGAGTTGTTCAATTGCTATGAGATCTTATGTAACTATACAAGACACAATTGAAACAAAGATGATTCGATTCGATGAATCGTCTCATGAACTATATAGCCACGGTTTGCATAAAGCATTCCTTGGTAATTTAAGTTTCATGTTCAGAGCACATCTTTAGATCATAACCAATTAAGCTCACAAACAAGTTCGCGGACTTAAGGCAACCGGCAGAGTTTTCCAAACTCAGCAGAAAATCTCGGCAAAGAGACTTCCGCAATTTCGCGGACTAGGTTCGCGGACTAAACACGCAAACGAGTTTTTGGAAAATCCCAGCAGAAATTCTCGGCAAGAGAACTTCCGTCAGTTCGCGGACTAAGTTCGCGGACTGGGTTCGCGGACTTGGCAAATCCAATTCCTCTGGTTTCTCTCAATCAACAAAGTTTGAAAACTTCGGATTAAGGAATACATGGTTATGTAATCTAAACTCTCATTCCAATCATTGAGACATTCTCAGAGGACGTTATATAGCAGTTATTCACAAACCGTTTCACGTCAGAGCAATTCTCAAAGTAATTGAAACTTTTCATGACTTTCGTCACTAGGTGAAGATAAACTTGATCAAAGAGAAACGCTTTACCAACACATGATTTCGAGAAAAAGATAAGTAGTGAATACTCAGCTCGAAATGTCAAATGTGTATGATCCAGTCTATATAGCATACGACTTTTTGTCTCATAAGAAGTAGGAGATAGAATAGATAGACTTTTGAGTGATAGATAACCACATACCTTTTTTTTGATGAAGTTCCACGGTTCCTTGAGTAGATCTTCGTCGTTGTATGATGAATCGCCATGAAGTCCTTAAGATCAACTACACTTTTCTATCCTAGTCTGAGACTTAGCTATGTAGACTAGAAATCAAGACTCATAGTTTTGATCACTAACATTGACAAACATGCTTGATATAGCAACACATGCGAGGTCGATCGATCTCTATGCTCTAACACTAAGTATCCGAATATAACCAGATTTCCTTCATAGTCTCGGTTAATTAGACCTGATTTCCTTGATCGGTAAGGAAAATTTTCCAGAACCGGCAAAATAAAATAAAATAAATCAGATTGGCCTATTTTTAACAAGAAAGGGAAATTGATTTGAAGTCTATCATGATCTTATTATGAGGAAAATGATGGAATTGCATCATATCTAAGGTTTGGTGAAGCTACACAGACAAGAGTAAGAGATAATAACCAGTGGCAATTAGAATGCTGAAAACTAATCGAACATGACTTGCATCAAAAACAATAATTTCACAAGTTAAAAAGGTGTCTAAATTTTTATTTTGCTACCATCAATTTGAAAGAAAAAAAAAATATTCAAAATGTTAATCCACGGAAAAGAGATTTTAACCAGAATACTTAACCTTAAAACATCTGATTCTTCCAGCGAATATCATCAAGGAATAACATATTCCATTCTCTCTGCTTCTTGTCTTTGAGAACCATTCCCTCTACTGCTAGTCTTTGAGAAATTGGGGGAAATGAATTCTATGAAGAAGACAATGGGAGTGGGAGAGACTGTTGTGTAAATGAAAATAAGAATTTTTTTTCCTTTTATTTTTATGTTTTATGAATGGTCGTGTGCGGAATCTGCGGATTTGAATTGGTGACCTCTGGGATATGCAAAAGTTCGTTTTTGTTTGGATTGTTCATGTTTTGGCCTAAGGTGTTTGCAACTTTGCATAGAGACTTTTAAAATAAATGCACAGAGAATTATGCAAGACACTGCAGTTGACAAGTTATGCTGACAAAAAGTTTGGTAAACACTAAGAAACCATCAAGAAACAAAAATTACAGAAGAACTCTGCTCCGTAAGCATGACGTAAGCTTTTTCTTCACTGTAATTGGTTTGAAAAATTCCTAATGCAACTACCAGATTTGTTAAGCAATTCTTGCTCTACTCAATTCAAGTTCATATTATTCTCTATCTTTGGTTATCTAAGTTACTTCATCAAGATTGTAACCAAAATTTGCGACCACAAGACTACCTACAGCACCACTGAAATCAACAGGAAAAAGATCATTACTCCTGACCCCAAAAATCTACTCACTGATATAACCCAAAGCTCTAACATTACTGCAACCACAACTGGAAATTCAAAATAACATAAACATTCACCAATAATTTTTACAAAACACTGAAATTCTTGAGGTTCTCATCCCTCAATCTGCACAAAATACTTTCATAGCTATCACCCATAACCACCCTACCATCACTACAGTTAACACCATTACTTATCAACAACAAAATACTAATAAAACCAAGAACAAAGCCGACTGCCAGGAGAAGAAGAAGAAAAAGAAGTCCACCATTGTCATCATCTGCATCAATAAAAAGAAGGACAAGAGCAAGTACCGAGAATGCCAATTCATCAAAAACTTGTTAATCATCTTCAATCTTTGTCCAAAATACTGTATGAAGACTTGTCTGCTTTCAGTACTCCAGAAGGGACTTCTAAAAGTCGTCTTCAACATAGCTTCAATTCTCATCCTCTGCATACTGGTCACCGTAATCGCTGCCTGATGATGCAGGAGATACCTGACTGTCGTCTGATGACGAACTCCCCTTACTATCACTTCCTTCACTCTCATCACTTTTATCCTCTAAAAGTTCTTCACCATCATCACTTGGTTCCCCTTCACGCATGGTTCTGGTAAAGATCTTCGGATTGGCTCTTTCATCCTCAAATCTTCTGCGAAGTTTCCTCTCATGAAAAGCCTTCATCCTCTTCCTTTCATTTGCAGCATCGGAATCCTCATCATTGTTGTTCATCTCTTCAAATGGGTACTCAAACCCATTCTCAGACTCCTCTGAATCACTCTCAGTGGCACTTCGATAACCTTTTTGCTTCTCTGCCTTTGCTGATCTCTCCTCATCTTTCGTGTTAACCCTATCAAAGTGTTTTACTTTCCAGACCTCAAACTAAGCATCAATTTCTTCCTTTTCACGTCTCTGATGAACCAATTCTTGTGCAACAATTTCTTCCCTTTCATGTATCCAACGAATCCTCTCATGTGCACGCTTGTTTATCTCCTCTATCAAAACATTATTTAACCTCTCTATATCCTGATCTTGCAATGAAAAGGAAAGAGCTTTGGCATGCTCGTATTCTACTGATGATGGTGGAACGACAGGAAGTGGATTTTGTGAATTTTCAGGCATGTTTTGATTATCGGTGTCGGCCATTCTCTAAAACTTTCTCCTTCCTCTTAATCTTTGCCTTTTCTGGGTATAAACTTTTTGATCCTCTGATAACCTCATTTTATAGACCCTTAATTAATACCATTCATTGTCATTTATGGTGTTTGGTTAAGAGTCATGTCTCTAGACCATGCACGTCGGTTTAATACCCCATATACGGTACTTAGAACCATCATGACGCTTTCAAAATTATCTTCCATAATCAATTTTACCTAACCTTTCAGTCCTGGCTTAATTACACCTCTTCGACCTTATCGCCCTAACACACCAAAACTAATCCACTCCTCACCTATAGCCTCTCTGGTTCCACCATTATGAGTGAAATTGGTAATCCACCAAACCTAGCATTTTGTTTCTTGGGTATTAATCTTGGCTTTTGATTTATGCAGGTTCAGATATTGCAGCACCTGTTAGGAGGCACCATTGGATCTTGGGGCACGTCGAGTAGTTACATGAATTACAATATCATCAACTATTTCCTAATCAATGCTCAATACCATATACCCCAAAATAACCCATACCCTACAAAACCAAAATCTGGGTTTACCAACACCTATTTATTTCGCCCTTTGTTATTTCATACCACCCCTCATTCTACCCCATCTACCATTATTACGTTTCGAAACATTCAAATTTTGTTGCATAACCCAAAAGTAAATAATAAATCATGAGTGTATCTTAATTCCCGTGAACCTAAATCTCCTCCACATGTGTTAAATAATTTTTTATACCTTTAGGGTCTCTAAAATTATTGCAGATGTCTTATTATCCTACCAATTGGGATAGATTACGTCAACAAAATATCAGCATTGCACAACTATCACGGATCCTGCAGATACCACTGATAAATTTCCCAACACCACTGCTGTTGAACCTTACCAACACACACTCAACCTGAATCTTTCACAATTTCATTCTCACTTTACCAACATAAACTATAATCATCCCCTCAGACTTTCCAGTTTTAAGGTTCAATCTTCTATACAAACTTATATTACTTTATCTCTGGATATCTCCATGACCTCTCTTTATTCTCCTCTGATCCCTATTATATCTTGGCATTATCATCTCTAGATACAAATATATATTATCCCAACATCCAATCCTAAATTTACAGATACCCACTTGTCTCTTAAGATCAACATCTGGTTTGTTGTTTATATGGAGGATTCAAACTCTTCAAGTGATACCCATTCGGCTACCTCTATTCAAAACCTTTTTTTCTCAAATGGCTGAGAAGCTTACTTTACTCAAAAATATTCCCGCTTCCCTCTCTGAACCAGTGTATATTGATAAAACAGTTGTTATACCTGAGAATGATATTAATTGGAAATGGTGTATGGTGGGTTATGTATGCAGTGAGACCTTAGTGCTCACCTCTTCTATTAGATATTACATCTTCTCTCAATGGCCTCTAGCCCAAACTCCTACTGTCACCAACTTAAGTGGATTGAGAAACAAAGTTCTTATCAGATTCTTAGCTGAAAGTGATTTCAACAGGGGTAATGAACAACGCCCTTGGTTTGCTTGTGGCTTTCTTATAGTGTTACGAGTTGTTCCACCTACTGGTTGGCTTGAAAACTTTCAAGTTTCTTTTGAGGAAGAACTGATATGTCTCATCTTATGTAATGTTCCTAAAGAATATATTGAATTTGAAGATCTGAGGAAGCTTACAATAAATCTTGGAGAACTGCTTGATGCCAAAGATCCATATGGTAATCATCCTCTCAACAAGAATGTTAAAATCTATGTGAGAATCCCCATCAACCGAGCTCTTCCAACTGGTATTCCCCTCCTTACTAGAGGTAGAAAAGAACCTTTCCTCATCGAATGTAGGTACTTCAAAGTCCCAAGGAATTTTGGTCATTCTTGTAGTATAATTGATCATAGAGATGTTATATGTCCCAATTGGCTAGAAAAACAAAAGCTTATCTGGGAAGCTAGCTCTTCTGCTTCAAAATATGTTTACCCACCAGTATCTTGACTCATGATGTCAACTACTCAAGCACATAAGCTTCTTATACCTGCTCCAAACAAATCAACTGTTGATTCATTAATGACTCAAGTTGAGGTAGCTCCAGATACACAAAGTCAAATGTTGGAACTTAATGGTTATGTGGATAAAGGAAAAGTTGTTGCTATTGCCCATAGTTCAAATGCTACCAACAAGGAACCTCTCAAAAGCATGATCAACATGGGCCCATTTGTTAGTAGATCTACTACTCTCAAGATTCATGAAGGAGAAACAAATCAAATCAAGCAAGTCATTCCATTGGTCAATCGTCTACCAATTATTTTAAAGAAAGCTACCAGTCAAGCTGAAGGTTCTTCTACTCTGAGTCCTATTCCTGAGTCCAGCAACTCAGGACCGATCTGCACCAATAACTCGGCTAGGAGATTCAAGACAGGTGCAACTCCTACTTAGAAATCTGTTATACCAAAAGAACAAGCTTTATCTTTGGCAGCTGAACATGATGCTCTTTCTATTCTGAAAAGGAAGATCAATCCTTTTGCTGACCTCCAGAAGAGGACTAGATCAAGCTCTTCTCTTCTGGTTGATTCAATTACCAATTCTCTCAAAGTTTATAACTGGGAACCAGATTATTCTACTCTTTGCCCTCTTATCACCAAATTTGGTGACATTTATACCTTCAACTTGTCTCAATGTACCTTCAATACCCTCTCCTGATGATTTTGGAAATTTTCCTGTAACTACTGATGTTGCTTCAACTACAAATGGTGTCCGCAATAATTCCTCTCATGAGGCTGCTGATCTGAACCTGGATGCTACCCAAGGAACTAACTCTGCTGGTGGACATAGAAATTCTCAATTTAATGGAAACCAGGACTCTGCTATCAGGTTTACTCTTCTCCCACTCTTATTGTCTCTTCTTCCTCTTATGTTGCTCCTTCTTCTTTTCCTGTTAATAATGTGAACATAATATGCTGGAATGTGCGTGGTCTTGGAATAAACTCAGCCAATAAGGAGCTTAGCATCCTTCTTAGGAATGTCAACCCGGACATTGTTTTCTTGTCTGAAACCAAAATGTAAAACGATTTTGCTGCTAGAAAATTGAGGAATATGGGCTTCACTTGTACTGCTAATATGCCTTGTGTTGGAAGGAGTGGTGGTCTTGTGCTGGCTTGGAAGAAGGAAATTGACCTTGTTGTTGTTTCCACTAGTAATAGGGGCATCTATGTTACTACCAAGGATATCATACACTCCAAAACTTATCATATTTTTTTCATATATGGAAAACCTAATAGTTCTTAAGACAAGGCTTCTGGGAAAATCAATGCCTCCTGCCACCTATACCATTAGATTAACCAGCTTTCTTTGTAGGTGATTTCAATGCTCTCTTAGGACTTGAGGATAAAAATATTGGTCTAGAAGTTGATGACACTGATTTCTTTAATCTTAGGAACTTCTATAATGTTTTTGAATTACATGATCCTGGTTTCTCTGGCCCTAGATTACTTGGTCTAATATGCAACAAGGTCCTGATCTCATTCTTGAAAGACTAGATAGGTGTATCATTAATCAATATGTTGAGTTGTTGTGTCCCAAAATTTTGTGTTAATAAACTTCCTAGGGACTCCTCTGACCATTTCCCTATGCATATTGGCTTTAATTTTGAAGTTAATTTTATGCCTAAACCTTTTCATATCATGTCCATGTGGATGGAGGACCTTACTTGCAGAGATATTATAGCTAATGCTTGGTCTGTTAATGTGGTTGGTTCCCCTTCATATAAACTTAAAGCTAAGCTTCTTAATACAAAAAAAAAACTTAGGGAATGGAATAAGATTTCTTTTGGTATCCAAACCAATATCAAAACTACTAGAGAAGAACTGGCAGATCTCCAAACTTCCAATCCTTCTGATTCCTCTTATACCTCTAGATTAAGGGCTAGACTAGAATATTTGTACAACCTTTAAGAGCTTTTTACTGGAAAGATAAATTTAGGGAGATATGGCTCTTGTAAGGAGATCGAAACTCTCCTTATTTCCATAGAGTCATGCCTTTTAGGAGAAAAAGGAATGCCATTTGAAAAAGCGGGGGTCTAACAACACCACCCAATATTTCGATTAGCAATGTGTATGGAATAAATCTGAAATACTTTGCTAGAGAATCAACTAGACAGTCAGACTCAATATAGATAAAAGTATCTCAAGGAGTTAATATCTCTCTCTTGATTTGATTTTTACTCAAGCTAAAAACAATAGCGAGTCTTTATCAAATACAAGGAATACTTGGACGGTACCAAAGACCAATGTCCAAGGACCAATTAGTATCGATCAACAACCAAAGGTTGGATTTCCAATTGATGATCACGAACGCACAACCTGTATTATTTCAATTATATAAAATATAATGCGGAAAAGAAATAACACAGACACCAGAAATTTTGTTAACGAGGAAACCGCAAATGCAGAATAACCCCGGGACCTAGTCCAGATTGAGTAAACACTGTATTAAGCCGCTGTAGACACTAGCCTACTGCAAACTAACTTCGGACTAGACTATAGTTGAACCCCAATCAGTCTCCCACCGATCCAAGGTACAGTTGTACTCCTACGCCTCTGATCCCAGCAGGATACTGCGCACTTGATTCCCTTAGCTGATCTCACCCACAACCAAGAGTTGCTGTAACCAAAAATCATGGACTTAATAATAAACAGATTTGTCTTGCACAGAAAAGTCTATAAGAGGATAAATTTGTCTCCCACAGATAAACCCTAGGTTTTATTCCGTCTTTAGATATAAAATCTAGGTAACAGGAACCAATTGATAATTCGGTCTTATATTCCCGAAGAACAGCCTAGATTAATCAATCACCTATTTACAATCCTTCCTGACTACACAAGCGTATTGTCGAGGAATCACAAACAGTGAGACGAAGATGTTTATGACTTCTTTATCTTTCTTATCGGAGAACTCTCACGATCTTAAGTCAATCAATCGATTGTACTCGTACGATAGAAGATGCAAGATCAGATCACACAACTACGATAAAGTAGTATCGGTCTGGCTTCACAATCCCAATGAAGTCTTTAAGTCGTTAACCTGATTTTAGAGAAGAAAATCAAAGGTTAATGGAGATCGACTCTAGCGGGCGCACTAGTAGCATACGGACGTGCGGGGATTATTTTTGCACAATGCTAGATGTCTCCTTTATATAGCCTTCAAATCAGGGTTTTTCCTTAGTTACAAGGCAATCCTTATTCACCGTTAGATGAAAACCTGATTTAGATTCAAGCAAATATTTCTCAACCTTTAGATCGAAAACTTAGCTCTTCACACACACTTGGGTAGACGTTTACTGGGTTCGTGAAAACCATGCCCAAACGTGTGCGTGTATGTTGGTTCAACATAGTAACCCAAAACGTTAACCATATGAGCATTTCGTATTAACCTTGTTCTTCTTCACCATAACTAGTTCAATTGACTTAAATGAACTAGTTAAAGAGTTGTTCAATTGCTATGATATCTTATTTAACTACACAAGAAACAATTGAAACAAAGATGATTCGATTTGATTGAATCGGCTCATGAACATTATAGCCACGGTTTGCATAAACCATTCCTTAGTAATTTAATGTTTCATTTTCAGAGCACATATTTAGATCATAACCTCTTAAGTTCACAAACAAGTTCGCGGACTTAATTTAATCGGTTTAGTTTTCCAAAATCAGCAGGAATTCTCGGAAAGAGAACTTTCGCCAGTTCGCGGACTTAGCAAACAAACGAGTTTTTGAAAAATCCCAGCAGAAATTCTCGGTCGAGACTTCCAACAGTTCGCGCACTGAGTCTGCGAACTAGGTTCGCGGATTTGGCAATCTGTAGATGGTGGATTTTCGACAAGGGATAAAATCGTAAACTCATAATTATACGAAGCTCTGATCCAGCAATCAGACGTGAGTATTGAGACACGGGTCTCTCATCGAATTCTCAACAGAGAGTACTTTCTCTCGGAGTACATGTAGATATGTAGTCTCACGACTAGACAACGGAATATCTCATGAATACTGAACACTTTCAGTGATTATTTCTATATAGTATCACGAGATGGACGGCTCCTAGACATCTTGCTCTGCTAGTATAGAGCGATAACGTCTTCAGGAACAAACAACGAGTTTACCCTGACTATATAAAGGATATGACTTACCGACAAGCTCATATCGGGATAATTAATGCTCCTAGACAGTTTGCTCTGCTAGTATAGAGCCACAAAGTTAATTATTCCTAATTAAGATTAATTCTGCCGTGACATTCACTACTGAATTCCCAGAATAATCTATTATTGTTCCTATCCAGTCGAATCCACGACTGGTCCCATGGAATGGCAATAACAATTTCTCCTATTCCATGGTCGAATCCACGACTGGTCCCATGGAATTGAAATAAACAATTGCTCTGATTCTATGATCGAATCCACAGCTTGATCTCATAGAATAACAATAACTATATTTATCTCATTACTCTGATTTCATGATCGAATCCACAACTGGTCTCATAAATGGTAATAGATAAATCTTAATTACTCTGATTTTATGGTCGAATCTACGATCCCATGGAATGGTAATGCTCACTTTATTATTTTGAATTCGTAGTCGAATCCTCAGCTGATCCTATGAATTAATAATAAACATATTATTACTCTGAATTTCAATATTAGTAATAAATAATCAACAATCGGGCGTCTGAGCTACCTCTAAGTAAGCCCCGATCCAAATGGTGAAAGTGTGTTCAACGACGATACACTAACAGTCACTGCACGAACGAGTATTTCAAAATACAACGAAACGATGAACCTATGCAAAATAAGGAAGAAAATAATAAATAATTAAAAATATTGACCAGAGTGCTGGGAGCACGGACACACGACCGACCGACCGTGTCGTGGTCAATCCCACGCCAGTTTTATATTTTTAATGCATTTTTATTATTTTCCATGATTTGATGAAAATTCTCTCATTTTATCAAATCTTCTTCGTCTTGAGGAAACTCCTCGGTTTCATGGTATTTTCATAAATTCGTAAAAAATAATATAAAATCAAGGAAAGAAGTGTGGGGCGTGACCGTTGGCCAACCGTCCATGCCTTGGTCCCAGCCGGCCCCACACCTCACGGTTCCTCATTATTTTTTTATTATTATTATTTCTCTAATTTCATGAAAAAAACTCCTTGATTTCATTGTATTTGCACAAATCATCAAATAATAAATAAAATTATGAAAACTTGTGGGACCGGGCCACTAGCCGGCTGTCCATGCCCTAGCCAGTCCCACACGCCCCTTGTTTTATTATTTTATTTTTCCTTGAATTCATCAAATTCCTTGATTTCATGGTATTTCTCTCAAATTAGGAAAAATTCCCTCAAATCATGAAAAATACTTAAAAAATATAAAAAATTATGAAAACTCGTGGGACCGGGCCCCTAGCCGGCCGCACACGCCCGTGTTTTTATTATTTTAATATTTTTTGCTTCCTTGAACTTATGAAAACTCCTTAAATTCATGGAAACTCCCTAAATTCATCAAACTTCTTAAAATTCATGAATTCTTCATAAAATCATCAAAAATATTATAAAATTAAGGAAAATGGCACCACGGGACCGTGGTCACGACCGTCCGACCATGCCTTGGCCTCGGCGGTCCCATGCCTCCTTATTTCTTATTTTATAATTATTTTCCATCATCTCATGGTGTTTTCCTCAGTTTCGTCGCAACCCTAATTTTGGCATATTTTCTCGAATGGATGCTCAATTGCACGCCAGAAAATATCAAAATTCTCAGGACTGAGACGCGAACGCCTTGGGGACACGAGCACGCTATCTTGACCGACCAAGATTGGCTCTTTGTATTACAGAAGCCGGTCCCATCAAGTTTCACAGTTTTGACCTAATTTGCACAATTGCACGTATTAGGTCCAAGACTCTTCCAAACACTTTGTATTTTCATGAAGTGATCATCAGGCGGTCACGTGACTATCCAGGGACGGTTTCATGACCCCATGGTCGGTCCCTCACTCCGTCATAATTAAATAGGTTTTCTCACCTAAGGCTCAGACGAGCATTTTCGAATAAATGATTAAACCAGCATTTAATCAATCTTTCACCAACAAATCGTCAACTCTTCAGGAGTTCTTTGCATTTGCTCACTTGAACATATGGACACTACATGGTTGATCCATGGTCCCATGTAGTCTCTCCCTCCTTCGTCCCATGGTTAAACTTCTGACGAACCATGAATTGATCATCAATTGATCAAATTAGGGTTTCCGAATCCAAGGATCATCATTCCAGATTCCAACCTTAATAATTTTACGACGACCTCATGGTCATTAATTTTATTAATTATGCTCGGTTCAACGACCAGTATTCTAATTAATATTTTTGGTACGCTGCCAATAATCCATCAGATGAGTAACACATGCTCAGACGATCAAATATTCAACAATTCATCACATGATCAACACTTGCTCAGATGATAAATATTTGCTCAAACCAAGGAATATTGGTTCAACAATCAGTATTCAACGATCCATCGAATGAGCAATACTTTCTCACTTCATAGTAAGAACTATACCTCTGTCTCATGACATGTTCAACTCAGCAACTACATGGACTCATCGTCCCATCAAACCACGAAGTCATCAATTGACTAACATACCACGAGACGTCAATCGTGTCACTTTGGGGTATATCACTTAGGGTTTTGGTCTGGCGGTCTATGACACGTGTGTTCAAACACACGATGGAATGTGAGCAAGTCGTGCAATCAGTTGAAGGAATTCACGAGCTAGTGGGTGGAAAATCGACCAAGTCTCCACACGTTAAGCAACTGGTTTCAAACACGATCTCCACTTCCTCACTCCTTGATTCCATCAACTATCACACTTCATGGGGTCATGGTGTCTAAAACCTCAGCAATATAAATAAGTCTATGAATCATGATTGAATCATCGACATCAACAGTATCATCAATCTCACGTCTCATCGACAACACGAGATCATCAACTCATCAATTGAGAAACTACTCTCAATTGAGAAATTTCAATCATTCAAAGCTTATCATATTCAGAATTTACACACCCACAATCTTTTATTACCATTGATTTCACACATTTTCCAGCTTCCCTCCTACAGATCAACCCATCCTCTCTTGTGACCGAATTTACTCTGGAACGGTCATTGTCTTGATTTAGGACGGAGTACTACAGATTGATATCTCGAATCTAAAGCACCCCCTTTGCAGCGGTGCATCTGTGTGAGGTTTAACATTTCGCTCGGTTCGAGGAGTCTCCTCCGTACGGTCATCTCCTCAATTCCTTAAAAACCAGCAAATCGTTTTTCCCCATCTACAGATTGGCGACCACAGTGGGAGATTAATCTCTCGGTTGCAATCTAACAATCTCACAAGATGGTTGTTCTTAGGACTAATTCAACTAATTCAGATCAGAATATTTCAAACAGCAACATTCCTCATGTTACACCTGTCGGCATGGAAGGCAGAGGGATCCCGACTTCGGTAGAGTTGGCTCAAATCCTAGAGGTCCATACCAGGAACATGGACCTGATGAAGGAGACAATAAACCACATCCTCGACTTTCTCATCAGATCAACATCCGAATTAGGCGGTATTTCCGCTCCAGAAGCCTCAACACAGGGGACTGAAGCGTCATCTGACCCTCAAATCAACAGCTTCACCACATACGAGAAGCCGGTGAAACAAGAGGTCACACATTTGATTGAAAATCTATGTGAACTCCTACACTTCTCCAGGGATCAGCGCACACACACATTTTTAGCACTCAACCAGATATCTTCCAGCGTGCAAGTAACGCCACTAACACCATCAGTTGAATAAGTCTCCCTAGTGCCTGGGCATTCGATTGACAACATCTCTTTTGGAGAAGAAGATCGCATGACGGATGAAGGACACAACCGAGAATTTATGTCACTGGTTTCATCAAAGGCACCGAACTTAGAAGAGCTCTTGTCGACACCGGTGCTTCCACCAACATTGTCACTATGAAGACTCTCAGGATGGCCAGATTCCCACAAGGTAAAATCGTTCGCTATCCCATCCTAATGACAGGATTTGAAGGAAGTCAAAGCCATAATATGGATATGCATACATAGATTTGAGGGTGGGGCCGATTCGATCGAAAGCAAAGTTTCATGTGATCGAGCAAGAACTTGACTACCACATAATACTGGGACGCCCATGGCTCCATGATAACAAGGTGGTTTCTTCAACATACCATCAATGCATGAAGGCTCCGCTCGACAACAAGATCGTTCGCATTCCGGCTTCATCATCTCCTTATGCTCCCGTCTATGATACTGAGTTCCTTGAATCTCAAAAAGGCGTCCCAGAACCTCCAAGCAGGATTCGCAGTACTCCACTTCCAAGATGGAAGACTATCGAGAAGGCTGATAACGATCCGTCATCCTCAGCTTCTAAAATGATCAAGTCACCTACTACACCGACTAAACGCCATAATGATCAAGTCTCAACTCCAGGGTCAAACTTCACGACCGATCGAGATGTAGAAGGGAGAGTCGCCGACGGAAATATTAGCAATTAATCGGGGAGAACGATGAGAAGTCTCCCCACCATGAAGAATCGTGTCAGAGTGAGCTATCACTTGAAGAAGAAGTACAGGATGCCCCACGACAACTACATGGGGGAACTGACTCTACCACTGACGATCTTGGAAAAATCAACATTGGGACTGAAGATGATCCAAGGCCAATCCTGATCAGTTCAGCACTATCACCAGAGGAGCGGACCGAGCTGATAAAATTATTGAAAGAATATCAAGATGTCTTCGCCTGGACGTACAAAGAAATGCCGGGTCTGGATGACAAACTCGTCACCCATCACCTGCACATCGTCCCTGGTTCCAAAGCTGTCAAACAACCGCCCAGACAATTTAGACACGAAGTCGAGGAGCAAATCAAGGTCGAAATCCAGAAACTGTTGGCAGCAGGGTTCATCAAGCCTATTCTTCATCCAACGTGGCTAGCAAATGTGGTACCTGTTAAGAAGAAAAATGGTCAAATCAGATGTTGTGTCGACTTCAGGAACTTGAATAAATGTTGTCCAAAGGATGATTTTCCTCTACCCAACATTGACATGCTCGTCGATGCAACCAGTGGTCACGGTATGTTCTCATTCATGGACGGCTATAGTGGGTACAACCAGATCAAGATGTATGAACATGACGCCAACAAGACTGCGTTCCGTACTCCCATTGGGAATTTTCACTACACTGTGATGCCCTTTGGATTAAAGAATGCTGGTGCCACCTATCAACGAGCCATGACTGCCATATTCCACGACATGATGCACAAGCAAGTAGAAGACTATGTTGATGATGTGGTGGTAAAATCGAAGACTCGAGCATCTCATCTCGAAGTTCTAAGGCAGGTGTTTGAAAGATGCAGAGAATACAAATTAAAAATGAATCCTTTAAAGTGCGCATTCGGAGTTTCTTCCGGAAAATTCTTAGGATTCCTGGTCACGGCTGAAGGGATCAAAGTCGACCCAGACAAGGCAAAAGCTATTACCACCATGCCTCCTCCACGTACCGTGAAGGAACTACAGAGCTTTATGGGCAAGGTAAATTATATTCGACGCTTCATTCCTGGATTAGCTCAACTCATTGCTTCGTTCACACCTCTGCTGAAGAAAGGAGCAAGCTTCACCTGGACAGCTGTTCAACAAGAAGCTTTCCATAAAATACAACAGATATTATTGTCACCGGCCGTCATGAGGTCTCCAGTGCAGGGACGACCTCTGATTCTTTACACAGCCTCCAGTGACGTCGCCATCGGCGCACTCCTCGCTCAGGAAGACGACGAAGGCGTCGAACGACCGATTTACTACTTCAGCCGCACAATGAGAGATGCTCAACTCCGATATCCAAAGGCCGAAAGGGCATGCCTGGCATTGGTACATGCAATCCAGAAGTTCAGACATTACTTACTATCTAACAGGGTCGTACTCATCTCCAAAGCTGATCCCATAAAGTTCTTGCTATCAAAGCCAGCCTTGATAGGGAGACCAGCGAAGTGGCTACTCCAGATGTCAGAATTTGACATAGCTTGCACGCCACCTAAAGCCATCAAAGGTCAAGCGGTCGCAGACTTGCTCGCTGCTTTTCCAGGGGAAGACACAACAACACTACATGAAGAAGTGCCCGGCGAATTCCCAGACATCTTGGTCATCAAGGAAGAAACATGGCTTCTATACTTTGATGGATCTGCCACCCCTAGTAGTGACACCGGAGGAGCGGGCATAGTACTGGTGTCTCCATCTGGTGAAGTTTTCTCACATTCGTTCAAGTTATATTTCCACTGCACCAACAACTCAGCAGAATATGAAGCCTTCCTATTAGGATTATCCTTGGCCAAGCAAGCAGGAGCAACACACCTTAGATAAGGGGATTCAAAATTATTGGTCAACCAGATGAATGGAACGTATTCTCTCAAGGAAATCACACTTGCTCCATTCAGAACCGAAGCTCAGCGACTGTTGACCTATTTTGCTGACGCAACGATCGTCCATACTGGACGGACTAACAATAGGCATGCTGATTGCCTAGAACTCTCGCCTCCAAGCAATTTGAAGGAGCAGAAAACGATCACTGTACAGAGGCGTACCGTATCTTCAACTTGGCTCACTCAGATAGAAGACATTCCAGCAAACGATTGGCGAGCACCCATCATTCATGAATTGAGCAGCTCTGTTTCAGAAGGCCAAGTCAGCCTCAAAGAATTGAAGAACTACTTCTTGCTCCATGGAGGACTATACTATCGAAACCCTGATGGATCTCTATCACGATGTCTTGGGAGCAACGAAGCGGAAGAACAACTCAAGCGCATACATGAAGAAATCTGCGGGCAAACGTTAGTGGTAACACTTTACAGAAAGCTTCAAAGAATGGGATACTACTGGCCATCCATGGAAACTCAGTCAAGAGCTTTACAAGGATCTTGTCCTGATTGCCAAACACCTCCTCATCACCTGGAGGTTTTGACAGTCCACCACACTGGGGACTGGAAGGAGCCTTACATCAAATACCTCCGGGATAACGAACTACCACTGGAAAAGAAGCAAGCAGTCAAACTCATTCAGAAAGCTAAGAGATTCGTCTATCTCGATGGGATCTTATACCGCAAAAGCTTTGGTGGGAATTTACTGAGGTGCTTAGCCGAACATGAAATCCCTACAATCCTGAAGGAAGTACATGATGGAGAACATCAAGGAAAGAGGAAACTATTTCTTCAAATTCATGAGAAATATTATTGGCCAACCATGGAAGATGATGCAGCCGCACACGTTCAGAGGTGTCACCAATGCCAAACCCATGGTAATCTCATCCACACTCCTTGTCTCCCTTGAATTCTGTGAATAGTCGTGGCCTTTCTACAGCTGGGGACTAGATATCATTGGGAAGATCAATCCAGCATCTTCAAAACAACATGAATACATCATCACTGCGACAGAGTACTTCACCAAGTGGGTCGAAGCTATTCCTCTTCGAAGCACCACTGGAGTTACGATTGCCGCCTTCATCAAAGAGCACATAATATGCAGATTCGGAGTTCCTAAGCATATCATCACAGATAACGGAACTCCTTTTGCCAATCAAGATGTTGAGAAGCTGCTCAATAAATATGGGATCAAACAAATCTTCTCCACCTTACTATCCACAAGGAAATGGTCAAGCAGAAAGTACCAACAAGACTTTGATCAGGATTATCAGTCGGACGATTCATGACAATCCTCGATCATGGCATGAGAATTACCCATGGCTCTATGGGCTTACAGAACTGCACCAAGGAGCTCGATCGGTACTTCGCCATATTCCCTTGTCTATGGAGCCGACGCCATACTTCCAGCAGAAATCAAAGTTCCCTCAGCCAGGATTGCAGCATCCAGTGGTGTACAATGGGATGAGGCTGAAATCTCCAGATCAAGAATCGCTGAGCTAGATATGCTTGAATCAAGGAGAACCAAGGTGGAAAAATATGTGGAAGCTTACAAACAGAGGATCTCCAGAGCCTACAACAAAATGGTAAGACCTCGAACATTTCAAGTAGGAGATTTGGTATTAAAGACGGCAAAGCACATTCAACAAGACATGTCTGCTCCTAAGTTCTCTCCTAAATGGGAAGGGCCGTATGTTGTTATCAAAGCAGTGTCTAGCGGATACTACAAAATTTTAGCAATCAATGGAGGAAAGGAAGGAAACATCATCAATGGAAATGGCTCAAAGCTTATTATGCCTGATCCACGAAACAAACTACCTCTTCATCATTTCAAGCATTTTCAAAAATGTAATTTCATTCCTCCAAAGAGCATGCGAATGCTCCTTTGTTCATTAAACATTTCATAAATGAGCAAAATGCGTTCATATCATGATCAACTGTTTCACCTAACTAGAAACTCAGATTTATTCAAAAAACAACAACCACAAATGCTCACTCAGAGCAAACCATCCAGCAACAGATAATCCCTGTAAGAAGCCTCGTCAATCTTCTTCTGAAAAATCTTGGTTTTTGCTTTCAAGTCTTCGACCGCTTTCTCAACCCTTGCTGACTCCAGAGCTAGTATCCTCTCCTCATCCAGTAAAGCGGCATTCATGGAAATTTCATCGACATCCTCTGCCGCCTTATGAACCTTGATTATCTCAATACGACGACGGAGCAAGCTTACATTGAATCGCAATATCTCACAATTAGAGATCATTTCATCCCATTTGTGCAGTTCATGGTTTTTGACATCTCGCAAATGCATCTGGTTCATTTCCTCGATGATCGGAAATAGCCCCGCTACCGTGGTTAAAAGAGTTGGAAGAAAACATTTCCACACTTCTGTGGTAGCAATGTGACCATACCTCTTCCAAATCTTGGTGTACAGAGGCACATGACATTTGGGAATCACGAATCCACCGACCACTTCATTTTCTAGGAAGGTATTAATCAATGGAGCTTCGAATAAGAGTCCAGCGGTTGGGTATTCACGAACATGGACATTGTCTCCAGTCTCCATGGATCCTGCAGAATCTTCACATGCCTGGTTGCTGCTTTCCTCAACCTCAACCACGGTCACGGACTTTCCACTCTTTCTTCGTCTAGCATCGGCGACGACACGGACATCCGCCTATGATGAAACGAAGGAGTGTTAATCCCGGGACTCAGTACAATCTCAAGAGTCATAGGTTTACTTATAGACGATCCAGCTTCAGCACGAGCCGATCCATACCGTGCAGGAGCTCTAACAGTCCGCTTAGGCCTTGCATTATGAGTAGTAGCATTCTTCTTACAGTCCTACGACAAATCATTCTCTTGTGATCAACAATCTCGATCGAACAGAGACAAGAAAGGAGAAGAAGAAGAAGTGTACAACTTACTGAGATAGACGTTGCTATTTCACGCTTCGACTGAAGATCATCTTGAGAAGAAATGTTATTGCTCGACATGGCGTCAAGGAGGTAGGATCAAAACTTCACTGCACGATGAAACTGACTCAGGAATGGAAGAAATATTTGTGTGGATCATAGATTTGTAGTCTTGAAGATATATATATATATCAGGCGATAGTCATCACTCGCGAATAGTCAACTCAGTTACGAGTTTCACCGAAACCCTAGGCTTCAAAGATCGATACTGAAGACGCGGAGGAAAATAACGCACTGGGGACTGAACATTACGGGTCAAAGGATAGGCCACGCGGCCTTGTACACGTCATGAATTCTCAGCCGTGTGTTATGTTACTTCTCATGAAAATCGACAAGTCATGATTAATTTGGATGTATGAACATTGGTCCATGTCATGGATTAGAAGAAATCAACATTAACAAAATGTTCATCATTTAGAAGAAAAGTCTAATTGAAGTAAAGTCATTTAAACAGTCAAAAGAAAGATATCCACTATGAAGACTAAAAGGGAATGCTCTAACGTCTAAAGAAGATGGAAGTAAAACTACTCGTCGGACTCATCCGAATTGTCAGATTCATCGTCACTATCCTTCTCGGAATCATCTTCTTCAGAGTCACTATCAAAATCATTGGTGAAGTCCGGTGAACGGAAGATAATATCATCACCACCTGAATCCGAGTCATCTTCTGCTGCAGCTTCAGCTTCAATTTTCTTCGTCATCCTCTGATGCTCTCTTTCATATCAATCAGGCTTAATGTAACGCTCGGATGGTTCCCATGTGATCTCTTCTTCAGAAGCATCAGCATCAGTCAGAAGGCACTCCATCCAAGAATCAACGCTTCTCCTCAACCCTCTGTCTCTTACGCCGGGTGCGATCTTTCTCACGTTGACGGGCATCCTCCTTTTTGTCTTCAACTCCTCTTTTCTTGAGTTCGGCAAAAGAGACTCTTCGCTCACCCAATGGAAGATTAGGCTTCGTCCCTTCATGGGAAACCCTAGCCTTTGATTTCTCTACAGGAGCATCGGAATCCTCATCAGAAGATCCAGAGGAAGAAGAGGAATACCAGTAATCGTAATTGCTGTTGTTGTTGGTCGACATTTTCTGGAACCGGAAGATCAAAGATTACTACTATGTAAACAAACCAACATCAGAAAAAAAAGATAAATCTGAACTCTTACCTCTTTACAATTATACTAATGGTAGTAGTTATGCCGTAAGAGTTAACACCTCAAAATCGTTCGTCTCTTCGAAAAACTGCAAAAACGAACGAAACTTTATTTAATTTCCGAAACTGATTTTTCATGAAATCACAGACACAATTTTCACAATGTGAACATTCACACAACTGAACTATGAAGTTTATAACAATAAAATATTTCATCATAAATATATCGTCTATCTTCGAAGGTTCCTCAAAACACACGCTTTGATTTTTCGAAAAAAACAACAATTCATGCAACTTGCATACATAAACTCTCAAGGATTTTATTTAATGAAAAAAAACTCATGAAAATAAAATATATCATCATATTTTGCACAATATATGTCACGGCTGCATATATATATATAAAAAACTATTTTTCCTTCGTATCGTCGTTATTTGTCTTTAAAACGAAGGTTTATTTCAAAATACTGTGAAGGCTCACATCTCATACATATGATAAAGTTGTGTATTTACATGAAAGCTCATAAGCAAAATTTTATCACTGGACACAAGTTCATCATATGAATTTCCCTTCGAGTCGTCGTAATTTGCCTTTAAAACGAAGGATTATTTCGATTTCGTGAAAATTTACTCCTTTTATGATAAAACTGTGGTACACATGAAAGCTCATACACTAACTTTTATCACTGGACCTAAAGTTCATATAATAATAATAAAAAAAAATCTCTCCTAAATCAGGGCTTATAGTTAGTTTTCAAAACTAACGATCAAACGAACATACGTTTTCAAAAACGAGGGTTTTCATAAAACTCATACCAATATATACACACATGTATATGGTTTCATCATGATCAAAACATGAACAACTCATTAAGGTCACAACATCAGCAAACATCAAAAAAAAAAAAACACGCACCTGGTCGGCCGGAAGTTGGTCGGCGGCGATCAGGTGGCGGCAGAACTTCAAGCTTCTCCTGCTGGCATGAAGGAAGAGAGGTGATGGAGAGATGGACGTGGAAAAATTAAAAAAAAAAGGATTAATTCCTTTTATACAATTTTTATTTCCAAAACCTAATTTTCCAAGGATTTCCTTATTGGGCCAGTCCCGCGAATCCTGACCAACCACGGACTCGTCGTCCAAACCAGCGGTTCAACACCAATTTATGCTCACCAAACGACACTCCAATCATGACATTGAAGCCTTCATCAAGTCGTGGTCTTCTCATGCTCTCTAAATCCGGTAACGTTCAACTTACGACTAAATTCAATTACTGGTATTATTATTTATGGCCGGAAAATCACCACTTAATGCTGACTGAGGAACACAACTTTCCTCAGAAGCAGGGGACTTAATGTAGATGGTGGATTTTCGACAAGGGCTAAAATCGTAAACTCATAATTATACGAAGCTCTGATCCAGCAATCAGACGTGAGTATTGAGACACGGGTCTCTCATCGAATTATCAACGAATAGTACTTTCTCTCGGAGTACATGTAGATATGTAGTCTCACGACTGGACAACGACATATCTCATGAATATTGAACACTTTCAGTGATTATTTCTATATATTATCACGAGATGGACGGCTCCTAGACAGCTTGCTCTGCTAGTATAGAGCGATAACGTCTTCAGGAACAAACAACGAGTTTACCCTGACTATATAAAGGATATGACTTACCGACAAGCTCATATCGGGATAATTAATGCTCCTAGACAGATTTGTTTGCTAGTATAGAACCACAAAGTTAATTATTCCTAATTAAGATTAATTCTGCCGTGACATTCACTACTGAATTCCCAGAATAATCTATTATTGTTCCTATTCCATGGTCGAATCCACGACTGGTCCCATGGAATGGCAATAACAATTGCTCCTATTCCATGGTCGAATCCACGACTGGTCCCATGGAATGGCAATAAACAATTTTTCTGATTCTATGATCGAATCCACGGCTTGATCTCATAGAATAGCAATAACTATATTATCTCATTACTCCGATTTCATGATCGAATCCACAATTGGTCTCATAAATGGTAATAGATAAATCTTAATTACTCTGATTCTATGGTCGAATCTACGATCCCATGGAATGGTAATGCTCACTTTATTATTCTGAATTCGTAGTCGAATCCTCAGTTGATCCTATGAATTAATAATAAACATCTTATTACTCATTTTTGTGAATTATTCTCCACTGAATTCCATAATTAGTAATAAATAATCAACAACCGGGCATCTGAGCTACCTCTAAGTAAGCCCCGATCCAAATGGTGAAAATGTGTTCAACGACGATACACTAACAGTCACCGCACGAACGAGTATTTCAAAATACAACGAAACGATGAACCTATGCAAAATAAGGAAGAAAATAATAAATAATTAAAAATATTGACCAGGGTGCTGGGAGCACGGACACACGACCGACTGTCTGTGTCGTGGTCAATCCCACGTCAGTTTTATATTTTTAATGGATTTTTATTATTTTCCATGATTTGATGAAAATTCTCTCATTTTATCAAATCTCCTTCGTCTTGAGGAAACTCCTCGGTTTCATGGTATTTTCATAAATTCGTAAAAAATAATATAAAATTAAGGAAAGAAGTTTGGGGCGTGACCGTTGGCCAACCGGCCATGCCTTGGTCCCAGCCGGCCCTACACCTCACGGTTCCTCATTATTTTATTATTATTATTATTTCTCTAAGATATTTTGCACAAATCATCAAATAATAAATAAAATTATGAAAACTTGTGGGACCGAGCCACTAGCCGGCCGGCCATGCCCTAGCCGGTCCCACATGCCCCTTGTTTTATTATTTTATTCTATTTTTCCTTGAATTCATCAAATTCCTTGATTTCATGGTATTTCTCTCAAATTAGGAAAAATTCCCTCAAATCATGAAAAATACTTAAAAAATATAAAAAATTATGAAAACTCGTGGGACCGGGCCCCTAGCCGGCAGGCCACGCCCCCACGGTCCCACACGCCCGTGTTTTTATTATTTTAATATTTTTTGCTTCCTTCAACTCATGAAAACTCCTTCAATTCATGGAAACTCCCTAAATTCATCAAACTTCTTAAAATTCATGAATTCTTCATAAAATCATCAAAAATATTATAAAATTAAGGAAAATGGCACCACGGGACCGTGGTCACCACCGGCCGACCATGCCTTGGCCTCGACGGTCCCACGCCTCCTTATTCCTTATTTTATAATTATTTTCCATGATCTCATGGTGTTTTCCTCAATTTCGTCGAAATCCTAATTTTGGCATATTTTCTCGAATGGATGCTCAATTGCACGCCAAAAAATATTAAAATTCTCAGGACTGAGACACGGACGCCTTGGGGACACGAGCACGCTATCTTGACCGACCAAGATTGGCTCTTTGGATTACATAAGCCGGTCCCATCAAGTTTCACATTTTTGACCTAATTTGCATAATTGCACGTATTAGGTCCAAGACTCTTCCAAACACTTTGGATTTTCATGAAGTGATCATCAGGCGGTCACGTGACTACCCAGGGCCGATTTCATGACCCCATGGTCGGTCCATCAGTCCATCATAATTAATTAGGTTTTCTCACCTAAGGCTCATACGAGCATTTTCGAATAAATGATTAAACCAGCATTTAATCATTCTTTCACCAACAAATCCTCAAATCTTCAGGAGTTCTTTGCATTTGCTCACATGAACATATGGACACTACATGGTTGATCCACGGTCCCATGTAGTCGCTCCCTTCTTCTTCCCATGTTTAAACTTCTGACGAACCATGAATTGATCATCAATTGATCAAATTAGGGTTTCCGAATCCAAGGATCATCATTCCAGATTCCAACCTTAATAATTTTACGACGACCTCATGGTCATTAATTTTATTAATTATGTTCGGTTCAACGACCAGTATTCTAATTAATATTTTTGTACGCTGCTAATAATCCATCAGATGAGTAACACATTCTCAGACGATCAAATATTCAACAATTCATCACATGAGCAACACTTGCTCAGATGATAAATATTTGCTCAAACCAAGGAATATTGGTTAAACAATCAATATTCAACGATCCATCGAATGAGCAATACTTGCTCACTTCATCGTAAGAACTATACCTCTGTCTCATGACATGTTCAACTCAGCAACTACATGGACTCATCGTCCCATCAAACCACGAAGTCATCAATTGACTAACATACCACGAGACGTCAATCGTGTCACTTTGGGGGATATCACTTAGGGTTTTGGTCTGGCGGTCTACGTAACGTGTGTTCAAACACACAATGGAATGTGAGCAAGTCTCCACACGTTAAGCAACTGGTTTCAAACATGATCTCCACTTCCTCACTCCTTGATTCCATCAACTGTCACACTTCATGGGGTCATGGTGTCTAAAATTCCAGCAATATAAATAAGTCTTCTAATCATGATTGAATCATCGGCATCAACAGTATCATCAATCTCACGTCTCATCGACAACACGAGATCATCAACTCATCAATTGAGAAACTACTCTCAATTGAGCAATTTCAATCATTCAGAGCTTATCATATTCAGAATTCACACACCCACAATCTTTTATTACCATTGATTTCACACATTTCCCAGCTTCCCTCCTACGTATCAACCCATCCTCTCTTGTGACCGAATTTACTCTGGAACGGTCATTGTCTTGATTTAGGTCGGAGTACTACAGATTGATCTCTCGAATCTAAAGCACCCCCTTTGCAGCGGTGCATCTGTGTGAGGTTTAACATTTCGCTCGGTTCGAGGAGTCTCCTCCGTACGATCGTCTCCTCAATTCCTTAAAAACCAGCAAATCGTTTTTCCCCACCTACACAAGCTAATTCCACAATCCTCCCGATTTATCTTGATCAACAAATTTCGAAAACTTCGGTTCAAGGAATACATGGTTATGTAATATAAACTCTCATTTCAATCATTGAGACATTCTCAGAGGACGCTATGTAGCCGTTATTCACAGACCGATTCACGTTAGAGCAATTCTCAAAGTGATTGAAACTTTTCATGACTTTCGTCACTAGGTGAAGATAAACTTGATCAAAGAGAAACGCTTTACCAACACACGATTTCGAGATAAAAGATAAGCAATGAAGTAGGATATAGAAGAGATAGACTTTTGAGTGATAGATAAGTTCAAGTCTCCACATACCTTTTTGTTGATGAAGTTCCACGGTTCCTTTTATAGATCTTCGTCGTTGTCTGATGAATCGCCATGAAGTCCTTGAGCTCAACTACACTTTTCTATCCTAGTCCGAGACTTAGCTATGTAGGATAGAAATCAAGACTTATAGTTTTGATCACTAACATTGACAAACATGCTTGAGATAGCAACGCATGCGAGGTTGACCGAGCTATGCTCTAACAATCTCCGCCTTTTTCAATTTTAGTGACAAAATTATTAATACATATGGAATACAAAAACGATAAACTTTAGTGACTCCAATTCCATAGTCTAATCTTCAACGTTCCTTGAAATCTTCGTCCTTCCAAGTACTCCAATGATCCCAAAGGTTGTAAGTTTAGCACCATCGTTGTTGAATATCCGTAGCTATAACAATGAGAGAAATCGAGATTCTCGATCATTATTACACAGTGTCATAGTATTATTATTATAAATCAAAGTCCAATTGTATCACGACTTTAACAATAATACTACGGTGATATGTATCACTCCCCCTTAGTCAATACTCCATCTCGATCATGGAAACCATTGGCAAAGGTACAAGAATGGGATCATCATGAAATTTCCACAAGAGACATTTCATGACCAAAAGAAAAATACATACCAACTTAATTTAGATGCAATCTAATAGCCGAAGCTAACAACATTCATCAAGGAGTTTTAAGATACAAGATAACCCCCTATAAAATTCCACAGCCGCACTCCCCGCAAGATATTACCATTAAGCACAAGTTCAAAAGAACTCTCCCCCATTTGATGTCATTCCCGAGAGAACAACAAGAGCGACCTTAATTTCGAAAGAAAAGAAGGATTTTATATTGGACACCAAAAACCATAGGAATGATTTTTTATATCCAAAGCTCAATCAAATTAACCACAAGTAAACCCATGATTAATTCAATTGGAATACACAACTAAATCAAAACCACAAAAGTGATCAATTTAATTGAAAGTGCTCAACATAAGTAAACTCACGGAGCTACGACTAAGTCAATCACACAGAGATGACTAACTTAACCATTCAAATACTCAACATAAGGAAAACCTTACGGAATATATGACTACATTAACCAAAGAACATGATAGTGTAGCCTTTCATATACTCAACATAAGAACTTGTGGAATATATGAAAACTCAACTAGATTAATTACAAGAGAACCTATAATTAATCTAATTGGAATACAAATAACCAAACTAATCACCGAAGTAATCAATTTAATTATTTTGGGCTCAACATAAAAGAAATTATGGAACCCCGACTAAGTTCATCATAGAATATGACAACCTTAACCGTACATGTACTCGACATAAGAAAGAAAACTCATGGAGTACAAACTAAATAACCAAACAGGTTGATTAATTTAGTTCTTAATGCTCGACATATAGCATCTTATGGAACAACCAACAAAGCCAAGGTAAATCAACTTAGTTGTAAGGTGCTCAACATAAGACACACAATGGAGCCTTCACGGTAAAACATAATAAAATGGATCAATGAAGATCAATACCGTGGATAACATACAAGGATCTATTCTATTTTCCATCATAACGACATAATAGACTTTATCCTTGTTGAACAAAAAATTTTATCCTATTTTCCATCAAATTAATGATTACATAGGCTTAACTTTTGTATATGTCAAAAGTCCATTCGTCCTTTCATCAATACGAATACCGATTCATGAACGACTTTACTTTTGACTGCAATATGGGACCTTCAAGTTCACGGACGTAAACAATACATATCCCTTAAAAATATTGCAATATCACAAACCATTAAAATACTGCAATAAACATCATCCTCCAAACATTTTTAGAATTTAATACCGATAAACCTAAAAAATAACATAAGAAGATGAAAACAAAAATAGCTATGTGTAGTCACCATCATCGCTATTCAAAGCACTAGTTATTCTTCCAACTAATCCAAAAAGAAGACTTACTAGGTATTCATGAACTTTTCAAAAGTTTCTTCAGAGAACTCCTTCTCATTATTGAAGAGTTCATTAACAAAGATATCATTCAACTCCTCGAAGTCTTTTGAAAACATTGTCAACTTACTGAGTTCTTTTTCTAGTTTTCGTACAGTGTTTGTAGATTGAGACAACATTCGTTCATGGTGAACAATATCTTCTAAGGATGCACAAATCCGAGATTTTAAGCTGTTTCTTTTGTTGATGAAATCTTTTACCAGGTTCCTGAAATTTTCATTACTTTGATACGACGACAAGAACAAGTTTAAGAAATGATTTTTACCATCAATTGTAGCCTTCACTTTCTTCAACCCTGTGGAGGAAATTCCAGTACACTGTTGTACATTAGCTGCCATCATTGTATTCCTGCTTGTGCTGCATCTAGTAACAGGTGCCATGGAATAGAAGCTTTTTTGAAGTACACCATTCGTGAACCACATAAACCCTGGACAAACAAAAGCTTTTGTATTTTTAGAGATATATATAGGTAAAAAAAACAAAAATAACCAAAAATACACTCCTTGAGCCAAAAGACGCAAATCCCCATTTTCTCAAGACAAACATGGGGACGCGAACGTCTATGGTTAGGTAGAAACAATGGGATCAAAAAGCTCCCCTTGTTTATCCCATAGTGGCTTTTTAAGGTAAGACACTTGAGAAGAGATTCTTCTTCTTTTGTTCCCCGAAGCATTTGTCACGTAGGACTTGCAATAATTATAAGTAGATTGAATAGCTAAAGAGCATTCCATAGGAACAATCGTTTCTTTAGGCTCAACAACTTCAACACGTAAGTGTCCTTGAGAAATGAGCCTGAGATTATCTCTGAAGGTGTTTAAACATTCTCCCTCATTCCTGGATACCCATTTAGAACCTTCATAATAGACATTGGACTTGCATGGTACAAGATTCCACACAACTTTTCTATGAAGTTGATCTAACTCATCAATCATCGATTTTTTCCAAGAGGAGTTGCTCAGAGTTATATCAATATTTCCTGGTTCTGAATGAGACGAATAGCAACCCATCGGAAGATATCCTTCTGTCTTGGTTGTAGATAATTTCCATGTTTGGAGGCGATAGAGGATACACACAATGAGGAATCGCCTAACACATGTAGGAAAGGGGCACAATGACTGTAACTACACAATCGAAGAGAAGAAGTAGGACAAGAAGTAAGATTACCTATACCATCAGTACTTTTCTGGTATAGAATTTCCTGATAGTATTCTACGTCCCTTTTGACTGATGCGCAGTTGCACGGCATTCTTGCAAGGATTACTTTCAGTCTTCAGACTCTTTAAAGATGACGTACAGGGTCGAAGAGGATGATAGGATGAGTATCCATAAAGGCCAGACCCTTGGCATAAGTTAGAACATAATGACTGCAAAAGCCTTGCTTAGGCCTTGAATAAGATTATCAATCTGCACAGAATTAGAGCCAGTGACAATTATATCATCGACATAAATTAGAAAATAAGTGATAGAGCCAGCAGATTTATGTAAAAATAGGGAGTTGTCTGTTATTGAACCAGTGAATCCGAGTTGAAGAAAATATCCACTGAGCCGTGAGAACCATGCTCTCGGTGCCTGCTTAAGTCCGTAAAGAGACTTGTGTAACTTGCAGACATGGTTAGTTTTAGAGCGTAGCTCGGTTGAACCCACCAAGCGTTGGAATGTCAAGTTTGGTTCTCATATTTTAGTGAGCAAAAACTCATTTAGGAGTCGCTTGAATATATACTAGAGTCAACTTCGTATAAGTTAGCTTCAAAGTATTAGGATATGAGACATTACAAGTATTGTGAAGACTTGTAGAAGTGAAGAAGTAAGAAGATACAACGACAACATCATCCTTCCACTTGAGGTTAGTGATATTTGACTTGAACTTTTTCATTCCCTAAACATATCTTTCAAGTCGTGCATATTGGAAACAAAACTGCGAAGCATGAATGATATACTCTAGTTAGATATAGCATTAAGGAATACAATACGAGGTTTATTGCTTAACCATTAAACTTTGTAGATAAGACATCGACATAATCGTTTGAATGCTATTGTGATTATGTATGGGTATAAGGTGAAGATTTCATCCTAGGAAACACTTTTTTATATTTGTTTTAAGGAAGTAAATTCATGAACTTGGTTTGTGAATCGAACGAGAAATCTCCAGGCATTATTGGTATTGTTATTCATTGCATATATTTTGAACTACCAATATGTGTGATTAGTATAACCGCTCATGACTTGTTTATGTTCTTGGTAAAACTATTCACAAAGGCCTGACTTTTGTATTGGTATGACTTTTATTAGTGAAACCGATCTTAAGTAATCACCTGAGATGGTATGATCGATTTTGTGTTATTGGTATGACCGACTCTGGGTAAAGGGGAACCGATCCTAGTAAGAGGTGCAACCTATCACAAAGGGGAATCGATCCTTGTATGAGGTGCATCAAGTTTTTAGCATAAAGGGGAACCGATCCTATGGACATGTGCAAC
Source organism: Papaver somniferum (assembly GCF_003573695.1). Lineage (NCBI taxonomy): Eukaryota > Viridiplantae > Streptophyta > Magnoliopsida > Ranunculales > Papaveraceae > Papaver > Papaver somniferum. The sequence goes on along the minus strand of NC_039362.1, from coordinate 126,079,837 downwards.
ACGTTTTTTTGGCAAAGGGGAACCGATCCTATGGACATGTGCAACAAGTACAAGTTAGATACCATATATATGTGGGGAACCGATCCTAGTACCTAGTCAACCGAATTTTGGAAAGCTAGTGTGACTATGCACAATACTCACATGGAGGTAGAACCGAAACTTGTTTTGTTAGAACCGTTAAACCCATGATTGGTGATTGAGTGTTCTTGATCAATCACATAGTTATTGAAAGTCATATGAACCAATTTTAAACTTGTTTGGAAGTGGCAAATCGGTTTCAAGATTGTAAGTATGAAAGAGGACTTACAAAGTAAGGATGTCGACATACTTTGAACATGTGCAGTAACACTAATCTTTAATTGTTCAAAGTTATTCCTTAATAGCTAAAGGAAGAAAATCCCGGATTGAATAAAATAAATTGAGAATCTTTTAGTTAAGGTTTTTAATTTTATTTTAGGAAAATGAAAATTAGTAATGTGCATTTACTAGTTGGAGATTTTCCAAGAGATTTTCGGTCAATATTTTGGACAGAGCATTTCTAGGAATTATGGAAACCGAAGCTGGAATATATCGCATATCTTGACAATATTTTCGGTTTTGGAAATTCCTTGCTGTTCAAACTTCCTTGGTTTATAAATATGAAAGTTTGCATTTCGAGCAAACTAATCCTCATACAGCAAGAACTATCTCAGTTGTGCTGGTACTGGTGAAGCCGCCTATCGGAGAGGAGAGTAACCTAATTAGGCGAAATCTCTTACGGCCGCTCAATTTAAAGTCTTCTTTGGGATTGAGAAGCTATATTAGTACCGTTGGCGGGAAACTATATAATTGTGGTTTATCTTTTGTTTTCAATTGATTTGATTGAATAACGGTTGTTGAACTTTGATTGCACCTAGTTTGTTTATGCTTGAGAATATTCTCTTCTGATATAAGATTCACTCAAACTAGATCGAAGTTTCGACGGAGATCCTTAGACTGTTTGTAGATCTAAAAACGTCTTGTGATAATCCATTGTTAACAAACTCCGTTCTGTGCGTGATTGATGACAAGAGATTCAAGTTGATTGTGTGCAGGTGTTTATTGAAGATCTAAGAAGATTTGAAGATATCTGATTTGGGATTCATAATCTTTGGTGTGCACAATACTTGTTTCGGTATATGAGGATCCAACTATAATCGGTTTATCCTTGTGGTAGATTAGATTGATTAGTTGTGTAGATCAGCATCAATACAATTATTTTTGATTAAAAGTATTGATTTCAAAATATTAACAATTACTTCGGTAGTTGATAATAATATAGATCTAAGAACCTGACGAAGGAGTTTATTGAGATAAACAGAAGAGCCTTTGTCGAACTCACAACACTTGGTTGAAGAGAGTTGATTGGTTTGTTGTTCCTTTATTGTTGGAATACGAAACAAAGGAATTATTCCAAGTATGTGACTTGTTATAAGTTGGAGGCGTGGGTATAAAGACGGAACTAGGTGAACTATAGGTTTAGTTGCTTGGTCTCAACTATACGAAGTTGGTTTGATTTTGTATAGCGGCTTAATCCTGAGAGTATTCAATTCTGGACAAGGTCCCGGGGTTTTTCTGCATTTACGGTTTCCTCGTTAACAAAATATTGCTGTGTCATTTACTTTTATTTTCCGCAATTATAATTGTTATTATTATAATTTAAAGTAAATTACACACACGTTAATTCTTATTTACTTGATAAGCAATCCTACTATGTTTAATTAAGTCCGAACCTTTTATCAAGTAAACATACTTCGTTGTTGTATTGTCTCGATCTCGTATCCATAGACGATCACACGAAGTGTGAACCGGTTTGTTGTATTTTCTCGACTCAGTCCATAGACAATCACTTTCGGAGAAAGGACTTATAGGTGGAAAAGTTTTAGATTGAGGTATATTTGGGTACCCTCGTCTTTTCAATTGGTATCGGAGCAGGCAAACACGAAAAGATCTAACAATTTGTGTTTGGCGCGATCCAACCTATAAGAAATTGAATCTATGTCTGATTCAGTTAACGTTATGCAAGAGTATGACTACTCAAAAGTTGAAGATGTTACTAATTCTTTGACTCATGATCCAAGAGTTGCGAAAACATCTGTGTCCATCTCTGATGGAAAGGAGGATGCTGATAAAGAGTTGGTAAAACTCCTAAAGCCTATAAAATCTCTGTATTCTAAAGTGCCGATATTAAAGACAGAGACAAATCTTCTTAAACAGGAGATCAGAGATAAAGACATTCAACTGAATATTCTAGCCATAGAGAATATGAATCTCACTGTCAAATTAGAAGCTCTTGGTAAATCTCTTTCTCAAGTAAAGGAGACACGTCCTATGACTCTGACTAATGATGTTGCTGTGATTTCTTCTGATGTTGAGAAAACTAAAAGTCCTTGCTCGAGTTTTACAGATTGTGATAAAACCGGTTTAGTCATATCCGAAACAGATCAAGATGATGGTAGTTTGCCTAACTACATCAAATCAGAAGATAAGAAACCATCTTCTATATCTACTGACGATCAAACGGAATCTTGTCTGAAGGAAACTTTGAACCGATTCCGTGTAAGTGATCTTAAGGAATACAATTTTCAGTCACTTGAAAGGAAACTTATACTTCTTCAACATACGGTAGTAAAAATATTGAAAGAAGTTTCTTGTCTTAAAAAACTGAAAGACCAGTCCTCAGTAGAAAGACATATTATACCACTACCCTATAAGATCAACTCAAAAGAGTCAGAGGGAAGAGTTGATAATCGCTTCTGGAAAAAGGTTCCTCCTCACCCATATGGAAACAATTCTAGTTTTGAAAAAGAACGACTCCGGAAGGAAGGGTAAGAGAGAATCTCTGCCAAAAGAAACAATCAGGAATTTCCGATAATTGCTTCAGATAATCACACTGATGTGGATCATAAGGAAGTCCTTAGAATGAGAAAATCATATGAAAATCTCATTGAAAGAATTAAGAGAGATTTATCTATCTCTGAAAATTCTCACGTCAGTACTGTTTCTCCACATGATCATATCTCTAGAGTTAGAAAAGATCATCGTCTTGGGAGAAAATATTTTGGGCAGAAATTTCCGAAGAGAAACATGAACTATGTTTCTGATATTCACTGTAATCTAGAAAAATCTTACTCCGATGCAACTTAGTTGTATCAAAATTGTGCACTCTCATATTTTTCCATGTTCTTATTCATGGATGGGAAAGGCACAATAAAATTAGAGCACATTTGTTTGTGTAGCTGTTTATCAGAAAAGTTGTGACACTTTATGGATAGCTGCGAATCCATGGTTGTCTGAAAAATGTTCATGTTTATCATGTTCTTCCAAAAATAGGTTTTATTTAGAATTTCCGAATTTTAATAAACCTTCCAGCTTGAGAAGTTCGGACAAAGGAAACAAAATATATTCTTTAATATTTTCGGATTCCCCTGATATCTTTCGGTCCAAAAGTTGTCTCTTATTAAAGGGAAACTATCTCTTGCCTGTATTCTGATACCCTGATCAATCCTTTTATATATATATATAACCGAGCATGCCTCCAATAACTCGCGGTATCTCAAAGGCTAATAAGGAGGAAGCTCAAAAGGTTAAAGATTGTCAAGGAATCAATACAGAGAGGAAGAAGAAAAACATATCAAATATCATGTCTGATTATGATTCTGATAGTTCAGTTGGATCACAAGATGAGTCATATATGTTGGCTTACAACTTACAAGATCCAACCAAAACCAAGTGGATTCATTTTGATAGTATGATTGACTATATCCAAGGTTTTGAAGAACTAAGAACCAATCTCATAATAACGGTTCAAAATCAGGACTGGCTCAAGGATAAGATTGAGGAAACAAAAGATGATATTGCTGATATGAAGGTTCAAGTTGAAGAGCTTGAGAAACAGGAAGTGGTTGCAGACAAATCTCTTGAGACATGCTTTAAAAGTTTGAACACTAAAGAAACCTCAACAAGAGCACCACTAGAGATTAAGTTATTTGTTGTAATACTTAATCCAGGAAAATAGACATCAATTTTTGATTTCTTTCAATGATTGTATTAAGTCTATTATGAATAAAACTATCTTATTATGAATATAATTATTTGATTTATAATTTTTCTTGTAATAGTTTTTGATTTACATAGCATGTGCTTGAATGCTTTATGTTATTGCTATGTATGTTTATGGGATGTTTGATTTCGGTTTTCTAACCTTGATATTCGATCTCATAATGTTGTGAACCATTATGGTTTGGGTGACTTTTTGATTTAGCAGGATTAAGTTCTAGCCCATGTTAGTAGGCTTTATCAAAGGATCATGAGGGGTTCTGATAGAAACGATATGTGAAAAAGTCACAATATGTTGAATCGTTTGGTTTAATATAAAAGCGTATGTGTTTCGGGGTTTTCAACCTTTCTCTGGTAAAGTTTGGTTGTTGTTGTTCTTTTTTTTTTGCGTAAGGATGACAACATAATGATATTTCGATATCAATTCTCCCTGGAAGAAGATGTAAACATATTGGAGAAGTGGATGCGAAATTTGAGGTAACAATCTTGTTAGTTAATTATTTTCCAGTTTAAGAAAATCCTGATTTTATTGCATATATTTATTGCTTTTGCTTACCAAAATTTCGACACAATTGATGTTTTATTCCATTATTTGTGTATGGATGTGTGTGTGATTCAATTGGTTCCCGTTAAGAAAAACTATTGTTATCTTGCTTTATTGTGTGGTATCAATTGTTTAGGCTTACAAAATTTCGGTGCAGTTGCGGTGCTTTAATGTCTTTGTTGTTTCAATTGCTTCCGGTTGAGGTGAATAATTATGCAAGTTGATTTATTTGGTTTGTATGAATTGGTTATGGTTTAACGAAAGAAAATGTTTGTGGGATGAAATGTTTAGTCCAATTCGATTCCGGATAAGAGAAACTAAGTTAATTCTGATCTTAGTTAGACTTATCAAATTGGAGGTTTCGGTTATTCAAGTCTAATCGAATGCCTTAACAAGAAATGCTAGTTAACTAACCTACTACTTGTCTTGTTTAAAATTTAAAGGTCTAAGTTATATGGATAATTAGAACCTGATGAGAAAAATAGAGTTATCTTTATTTTGGTCTTATCGAACAAGCGATTGTATTTGTACAATCGATTTAGCAAAGGAACTAAAGTGCTTAGTTGGTTTTTGGTTTGCTAAACTATTAGGGAAAATTGCTTCGGGCAATTGTTTCCTTGGTAACATATCAAAACAAATTACTTTGTAGTTTCGGTTTTGATATTGGTTATTAAAAATGGTGTGTGGAACCCTCATGCTTAACTCTATAGGTTTGCAAGTCTATTTTGAGATTTGTAAGATCCTTTCGGTTTGTCCTTTATTTTTTCGTTTCTTTGTCATTTTGTGACAAAAAGGGGGAGAAATATATGGAGTAAACAAGTGATACTGGTATTGATTTATATTGATTGGTATCACTAAGGGAAAGGACATTAGTGCTTAAACGTTTATCTAACGAAAGAGTGAAAGCATAGAGTAAGGGGGAGTAACATATCATATAGTTGTAGTTATATGGACTACAAAGGGAATAACAAAGACGTGCGGATTGATAAAATCTACCTATCTTACCTTTAGGGGGAGTATTATCTTTGTTATTTTAATGTCAAAAACGGCATTTAAGGATTGAATGTATACATGTTATTGTGTTGTTGAATTCGGGAATCAAGCGTATGTGTAATGAATTCTTTTAATTTGTTTATCCATATGATGTAAAATTTTTGTCACTAAACTTGACTAAGGGGGAGATTGTTAGAGCATAGCTCGGTTGAACCCATCAAGCGTTGGTATGTCAAGTTTGGTTGTCATATTTTAGTGAGCCAAAACTCATTTAAGAGTCGCTTGATTATGTACTAGAGTCAACTTCGTATAGGTTAGCTTGAAAGTATTAGAATACGAGACATTACAAGTATTGCGAAGACTTGAAGAAGTGAAGAAGTGAGGAGCTACAACGACAACATCATCCTTCCACTTGAGGTTAGTGATATTTGACTTGAACTGTTTCACTCCCTAAACGTATCTTTCAAGTCGTGCATATTGAAAACAAAACTGTGAAGCATGAATGATATACTCTAGTTAGACATAGTATTAAGGAATACAATATGAGGTTTATTGCTTAACCATTAAACTTTGTAGATAAGACATCGACATAATTGTTTGAGTTATATTGTGATTATGTATGGGTATAAAGTTAATATTTCATCCTAGGAAACAATGTTTTACATTTGTTTTAAGGAAGTAAATTCATGAACTTGTTTTGTGAATCGAAAGAGAAATCGCCAGGCATTATTGGTATTGTTATTCATTGCATATCTTTTGAACTACTAATATTTGTGATTAGTATAACCGCTCATGACTTTTTTATGTTCTTGGTAAAACTATTCACAAGGTCCTGACTTTTGTATTGGTATGACTTTTATTAGTGAAACCGATCTTAAGTAACCACCTGAGATGGTATGATCGATTTTGTGTTATTGGTATGACCGAATCTGGGTAAAGGGGAACCGATCCTAGTAAGAGGTGCAACCTATCACAAAGGGGAATCGATCCTTGTATGAGGTGCATCAAGTTTTTAGCAGAAAGGGGAACCGATCCAATAGACATGTGCAACACGTTTTTAGGCAAAAGGGAACTGATCATCTGGACATGTGCAGCAAGTACAAGTTAGATACATATATATGTGGGGAACCGATCCTAGTACCTAGTCAACCGAATTTTGGAAAGCTAGTGTGATTATGCACAATACTCAGGTAGAACCGAAACTTGTTTTGTTAGAACCGTTAAACCCATGATTGTTGATTGAGTGTTCTTGATCAATCACATAGTTCCTGAAAGTCATATGAAACAATTATAAACTTGTTTGGAAGTGTGGAAAATCGGTTTCAAGATTGTAAGTATGAAAGAGGACTTACAAAGTAAGGATGTCGACATACTTTGAACATGTGCAGTAACGCTAATCTTTAATTGTTCAAAGTTATTCCTTAATAGCTAAAGGAAGAAAATCCTGGATTGAATAAAATAAATTGAGAATCTCTTATTTAAGGTTTTTAATTTTATTTTAGTAAAATGAAAATTAGTAATGTGCATTTACTAGTTGGAGATTTTCCAAGAGATTTTCAGTCAATATTTTGGACAGAGCATTTCTAGGAACTAGGGAAACCGAATCTGGAATATATTGCATATCTTGAGAATATTTTCTGTTTTGGAAATTCCTTGGTGTCCAAACTTCCTTGGTTTATAAATATGAAAGTTTGCATTTCGAGCAAACTAATCCTCGTACAACAAGAACTATCTCAGTTGTGCTGGTACTGGTGAAGCCGCCTATTCGGAGAGGAGACTAACCTAATTAGGAGAAATCTCGTACAGCCGCAGTTTAAAGTCTTATTTGGGATTGAGAAGCTCTATTAGTACTGTTGGTGGGAAACTAGATAATTGTGGTTTATCTTTTATTTTCGATTGATTTGATTGACTAATGGTGGTTGAACTTTGATTGCACCTAGTTTGTTTATGCTTGAGAATCTTCTCTTATGATATAAGATTCACTCAAACTAGATCGAAGTTTCGACGGGGATCTTTAGACTGTTTGTATATCTAAAGACGTCTTGTGATAATCCATTGTTAACAGACTCAGTTCTGTGCGTGATTGATCACAAGAGATTCAAGTTGATTGTGTGCAGGTGTTTATTGAAGATCTAAGAAGATTTGATGACAAAGAAGACTTTGAAGATTTCTGATTTGGGATTCATAATCTTTGGTGTGCACAATACTTGTTTCGGTATAAGAGGATCCAACTATAATCGGTTTATCCTTGTGGTAGATTAGATTGATTAGTTGTGTAGATCGACATCAATACAATTCTTTGTGATTAAAAGTATTGATTGCAAAATCTTAAGAATTACTTCGGTAGTTGATAATAATATAGATCTAAGAACCTGACGAAGGAGTTTATTGAGATAAACAAAAGATCCTTTGTCGAACTCACATCACTTGGTTGAAGAGAGTTGATACCAAACAGATTTGTTGTTCCGTTACTGTTTGGAATACGAAACAGAGGAATTTTTCAAAGTTCGTGACTTATTGTAAGTTGGAGGCGTGGGAATACAGACGGAACTAAGTGAACTATAGGTTTAGTTGTTTGGTCTCAACTATACGAAGTTGGTTTGATTTTGTATAGCGGCTTAATCCTGAGACTATTCAATTCTGGACAAGGTCCCGGGGTTTTTCTGCATTTGCGGTTTCCTTGTTAACAAAATCTTGTTGTATCATTTACTTTTATTTTCCGCAATTATAATTGTTGTTATTATAATTTAAAGTAAATTACACAAACGTTAATTCCTATTTACTTGATAAGCAATCCTATTGTGTTTCGTTAAGTCCGAACCTTTTATCAAGTAAACATACTTCGTTGTTGTATTGTCTCGATCTCGTATCCATAAACGATCACACGAAGTGTGAACCGATTTGTTGTCTTGTCTCGACTCAGTGCATAGACAATCACTTTCGGAGAAAGGACTTATAGGTGGAAAAGTTTTAGATTGAGGTATATTTGGGTACCCTCGTATTTTCAGTTAGGGAAATTCGAATCCACATAACCTATAGGTTTTTTCATATAAACATCTGAAAAAATGGGGGTCTAACAACCACACCCAATATTTCGCTTAGCAATCTGTATGGACTAACTCCAATATACTTTCAAGAGAATCAACTAGACAGTCACACTCAATCTTAAGAAAAGTATATCAAAGAGTTATATCTCTATTTATCAATTCAATCTGCAATCAAACAAATAGGGATTTGCGATCCCGATTTAATATAAGAAATAACTTGGACGGTATCAAAAACCAATATCCAAGTATTAATCAATTTAATCAACAAACAAAGGTTAGATTCACAATTGATTGAAGTCACGCACAACCTGTGATATTTCAATTATATAAACAAATATAACCCGGAAAAGAAATAACACAGACACCAGAAGTTTTGTTAACGAGGAAACCACAAATGTAGCAAAACCCCGGGACCTAGTCCAGATTTGAAAACCACACTGTATTAAGCCGCTACACACACTAGTCTACTCCAAGTTAACTTCAGACTGGAATGTAGTTGAGCCCTAACCAATCTCAGACTGATCAAGGTACAGTCGCGTTCCTTACGCCTCTAGAACCATGCCAGATTCAACGCACTTGATTCCCTTAGCTGATCTCAACCACAACTAAGAGTTGCTACGACCCAAAGTCGAAGACTTGATAAACCAATCTGTCTCACACAGAAAAGTCTATTGAATAGATAAATCTATCTCCCAAAGATAAACCTATGAATTTTGTTCCGTATTTTGATAAATCAAGGTGAACATGAATCAATTGGTATACCAGACTTATATTCCCGGAGAACTTCCTAGAAATATCAATGACCTCACAATAATTTTAATCGTATGGTAGTGAAACAAGATATTGTGGAATCACAAACGATGAGACGAAGATGTTTGTGACTACTTTTTATCTTTCCTATGGGAGATTAAATCTCAAGCAAATCTTAGAGAAGATAGTACTCAATCACGATAGAAAACAACAAGATCAGAACATGCAACTACAGAGAAAATAGTTGGGTCTAGCTTCATAATCCCTATGAAGTCTTCAAGTCGTTAACCTACAGGGTTTCGTGAAAAACCTAAGGTTAAAGGAGAATCGACTCTAGTCGCAACTAGTATCATACAAGAGGTGTGGGGATTAGGTTTTCCAATTGCTAGAGTTGTCCCTTATATAGTCTTCAAATCAGGGTTTGTAATCAATGCTACCTTGGCAACAAGCATTCAATATTCACCGTTAGATGAAAACCTGATTAGACTCAAGCTAATATCTTTCAACCGTTAGATTGAACTTAGCTTGTTACACACAAACGAAAAGTGACTTCATTTAGATATGAGTAACCGTACCCAAACTTGTACACCTTTGTTGGTTCAATAATAGTTAACCAAAGTTAGCCATATGAACACTTTCATATCAACCATATTCATCTTAACCATAACTAGTTCAAATGATTCAAATGAAACTAGTTCTAGAGTTGTTCAATTGTTTATATTCTCATACTAGTACAACCGTTGCCACGGTGGAAGGGCCGACCAAAGAACGTGACGAAACAACACCACTCATGATTGCATGGATTCAGATTTGTTAAGGAAATTTTTTTTGTAAGAGAGATGTTTGGACAAACTTTATCATAATTCTAATTTGTAAAACAAAATTGTATTAGTATTAAGTTGATAATGTAAAAGACAGTCCCAGAAAACTGGCCGAAAATTGGTCGGCAAATTCGCCGGCAAAGTGATTCAGGTGATCAGAAAATGTATCTCAGGTGACTTGTCAAATAACAATCAACGGCAAAACTGACGGACGACTAACGTTCACTGACGACGTCTGAGTCAGGGTCTGAGTTACTGAGTTAAGATTTGACTAGTACTAGACCAGGCCAGTTGCAAAGGTGAAACTGCAAAATTGCGCCATTATAGTGCACTATCCTTCGTTGTAGCTTCTATCAGCTCAACTGCAATAACTTCACTGCATCATCCACTTCCATTCCATACCATAACCACCGACTTTCCTGCAGCTCTTGAACCTTCTTAAAACACCACAACGAGCATTCAATCTCAGGCCAACCAACAACCCACTCATTCATTTCATGCCTGCAAGTCCACTAGCTCCAGTTCCTACGACTACTCAGCTGCAATCTCTCACCGATTCAATCCTGGTAGCAACACAGCAACCCCTCATCTCAGCTACACAAACAACACCGGAAACCCCATGTACATCTCAACTACACCACTCAAACATCATTCTCTCATACCTGCACCATTTCTAACTGCACAGTTTCAACCCTAAACATTCATCTAAAGCATACAATCTCAACCACCAGACCACTACAACACCAGACTCCTTTCTCCATCTCAACTTCATTTTTAACAACAACATCATCTACTCTCCATTAGAATTTCAAGACAAACTAGACCCAACAGCACCTGCTCTTCTTGGAGTTCCAGTTTAATCACCACCTGAAGTGCTACTTTCCCTCCGTAGTGGTTTGGTGCTTTGTTATTCAGTCACGAATGAAACCACTTTAAATCATCATAATTCAAGTTGTGAGAATAGCACATGAATGTCTTCCAGTAGAAAAAGAGTTCAAAGACCACTGTTGCTGCTAGATCTTGACGCAGTGAGCATGGTAATGTAAAGAATCCACACTACGTAAACACGTGTACCACACTGACATAACCACCTGCATTACGCTATCATCTAATCACACAGTCGACAAAAACAAGTTCTCTTGGAAATTCAATTAGCAAAACACAGAACTCCTCATGAACACATAATATACCCAACTGCTTATTGATGAACTTTGCGTCGCTATAATCGACTTCGGGGCCATCTTTCACTTTGTAATGTAGATCAATCACCATTTCCTTTCTCTAAAGCATGTTGGGAAAGAAGTCCAATGATTGAATATGCAAACTATCCCTGCAAAGGACAAATGATTATAGAGAAATTTCGCTCGAACTATCTCTGCAAAAACTGGAATGCACATGACATATCAGCACTTCACAAGTAGGTTTTGCTGAGTACAAGGAATTTATAGCTATCGTGTACCAAATTTCACAAAATCACATATATAACAACAATTGTATACAGACAAAATTGTGTTGCGCAAATTGCTGCCCAGTATACAAACAAAAGCTTAATCAATTTTCTCAAATCGACTCAGAGATTCAAATGAGTCAGAATATTTGATTACCCTAACGTTCAACAATCAAAAATCCAAAGCAAAGCAAAGACGTCTACGTAAAAAGAATGAATTCCAAAGTAATGTAGAACTGAGAGTGTCGTACGTATAACCAATGATATCGATGTAAATCCAATTCACTGTTATTGTAAGTTACCCATTTCAAATTCTCAGACCTTGGATTTAATTCTTCAATTAATTTCGAATTCCGATGCAAAAACCTAACTCTTCACTTCAAACAGCAGCGACCATTCCCATTCTTCCCGATGTTAATCGATGGCAGCATTCACATCTTTTACTTCGAATGATTCTCAATTTCTATCCTCAATCATTTCTATCTTCAATCATATTTGATTAATCTTCTCTGTCTCGATCTCCACTCTCGGTTTCATGGCTCAAGAAGAAAGAAGAACGAAGAAGGAAAAAAGAAGGAGGAGGTGGTCGGAATTTGATCCTACAACCTTTAGGTCACTTTACCTCTGGTTTTACTAAAATGCCCCTCAACAATTAAAACATTTCCAACCTCCGTGTCCTTTTTTCTGCCCACGAAATTTACGCAACTAACCTTCATTTTGTGTTGTATTTACGCTAATTTTAGTGAGAAATGGAAACATGGAGGGGCATTCTTGGTTTTTCAGCATGGACCATTTTCAATCTTTTTGTGTTAATTGATCACTTACATTTGACAAAAAAGTCGCCATATAAGGTCCTCCCTCGCTTCGGTCGGTCGGCCCAACAAGTATACAAGACACAATTGAAGCAAAATCGATTTTGATTCACTTGAATCAAGTCATGAACATTATAGCCACGGTTTGCAAAAGATTGCATTCCTTATTATTAAATGTATTAGTTCATGAACAAACCGATTTTAGAACATAACCTACTCAAGTATGCAAATGGGTACGCATACCTAAGTAGCCGGACTTTGTTTGGGTTCGCCAATATGTGAACGGGTACGAATACCTTCCAAACTCAGCAGAAATTCCCGGACCTGAACCTCACGCCAGTACGCGTACCGGTATGCGTACAAGGTTCCCGGACTTTCACTAAACCAAACAGTACGCATACGGTTATGCATACTATGGTTCCCGGACTTGGATTACATATATGCAAGTACGCATTCCATTTCAATCATTGGAACATTCTCGGAAGACGACAATAGATGTCTCACACAAACTATTAGCTTCAAAGCAATTTTCAAGTGATCGAATGATCAATACGAAACATTCCGAGTCTACATCAAATGACTGTCTCACACAAATCATGTAAGATGTTACAAGGCGATTTTCACATGATCATCTTTTGACTTTCCTCAAGAATATAAGATGAACTTGGCTAAAGCGAAAGCTTACCAACACATATTTCGGGAAATATGTAAGCGAGTTAAACTCAACTCGAAATATCAAATGTGCATAATTGAAGTCTATATAGCTATACGACTTTTGTCTCAAATAGGAGATAGAGTAGATATATTTTTGAGTGATAGATGAGTTCAAGTCTCACATACCTTTTGTTGATGAAGTTCCACAAGATCCCCTTACTAGTTCTTCATCTTCAATCGATGAACGCCGTGAAGTCTAATGCTCAACTACACTTTATATCCTAATCTGAGACTTAGCTATAAGTAGACTAGAAATCAAGACTTATAGTTTTGGCAACTAAACTTGACAAACAAGCTTGAGATAACAAAACTTGAGAGTTCGACTGAGCAGTGCTCTAACAACATCTTCTTCTAAAACACCATGTAAGAAGGCATTCTCCATATCAAGTTGGCGTAAAGGCCAGTGGTTCATAACTGCAATTGACAGCACTAGATGGATGGTACAAGGTTTTATTACCGGACTGAATGTCTCCCCATAGTCGATCCCCTCTTGCTGGTGAAACCCTTTCGCCACTAATCGAGCCTTGTAGCGTTCAATACTGCCATCAGGGTTTGCTTTATGCGAAATACCCATTTATAGCCTACAATATTCATGCCCAATTCAACTTTAACCAATGACCATGTTCCGTTTCTAATTAGCGCATTAATTTGAACATCCACAGCATTGCGCCACTTAGAATTTAAGCAAGCTTTGGAGTAGCATGTTGGCTCCATAAAATCTTAATCTTGCAAGGGTGCTTTGTAGCAGTCAGGCAAAGTTTCTGAATTGGCTTCGTTATACCCTTCTTAGCACGCGTTACCATCGTGTGACCCTGTTGTTGCTCAGATGTCTGAACATGTTGTTATGTAGGTTGATTGATGTGAACTGACAAAGCAGGCGAAGGTATATCCTGAGTTGCACTTACAGTTGCTTGTGCATACACATCTGGAGTGATTGCAACATCAGTTGGAAAGTTTGTTCGTAATGGTTCTGACACATCAGGTTGAACCAATTGTAGAGCTACTGGTGCTGCTGGACTGAATATTGGAGAAGCTAATATGTGCGTGCTGGTGTACTTAGTTTGCTGACAAGGCACGGATTCCGGCTGCTGAGATGGAGTGAATGGGAATGAGTTTTCGACAAACCTTACATGCCGAGAGATGTATTGCATGTTTGTTGGACGATGAAGACTAACATATCCTTATTATATCCTATGAAGACACAAGGTACAAATCTATAGGCTCTAACTTATTAGATTTATATGGTCGAAGATAAGGATAAGCTAAGCAACCAAAGACACATAAAAATGAGTAATCTGGTTGTTTGTGAAACAAAAGCTCAAGGGGAGTTCTAGACTCATAAACTGATTTAGGTACCCTATTGATAAGATAACATGTTGTTGTTTGAGAGTAAAAACTGGTTCTACTGTTTTTTGGTAAATTTGGGGTGTGTTGATGAGAAACGAATTCAAACCCTAAACAAATGCACTGCACATGAGTACTTTTAGATTCGAGAGATCAATATGTAAGACTCTAGCCTAAACCAAGAAATGGTCGTTCCAGATTCAATTCGGTCACAAGGTGAAGGAGAAGGGTTGATCTTATGGATGGAAGCGGAGAAGGTGTTTGAGATCAGAGTGTTGAATTATGAAGGTGTGGCTGTTTATGACTTATGTATCAGAAAATGGTTTCTGGATACTTGTGTTGATAACACTTGTGTTCTCTGTTCGTTTAAATAGGTTTTCAACCTATTTATACAAGTCATTGAGCGCACCATGATCTCTTAGGCAGTGGAGGAAGTTAAGTAGTGGAGAAGTGGGTTTGTGAAGAAGGTCGTGATCATCGTGTTTCTGTTATGAGGGAAGATTAATCACACGTTCACCCACTATCTCATTGTTGTTAACCGTCCGTTCTTTCCTGACACTTTCTCGTAATGGGCGCATTGCACGCCGCACTTTGTAAACCGCCAGACCAATACCCCATTGAGCATCCCCCAGTTTGTGACATGTTTGATGTCTCGAGTAAGTGGGTCGAGTAGTGGGACTCGTTGCTGAAAGCAGCACACAGTGTTTTTGGTCAAATAATAAATTATTTGTGAAACCAATATTTATAAAGCATTGCTTATAATCGATATATGTAAAGCATTGTTTTCGAATAAGAAGCTGAAAATAATCGATGTGTTAGAAGCATCGCTGTTTTTGAGCTCGATCGAATCAGTCACGGATTGAGCGTCTTAAAAGTAGCACGACCGGTCATCTTTGGGTGATCGTTTGAGGACCCTATAGGCGTGCTATGACTTTTGTCAATCACTTCATGTGGAGGAAGAGTTGCCAGCGATCACAATGCTGCTTGGTTAGTTTTCTGAAAATAAATATACACTGTCCGACTAGGATGGCGAAGTTGGACGGTGGTGATTGATTTGCGGCAGTTGTATATTGTCGTTGATGTAATTTAGGGTTTAAGGGCTGTGTGACCCTCCCTATTTTGGATAGTCGGATCAAAGTACTGGACATTGATCCGAACAGGCCGCTTGGCCATGTGTGAAGATGAGCCGCTAGTGAGTGCGTTGACATCTCGTGGGTTATCTAAGATCGGATCAAGCCACTAGATTTGGCTGGCGAAGATGAGTGGTCACGATCGATTTGTGATAGTAGCATACTGCCGCAAACATGAATTAGGGTTTAGAACATCTGCGACTACTATAGTTCAATCGAGCGATTCGATGCGTTATTGACTTCTCACAGGCAAGTCGATTGAATTGTAATGAAGTTGGACCGGCGGTGAACTCATGTCCACCTTCTTGGTCGTTTGAAACGCAATCTAAGCCGTCCAACTAGGCTGGCTAAGTTGGACGGACAAGACTGATTTGCGATAGTAGTGTGTTGCCTCACAACATTTTTTAGGGTTTTCAAACGGCGTGTTCTCCCTACTTTGGGTCGGCGATTTGATGTGCTCTAGTCTTGTTACGATCAAGTCGATCTACCAAGTGTGGAGTTGGGTCGATGGTGAACACGTTAGCACTTCGTTAATTATTCGAAGGAAAATCTAAGCCGTCCAACTAGGCTAGCTAAGATGGGAGGTCGTGATGTTTTGAGACCGTTTTGGGCGGTATTAGCTCGTTTGAGCTATTTTTCAACAGCGCGATCATCCTACTTTGGGCATTGGTTTTGATGCGCCTACGGATTATCGGGTGAGGTTCGATCGGCTAAAGATGAAGGTGAGTTGCCGGTGAACACAACGACGCCTCTTTGATCGTCCAAAACACAATCTACGCCGTCCAACTTGGCTGGCTAAGTTGGACGGATGTGATGCTTCTAAGACCGTCATGGTCGGTCTAGCTCGTTTGAGCCTTATTTTTAATAGCGTGAACGTCCATGTTCAGGCCATCGTTTGAGTGTGCAGCGGGTGAGCTAGGAGTTTCGACTGGCAGGGATGCTAGTGGGCCCACCAGTGTTTATCGTGACGATCGCCTAGTCCTCTTAGGAGTAGGCTATACCTATTAAATTTTGTGGCCAAATCATGTGGTCGTGATCGTTTCTTAAGACTGATATGGAAAGTCTGTATTTCTCTTAAGGAATTTAAACGCGTTCGATCGCGCTAAGTTTTAATTAAAAGGTGTATAAACACGCTAATCTCTTTGTCAGAGGATGATGCAGCATATGTGAGTGTTTTCATGCAGATCTCAATACTGACACTTCGGGAGACTCATGCTACTCTGCTGAGAGTGAACATTTAATCGTCATGTCATGTCAATATTGAGAGTTGGACTGGGAACATAGCATAGGAAAATACTAGGCAAGTCATGCACTAGTGAATAATGCTGGCGAAAGATAAAATTCACAGAATATTTTGGGATTGCTGTTGCACGCACCATTCTGAGTAAATTTCATATATATAGATATATTGTATTGATCAATACATATGTGAGCGAAGAGGCTTAAGTACTTATTGATTTTAAATGGCTTATGTTCCTTTGCATAATGACAACGCATTAAATACAGGGTTTATGATTTTAGCCCTTGCTAAAAACCACCATCAACATTAAGTCCCCTGCTTAGTACGTAACAGTTACATTGTTGCGGGGTAAGCACTAGATTGTGACAAATACAGGTAAAACTTATGAGACAAAGTTAAATGTTACCAGGAGAGATGGGTCGTCCTGTCCTTGGAACATGTCACGTTCAAGAGGCATCCAGGTAAGCGTTCCCCTATCATGATGTCAGTTGGCCTCAGGTATATTAGGCATACTGTTGGTTGGGATCTCAAACTGCATTCCAAGTACCTTTTAAATCTGAGTTTCGTTCGAGAGCGCGTACTAGCTTTCCTGGCTTCGGTTAGCATAGAGGAAAACTGGAGTCGCGATGAAGCATCTCAGCTAACAAGTGCTAGGGCTGAAAGGTTTGCTGCCCGGCTAAAATGAAGGAGGGCGGAGCATAACATGAACTCCTGGATAAACATGAATACCATTTTCATGACGACGTCATAATCCTCGACTCTGATGTGGACGAGCCCTATCATGAGGAATATCCTTAAAAGGCTGCTGAAGCAATTTCTGAAAAAGATGTTGAAGTATCTCAAGAGGATGTTGAAACGGCTTCCGGAGAGAATTTTGAAGCAGCTCCGGAGAGGACTCTAGTGAAGGTGCCATTTCCCCTGGCGTTGATGGCACTTCTTTGATATTTAGTAGTCTTTATTTCATGTGGCTGGAGCCAGGGCTTGATCGAATAATAATCCCTCATTCATGCTTGAAACTTTAAACGTAGCGCTCCTCGGTAAGGTTGGAGTAGAGCCTGTGTACATGATTTTGCAATATGAGCTCTCTCATTCTTTTGTTTGATATTCCCCTTGAAGACTACACGCTTCTTGAAGATTTGTGGCGTGCCGGCTAGGTAGGTAGAAGGATGGACGCTGTGCCGCGAATCTTTAAGGACTTCGTTCCAAGCAACATCTTTTGAACCGTCTTCTGAATCTTGGATGGTTGTATGGAATGGGATGCGATGAACAGTCCCCGGTTACACTTCAGATTCGATGGCATAGCTGGATACGTGAAAACATCTCCGATTTGTACTTTTGGAGTCTTTGATGCACATGTACGTCTTCATGTTGAGAATTTTCTGCGGATCGTAAGGCTTCAACAATGATGATGCTGATATTAGAAATAAACCGGTTGAGGGACGTGAAGGCATCATGTGCTGGCAGTCCCCAGGTGTAATTATCTCGAGCTTATTTTCTCTTGAAAGACGTACTTCCATTGCATTTTCTGGTAAGGTGTTGGAGCGTCTTCGGCCTTTGAAGAGAGCGCTGAAGCGTATTTTTCTGGAGAGAGCACTGAAGCGGCTTCAGGAGAGAGTGTGCGTTGAAGCGGATTCTGGAGTGCTTGAAGCGGCTTCTGGAAGAGTGCTAAAGCGGCTTCGGGAGAGATAGCGTTGAAGCGGCTTCGGGAGAGAGAGCGTTGAAGCGTCTTCGGGAGAGAGAGCGTTGAAATGACTTTAGGAGAGAGCGTTGAAGCGGCTTCTTCTGGAGAGAGCATTGAAGCAGCTTCAGGAGAAGCGTTGAAGCGGCTTCTTCTGGAGAGAGCGTTCAAGTGGCTTTAGGAGAGAGCGTGCGTTGAAGCGGCTTCTGGAGAGAGCGTTGAAGCGGATTCAATAGAGAGCGTTGAAGAGGCTTCTTCTAGAGAGAGCGTTGAAGCGGCTTCAGGAGAGTGTGTTGAAGCGTCTTCAGGAGATAGCGTTGAAGTGGATTCTGGAGTGTGCGTTGAAGTGGCTTCTGGAGTGTGCATTGAAGCGGCTTCTTCTGGAAAGAGCGTTGAAGCGGCTTCTGGAGAGAACTCCAGTGAGGGCGCCCTTAACCCTTGATTTCGAAAAATGAGTTCTTCCCATTCTTCCGAGGTGATACGATATGGCAGATGGGAAGACGACACATAAATAGTGTTGGCCGGAAAGTCGTGTTTTCTCCTCATGGGAAAGAATATTGTTTCTATTGTAACATCTCGACGCATGGAACGCTCTCTTCCGGTGATTCGAAATAGGGGAGATAACAATAATGGTTAAGGATTCGACCAACCTTCAGTTTGATTTTCCTTTGAAAATTACATGCTTCTTGATTGACTGTCTCTCTTGTGTTGAAGAAGTCCTTGACTGACGGCGAAGGAATTTGCCGCTGAGCCTCAGTATCCAGTTCACGTGGTTCTATCCCGTATGGTCGATGGGTTGACCATAATGAGGGTATCACTCTTTTGCATCCGTGTTGATGACTATGTACAAAACCAGTTGGTTGGAGCTTGGATGGCTATAATCAAGATTCTTGACAGGGACGAGTTATGACTACAGGCACAAACCTTGGCAGTGACGAGTGGTGGTTACGGCCATGGATCTTGAAAGGAAGGAACGGCATCTACGATCACTGACCTTGATCGATCACGACCATGAATATTGACGGGCTTTAATAAATCACACATACGAGTTTATTCTCCCTTCTTTTTTTTTGTGAAGTAGCTCTTCCCTGATTCCCTGTGTGCGGAAACTTGCCCATTGTTGTTTGCATAAATTCCATCATGGTCTGTACGATTTCGTGGACGGAGTCCCAGGAACTATGCAACTCCTGACGGGAAGAGGGTCTCTGCGAATTCCCTCAGTGCCTAATCGAAGTTCTCCTACATCTGTGGTAACGACAGTATTTGGGATTTGTCATTTGTTCATGAGTTGGTGGTCCCATGATAGGAGGTAGTTTGATGGCATCATCTTGAATCCATACTTCCAGGAGTTCAATCACTTCATCGATCGGGAACGGGAACTTTGGAGCACCATCTCCAGTTTCTTGTTGTTGTGCAGGAGTCTTTAGTCGCGTCCTTTCGGGATGGGGTCGTCTGATGTGCTGGTGCTGCACATTTGAGTTGTTGTTCTGCAACTGGAGATTTTATCTTTCCTCCTACATTCACCACGCTTACATAGGGTTGTTTGTTGTATTGTTTGTTGATGAGGCGCCTGTTTCCTCGAATCTCACGTGTATCTTCATTCCTGGCGGGCCTCATTCCTTCCAGCAAGGATGGTGTTGTTGTAGCCAATCGCTTAGCAGCTTCATGAAGTTTAGAGAATGTCTGGAAGCGCAGGTTCTCCAGTAAAGCGCGATAGACAGGTGGCATGCCATTAATGCACAACTCTAATAATTGGTGTTCAGTCACATTTGGATCATAGTGCTTGAATCCAATTGGCTTTACAGTTTGGTGTAATGTTGTTGTACCAGGTGTACGCTCTCCCGGTAAGTGACTTTGAGAACTCTTTCAGGCGGAGGACATGATTGTATTCGTGCTCTTCTAATGACTCCAGAAAATGAGAGATGTGTTCACGAGCATTACCAGTTCCGTCATAAAGGAAAAATTGAGGACAGGAGTATCCTCTCGAAAGAGGAACTCTTTGCACATCAGGAGGATACGGAGATTGATGTTGGTGCATGTCCATAGGGTTTTCCTTGCTTCGATTTTGGAGGAGACGCTTCAAATCCTCACGTGTGATGAAGTTGGACGGCTGATTCCTTTCTCTTGGGAGCTCAGGAGCAACACGAACTTCCTCATCCATGAACGCACGCTCTGTTGAAGTGCTTGCGCCAAAAGTGTTGAAAGTACTCTTTATTTTCTCCACGGGATGACACAGCTCTTGTGGTAGTCGTTCGGTTAACGTCTTGAGGAAAGTGAGTACCTCTTTATGAGTTGTGGCCATGTCCGTCTGAGCCTTAGCGAGAACTTCTTGTCTTTCCATCAAATCGAAAATGGTAATAGGGGGTAATCCTCCTCTGGCTCCTCCAGTCTCTCGTCCTGATGGGGAAGTGGCAGTAGCTCTAGTAACAACCAAGGGCGTTAAGCTCGAAGAAACATTGGGAGTGACGGCAGCAGCTCTGGCTCTGGTGATTGGAGGCGTCACGCTTAAGGGAATGTTTCCTGCGCCGTTGGTATTGGTGGTTGAGGATGTAGTGCCACGAGACGTGTTTATCGTGCTGGTAGGCTGTATAGTGGTGTCGTCGGCAGGAATGTTGACACCAGAGGTGTTGTCAGCGCCAGTAACATCGGGATTTGTCGCTGATCCAGACCTAAGATCCACCATCTTGAATTTGAGAAAAATTGAAATGAAATTTGAAAATTGATCTTGTAACCGAGAGATTAATCACCCACTGCGGTCGCCAATTGTTTGAGGGTAAAAACTGGTTTTGTTGTTTTTTGGTAAATTTGGGGTGTGTTGATGAGAAATGAATTCAAACCCTAAAAAAATACACTGCACATGAGTACTTTTAGATTCGAGAGATCAGTCTATAAGACTTTGGCCTAAACCAAGAAATGGTCGTTCCAGATTCAATTCGGTCACAAGGTGAAGGAGAAGGGTTGATCCTAGGGAGGGAAGCGGAGAAGGTGTTTGAGATCAGAGTGTTGAATTATGAATGTGTGGTTTTTTATGACTTGTGTATCAGAAAATGGTTTCTGGCTACTTGTGTTGATAACACTTGTGTTCTCTGTTCGTTTGAATAGGTTGAAAACCTATTTATACAAGTCATTGAGCGCACCCTGATCTCTTCGGAAGTGGAGGAAGTTAAGTAGTGGAGAAGTGGGTTTTTGCAGAAGGTGTTGATCATCATGTTTCCGTTATGAGGGAAGATTAATCACACGTTCGCCCACTATCTCATTGTTGTTAATCGTCCGTTTTTTCCTGACACTTTCTCGTAATGGGCGCGTTGCACGCCGCATGCTGTAAACCGCCAGACCAATACCCCAGTGAGCATCCCCCAGTTTGTGACATGTTTGATGTATCGAGTAAGTGGGTCGAGTCATGGGACTCGTTGCTGAAAGCAGCACACAGTGCTTTTGGTAAAATAATAAATTATTTGTGAAACCAATATTTATAAAGCATTGCTTATAATCGATGTATGTAGAGCATCATTTTCGAATAAGTAGATGAAAATAATCGATGTGTTAGAAGCATCGCTGTTTTTGAGCTCGATCGAATCAGTCAAGGATTGAGCGTCTTAAATGTAGCACGACCGGTCATCTTTGGGTGATCGTTTGAGGACCTTATGGGCGTGCTATGACTTGGTCAATCACTTCATGTGGAGGAAGAGTGGCCAGCGATCACAATGCTGCTTTGTTAGTTTTTTGAAAATAAATCTACACCCCGACTAGGCTAGCGAAGTTGGACGGTCGTGATTGATTTGCGGCAGTTGTATATTATCGTTGATGTAATTTAGGGTTTAAGGGCCGTGTGGCCCTCCCTATTTTGGCTAGTCGGATCAAAGCACTGTACATTGATCCGAACAGGCCTCTTGGCCGTGTGTGAAGATGAGCCGCTAGTGAGTGCGTTGACATCTCCTGGGTCATCTAAGATCGGATCTAAGCTACTCGATTTGGCTGGCGAAGATGAGTGGTCACGATCGATTTGTGATAGTAGCATACTGCCCCAAATATGAATTAGGGTTTAGAACATCCGCGACTACGCTAGTTCAATCGAGCGATTCGATGCGTTATTTACTTCTCACAGGCAAGTCGATTGAATGGTAATGAAGTTGGACCGGTGGTGAACTCATGTCCACCTTCTTGATCGTCTGAAGCGCAATCTAAGCCGTCCAACTAGGCTGGCTAAGTTGGACGGACACGACTGATTTGTGACAGTAGTGTGTTTCCTCACAGCATTTTTTAGGGTTTTCAAACGGCGTGTTCCCCCTACTTTTGGCCGGCGATTTGATGTGTTCTGGTCTTGTTATGAGCAAGTCGATCGACCAAGTGTGGAGTTGGGTCAATGGTGAACACGTTAGCACTTCGTTAATTATTCGAAGGAAAATCTAAGTCGTCCAACTAGGCTTAAGCACTCATTGCTTTTAAATGTCTTATGTTCCTTTGTAGAATGACAGCGCATTAAATACAGGGTTTACGATTTTAGACCTTGAACTAAAAACCACCATCAACAGCTGTCGAGTAGGCTTCAGACCAAAAGGTTTTTGCCATGTTTGCATGAAAATTAAGAGCCATACCGCTTTCAGTCGCATGCCTGATGCGACGCTCAACAATCCCATTTTGAGCTGAAGTACGGGGATAAGAAAATCTATGTTGTATTCCTGAATTATTCAAATAGGAAGTGAACTTTTTATACTCCAAAGCATCATCTGACTGGAAAACCTTTATTTTATGCTCAGTAATGTTTTCTATTTGTTTGTGAAATTGAATAAAAATAGGTAAAGCATCAAATATTTGAACCAAAGGAAATGAGAGAAAACATCTATTATGAGCATATAGAGAAACCCAAATATCTGATACAATTAAACTCAAAGGTTTATAAAAAGTAGTGGTACTAACTGAAAAAGAAAGCTTCTTGTTAGACCAGTGCTCGGTCGAACTTGCAAGTGTTGCCATCTCAAGCTTGTTTGTCAAATTTAGTTGTCAAAACTATAAGTCTTGATTTTTAGTCTACTCATAGCTATATCTCGGATTAGATAGAATGTATAGTTGAGCTTTAGACTTCACGGCGTCCATCGATTGAAGACGAATAACTACTAAGGGAGCTTGTGGAACTTCATCAACAAAAGGTATGTGGAGACTTGAACTCATCTATCACTCAGAAGTCTATTTCTATTCTATCTCCTATTGAGACAAAAAGTCGTATAACTATATAGACTTTACATTATACACATTTGATATTTTGAGCTGAGTTTAACTCGCTTACATATTTCTCGAAATATGTGTTGGTAAGCTTTTGCTTTAACCAAGTTCATCTTTTATTCTTGACGAAAGTCAAAAAATGATAATGTGAAAATCTCCTGATAACATCTTACATGATTTGTGTGAGACGGTCATTTGATGTAGACTCGGAATGTTTCGTATTGATCATTTGATCACTTGAAAATTGCTTTGAATCTAATAGTTTGTGTGACATAGCTATTCTTGTCTTCCAAGAATTTTTCAATGATTGAAATGAAGTTTAGAACAATTAACCATTGATTGAAGTCCGGGAATTTAGTATGCATACTCGTATGCGTACTGATTCAACAGTTGAAGTCCGGGAACTATAGTATGCATACCTGTATGCATACTGATTCAACTGAGTTCGGTCATGAATGATAGTATGCGTACCCGTTTTCATACTGGCGAACAAGACCAAGTATGGGAACTTAAGTATATTTACATACTCATGAAAAAATACATTTATATAATAAGGATTGCAATCTTTGCAAACCGTGGCTATAATGTTCATGAGTTGATTCGAGTGAATCAAATTCGATTTTGTTTCAATTGTGTCTTGTATACTTATATGAGAATATAAACAATTGAACAAATCTATAACTAGTTTCATTTGAGTCATTTGAACTAGTTGTGATTAAGATGAACAAGGTTGATATGAAAGTGCTCATATGGCTAACTTTGGTTAACTATTGTTAAGCCAACTATGTGTACACGTTTAGGTACGGTTACTCATATCTAAATGAAGGCACATTTCATTTGTGTGTAACAAGCTAAGACAATCTAACGGTTGAAAGATATTAGCTTGAATTTGATCAGGTTTTCATCTAACGGTGAATATTGAATGCTTTGTTACCAAGGTAGCATTGATTGCAAACCCTGATTTAAAGACTATATAAGAAAGAACTCTAGCAACTGGGAAACCTAATCCCCACACCTTCTGTGTGATACTAGTTGCGACTAGAGTCGGTTCTCCTTTAACCTAGGTTTTTCCTAAAGTCATTATAGGTTAACGACTTAAAGACTTCATTGGGATTCTGAAGCCAAACCTAACTATTTTCTCTATAGTTGCGTGTTCTGATCTTACTTTGTTCTATCATATTGAGTACTATCTTCTATAAGATTTGCTCGAGATTTAATCTCTGATAGGTAAGATAAAAAGTAATCACAAAGCTCTTTGTCATATTCTTTGTGATTCCGCAATATCTTGTTCCGCTACCATACGGTTAAGATTATTGTGAGGTGATTGATATTACTAGGCTGTTCTTCAGAAATATAATTCCGGTGTATCAATTGATTCATGTTCACCTTGATTTATCAAAAGAAGGAACAAAAAAACTAGTAGGTATTTCTTTGGGAGACAAATTTATTTATTCAATAGACTTTTCTGTGTGAGACAGATTTGTTTATCAAGTCTTCGAATTTGGGTCGTAGCAACTCTTAGTTGTGGGAGAGATCATCTAAGGGAATCAAGTGCGTAGAGTCCTGCTGGGATTCAGAGGCGTAAGGAATGCGACTGTACCTTAATCAGTGTGAGATTGGTTAGGGCTCAACTACATTCTAGTCCTAAGTTAACTTGTAGTAGGCTAGAGTCTATAGCGGCTTAATACAGTGTGATGTTCAAATCTGGACTAGGTCCTAGGGTTTTTCTGCATTTGCGGTTTCCTCGTTAACAAAACTTCTGGTATCTGTGTTATTTTCCGCATTATATTTTCTATATAATTGAATATCACAGGTTGTGCGTAGTTCAATCAATTGGTAAATCCAACGTTTGGTTGTTGATTGAAATTGATTGACGCTTGGTGATCAATGCTTAATAATGCATATTTGTAGATCAATTTGTTGTCTTTTGTCACATCTAAGGCGCTTTACTGTCCTATTTTAAGCCAAATTGGGTATTTTGCATCTTGAGGCATCAATAGTCGTTTTATGTTGTAAAAATTGATAATTTGTGTTTGTTTGTATTTTTAGGAAAATAAAGAGAGCTTGGTTAGCAGAACTATCGCGAAAAGTTGAAATGTGGTCCAAATGGTGGCTAAGAAGTTGAAGGAAATTCAAGTGCGCAATGGTACCATTGGACTTGCATGGCCAAAGTGAAAGTCCAAGTGTTGTTCACGTTCAAAGAAAAGAAAACAAAAGAATTTCACTCTCAAATACCTAAGCTAGATATTATTGCTCAACGCCCAAACATGTCTTTTTATCACTCTTCCCATTTCCAAGATCAGAACAAAAAATCGTCTTCTTTCTTGCTCCACCCGACAACCCATTCCTCTATCTTATGTATACCAGACCATCACCGCCGACCTCTCTGTCTCCATCTCTTTCAAGTTGTCAAGTACATCCATCACCATCTTTTCCCAGATGTCTTCCTTGTACCCATTTTAAACTAACCCTAGATAGCTATTATTTGAGGAAAAATAGGCTGGATAATTTGTCTTCAAGAGCTGCTAGAATGACAACTGAAGGTCTGAATTTCAAGCTCTCTTCAGCATCAACATCATCAGACAATAGGGTGGTTGTGTACAGTGAAGACTATGCATCAGTGGTGAGTGATAAAGAAATCAAATCCCTAATTTATTTTTGTGCATCTATTGATTATTGGGATTTGGATATTGGGAGAAGTCTTATATAAATAGGGAGGAGTTTTCATTTTGTAAGGAAAGTCGGGAGTAGTCGGTGCAATTTGTAGTAGTGATATTTAGGTTTTAATTTCAATCTTCTTATGTTCTAAAAATCTCTGCTAGGGCAGAGATGAAACCCCTTTAATAATTAGAATTCCTTATGTTTGATTTTACTTGTTCTTATCTATGGGATTTCAATGAAAAGCATGATTAGTTTCTGAATTTTGGCAAATTTCTTTCACCTTGTATGTCAAGCATCCTAGGTAGTTGGATTAATTCTTTGTCAATATTCAAGCCTATGTAAACTGTTTTTAGTTCAATCTGTGATTTCTTGTGCCTTATAAAAACAAGTAATACTAGGGATCTACATCTTTTGCTGAGATTAAATCATCATATTTGTTAGTGATTATATCACATCTTCAAGGTATTTTTTTTTTGCTGAATCACCATTTTTATTGAATAGAAGAACTAAAGTGTTTTTACAAGAATGAGAACTAAAAAATCAACCAAAATGGAAAATACAAAATACTTAAGAGCAATCAACAAAATCTATAGTATTTCCTATCTGGCATCTCAACCTGTATTAAGTGAGCTGGTCTTCCAATGTGATGAAAAACTTCTCCCATTTGCATATTTACTCCTTTCTTAGCCAAACTATCAGCAGAGAAGTTGATTTCTCTATAGCAATGTTCATAAAAGATTTGGGATAGACAAGCTTTAGCTTTGAGCCATTTTGATTTAAAACACCATGCAATGTGCCCCTTATGGAAGTCTTCTATCACTTTTTCTGAGTCTGATCTTATAATTATTTTGTCACAATGTAATTTTACTGCCCATTCAATAGCCCATTCACAAGTCCTCCTGAGATAGTACCAATAACAGTGCATGCATGATCTCTTGCTATTATGCCAAAGCCTTCCAAGCCTGGATTTCCTGCTGCAGCACCATCACAGCAAAACAAGACAAAACCTCTTGGAGGATTCAACCAGAAACATTCTTTAATTTCAGAGAACTTAGTACTCCTATGACCCAGCTGGAAGAAATTCAAAATTTTGGAATCATAGTCTTGACTCCATCTGGTCCCTTCATTCTGTACCCTCCATAGTGAACCAAGTATAGAATTCTGCTTTCGAAAGCATTTTCATTTGGTTTTACATTTTCAAATATGATCTTGTTTTTAAGAAACCACAGTTCTCTCATAGTGGAGAAAGCTGCAGTAATCCATACTTTTTTAACTATGGGACTTTGAAGTTTTGCATAATGTAAGATATTATCAAATGAAGCAGGAGTGGGAAAGTTGAAGATGTTACCTAACCACTTCCATATTTACAAACTGAAGCTGCAGGACCATAAAAGGTGGGGATGCTATCTTGATCTTACTTGCATACACAACACGTAGAAGCAATAGAATAACCTTGAGCAGTTCTCATCTGATCATCCACAAAGACTCCTTGCTGAAGTTTCCAAATATTACTTGAAATACCAGGGTGAAGAGAAGTTTTCCATACTTGAGAAGGCCAATGAATGATTGGTTCTCTATGCCTGACCTTGTTAACTTCTGCTGGTGTTGAGAACTTGCTCTTTATATCACCACTCCAAATAAGTTCAATCTAGGTTGCCATTTGCTATTGGCAATGGCAGAGAAATGAGGTCTTGTAATTCAGTGGGTATTACCCATTCATTATTTTGGATCAAGTCCTTCACTTTCATTTGTAAGTTATTTTTGACATATTCAGTAAAACCAATTCTGTCAATTAGTGGACTTTCACCAGTCCAAGTATCAAAATAAACTGAAATATTCTCCCCATTGCCAATAATCCATCTGACATCACTCTTGAGAAACTGCCAAGCCCATTTCAAACCAGGCCATACTGATGATAATTTACATTGTGAAGTCCATTGCCCATTTTTATCCTTGAATCTAGCTGCAAAAAACAGAGACCATTCCTCTTTAGATGTTAGTAGCTTCCACATCATTTTCATTAACAATGATTTATTCACATTTGATAGCCTTCTAATGCCCAATCCTCCTTCATTAAAAGGAGTACATACTCTTCTCCAAGAAATGGTTTTAGCTTTTCTTATTTCTGCATCTCCTGACCATAGAAAATTTCTCATTATTTTTTCACATTGCTTAATTACTGAAATGGGTCATCTGTATAAAACCATGTTGTATATGGGAATACTACTAAGCACATGTTTGATAAAAATCAACCTGTCACGAAAAAGATAATAATTTACCTTTCCAGACAGCCAAATAGCCTTGCATCATTTCAACCATTGACCACACAGATGCAGATTTAATCCTTCCTGGATGAATGATAACTCCCAAATATTTATCTTGAAATGATGTGAGTTCCATCTGTAACATATCTGATATCTGAGATTTTCTAATCAATGAGCATCCATCAACTAAACATTTGCTTTTACTTTTATTAATGATCTGACCAGAGCAGCTTTGGTAATCTTCAATCAGTTTTAAGAGATTTTCAATACTTTTCTTTGAACCATTACTGAACGTAAAAATATCATCAGAAAATAGTAAGTGTGTAGGGGCAATAACATTTCTTATCACCATTGGTTGTAGTTTTCTTGTCTCCACCAGTTTTGTTAAACCTCTGCCTAATACCTCCTCCATTAGAACAAAAAGAATTGGAGATAATGGATCTCCTTTCTTGAGTCCCATGTGCATTGAGAAGAATCCATTTGGTCCTCCATTAACCATCACCGAGACTTTGTCAGAAGATATAAGCACTTTTAACCAATCACACCAAGCCACAGAAAAACCATATCTTTGAAGGACTTTGAGCAGATGCTTCCAACTCACTGAATCATAAGCTTGAGAGATATCAAGCTTTAAACTTAAGTTGCCTCCTCTTCTTTTTTTCTTCATCTCATTTACTAATTCAGAGGCGAACAGTATTTTCTCATGAATGTTTCTACCCTTAATGTATGTTACTTGTTGAGGAGAAACAAGCTTATTCATAAGACTGGCCATTCTTAGTGAAATAATTTTAGTGAAAACCTTATAACTAAAATTGCTGAGACCAATTGGTCTAAATTGATTTGGTTTTTTTGCACCTTGCACTTTAGGTAATAGAACCAAAAATTTAGAGTTTAGATCTTTGGGTATATACTTTCTCCTCCAGCATTACTGAACAACATTGATGAAATCATGTTGTATAATATCCCAACATTCTTTGTAAAACATCCCAGAAAAACTATCTGGTCCAGGTGCACTATCACCTTCCATTTCAATGACTGCAGCCTTTATTTCATCTGCTTCAGGAGTTACTTCAAGCATGAATTGATCAGATTCAGTAATAATGTTTGGAATGGCATCAAGAATATCTTCATTAATTTCTACTTCCTGAGCTTGAAATCTGTTTTCAAAAAATTCAACCAAAATGTCAGCAATCTTTGTTTGATCAGATATTAAATTTCCATTCTCATCTTCCAATTCACAAATAGCATTTCTTGTTTGTATGATTTTAACATTTGAATGAAAGAAAGTTGTATTTGTTGAACCCTCCATTACCCACTTTACTCTAGATTTTTGTTTCATCATTGTGCTATACTGCGTTTCTCTTGAATTGAGTTCATTTTGAGCAGCAACCAAATCATGCAGCGCTTGTTCATCATGAGGATTCCTATCTGAAATTTCCATTTTTGCTTTAACACTTTGTTCTGCTTCTTGAATTTTGACATTAACATCACCAAATACTTTCCAGTTCCATTCCTTGAGAATATGCTTGAGATGTTTGAGCTTTTGCATAAAAATATAAGGAGCATCACCATGTATTTATATTGCCCAACTATCTTGCACTATTTTCATAAACGAAGGATATTCAAACCACATTTTTTGAAACCTTAGAGGGACATTTTTTGGTTTTGGAACACTTGCACATCCACCTAATAATGGAGCATGATGCAATTCTGAGTCCTACCTTATACCCCTAATCACTAAACATCTGCAACCACTTCATGTTAAACACTACTCTATCAAGATTTCACAGAATCCTTTTGTTTCCTTGCTGACAGTTGGACCAAGAGAAATCAAGACCAATTTTAGGAGCCTGCACTAATTCACAAGAATGTAAACAATCATTGAAATCTATCATTGAAACTCTTGATGGTGATCTACCTCCCACTTTTTCTTTCATAGAAATAATTGCATTAAAATCACCTAAGACTGCCCAAAACTTCTTGAATTCACTAATAAGCTGCATTCTGATCATGCAACAATACGGTACCTATTAAAAAAGAAGGAGGCTAAGCTAAGACTCATACGTTGGATTCTTTTGCTGCAAGAATTCAATATGGAAATCAGAGATAAGAAAGGTGTTGAGAATACAATTGCCGATCATCTTAGTAGACTTGTTTCCGAAGAAGAACTCCCCTTACAGGATCGTTTTCCAGATGAACAACTTTTCTCGATTGAAGAATCAACACCTTGGTATGCTGATATAATAAACTATTTGGTTACAAGGCAAGTACCTAGTATGATGTCTAATTTTCAAAATATAAAGCTTAAGAAAATAGCCAAGCAGTATGTGTGGGATGAGCCCTACTTGTGGAAATATGATGCTGATCAAATTATCCGCAGGTGCGTACCAAACTCTGAATTTCAGTCAATTCTATCTTTTTGTCATTCTTATGCTTGTGGTGGTCACTTTGGTGCAAAAAATACCGCTCTCAAAGTCCTTGAGAGTGGCTTTTATTGGCCTACCCTATTTGAGGATGC
The DNA here is from genome assembly GCF_003573695.1 of Papaver somniferum. Taxonomy (NCBI): domain Eukaryota; kingdom Viridiplantae; phylum Streptophyta; class Magnoliopsida; order Ranunculales; family Papaveraceae; genus Papaver; species Papaver somniferum. The sequence continues at coordinate 126,048,577 of NC_039362.1, read as the reverse complement.
ATATGCTTTTTACAAATCTTGTGATAGATGTCAACGAACGGGCAATCTAGGTGCTCGAAATCAAATGCTACTCAATCATATTCTCACTGTCGAGATTTTTGATGTGTGGGGCATTGATTTTATGGGTCTTTTTGTTAATTCGAATGGAAAGTTTTATATACTTCTTATTTTGGATTATGTTTCTAAATGGGTGGAAGCTAAAGCCACCCCTACTAATGATTCTCAAGTTGTTTGTGAGTTTGTGAAGGATTATATTTTCTCTAGACATGGTACACCAAGAGTGGTTATCAGTGATGGAGGCTCGCACTTGAAGAAATCCTTCCATGCTCTTCTCAAGAAGTACAACATTACACAAAAGATTGGTACGCTGTATCACCCACAAACTAGTGGGCAAGATGAAATTTCAAATCGTGAGATTAAGTCCATCCTTGAGAAAACCGTTAACACTACATGTAAGGATTGGAGTTATAGGCTCAACGATGCACTTTGGGCGTATAGAACATCATATAAGACACTGATTGGTATGTCTCCATATCGGTTGGTTTATGGCAAAGCTTTTCATCTCCCAGTTGAACTTGAGCATAAGGCTTTATGGGAGGTAAAGATGTGCAACATGGAGTATGATAAAGCGGGGAAACATGGGAAACTACAAATCAATGAGCTAGAGGAGATACGTAATGATGCTTATGAGAGTTCTCGTATATATAAGGAAAAGACTAAGCTTTTCCATGACAAGATGATTTCTCGGAAGAATTTTGTTGTGGGACAGAAATTTCTTTTACTTCATTCTCATCTTAAGTTATTTCCTGGTAAGCTAAGGTCCAGATGGATTGGACCATATGTTGTTACTAATGTTTATTCTCATGGTGCAGTTGATATCAATAGTCTTAGAGATGGGACTACTTCTAAGGTCAACGGCCATAGATTAAAGCCATACTACGAAAACATCGCTTATATGAATGTGGATGATATAGAGATTAAATATTTACTCCCTCTGGAGGAGTAGCATAATTGGAATGCCAAGTCGGGCTGACGACTTTAAACCAAGCACTAAATGGGAGGCAACCCATAGGTTTTACATCTTAAACTCTTTTATTTTATTTTATTTGTTTTTATTGTTTTCATATCATATTTTCATCCCCATGTTTAATTTCATTGAATCCGGAATCTATCTTAGAAGAGAATTATGACGAATACCTTTTCGTCAGAAAAATTCAGACTGCACGTAGTTCAGTCCAGAGACCATAACTGTCAGACCGTTTATCTAAACACTTTGCCTTTTTGAAACTTTGTATAAAACACGTAGATGAACAACTTTTGTGAAATGGAGTTTTCCAAATTCCTTACCAATTTGCACAGTTTTTGCGTTTTATCTGCTGTTACGTCAGAATTCAGATTTTTCAATTTTACACATTGAGGACAATGTGAAGTTTAAGTGTGGGGGAGTATTTTGCATATAGATTTTTCACTTTTTTGTACATATTTGCATAAAAACCACCAACTTGTAGTTAGTTTAGAGTCACATAGTATACATGTCGCTAAGATTACATCGAAATTCTCACAAGAGTGACTGAACTTAAAGATGACAGAGAACATGTTCGGGTTTCTTGCTTGTTTGAGAGTTAAAGTTGGATTTAACCATGCCAGTGGCAAATCAGGTGCATAATGAATTCAGTAGTAGAATTGTGGTCCCCTATAGTGGAGAATACCTATTGTTACATCATGTGAGGCACCAGACCAGATTTCTTTATAAATGACTAAAGAGCTTTCTTTTGAGTGTGTGTCACCGTACGTTACTTCCGGGTAGAATGGTGAGCTACCCAACCTCCAACCAATAGAAGCACTACTTTGATCTCTTCAGTGCTATTTTATCAATCATGATGGTGACATCGAATTGCTAACTTACATACCACTTGTAATCTTGTTCGCAGATAGCACCATCCACTTTATCTCTCTCTACACCAACAGGTCCATAGAAACACATCATCATCAACAAGAGGAGTGACATAAAACTCTACAAGGAAAGTTGAAGACGTTTAAGGTTTACAGGAAACGGTACATAATATGAGCAGATTTCAAATTCAAGTAAAGCAACAAAACAAGGAGCATAATTTCTACATGTTGAAGATATATGTACAATAGCAAAAAATTATCAAGATGAGAGTTTAAGAAGTTTACGATATCAAGACATAAAAATTGTGAAGAATCAAGTGGTAAAGTACTTACACCATGGCCTTTGTACTTGCAATTTTATTTTATCTTTATTTGTTTTATTTTCTCTAGTCATAAAAAAAAAACGAAAAAAAAAAGACAAGAGAAAAATTAATTAGGTTCATTATTAGTTTTATTGTTTTGTTTTGTTTTCATTTTGTGTATTTGTGTATTTTTCTTGTCTTAAAAAAAGCGGAAAAAAAAAGAAAAGAGACAAGAAAAATGTGTTGTATCATATTTTGGTTTGTTTTTAGTTTTGTTCTTTCAATAAAGCCAATGGGAAAGAAGGAATATCCATAATGAAGTTTCAAGCAACAAGGATTTGAAGAAAAAAGAGTTACATTGTCAAGATTCTACGAAGTTCAAGAGTTATCATCAGGAGTTGAAGACCGAAGACGAAGATGAAACAAGGATTGAAGACCGAAGACATTTCTATGGATGCTGTGAGAGAGGTGCTAACTGCACGTTGAACGGATAATAAGTAAGCATATTCCCACCTTCGTAAAGTGGTTGATTTCCTTTTGTAGAGATCGTCAGAAAAATGGGTTTTTTCAAAACAATAAAAGATGTGGTTTTCAAAACAATTCGGAGGATTTTGCCTTACTACTATTCAACGTGTCGCAGGATTCTCTCTTCATTCCTACCTGGACACATGTGTGACCCATAAAAAGTTGTTTATTATTGAGAACAACTTCATAAAACCCTTTCTGGTGAGGCAGAGTCGAGACTTTCGATCACTCTCGAACCTGGATTCTTTCGAGAAGGGATGGTTATTTCTCTCTCAACTTTTAAGGAAGAGATTGTGTTCATATACATGTCCAACTTCTTATGACTAGTGTGCATAATTTCTATGTCTTATTAGCGCGTTGGATGTTATCATTTGGGAGAACTAGTATGCTGGAAAAGTAGGTTTTGTGGGTATACCTATTGTAATCCCTCACAAGACTATAACTCGTCCACTAGGGATACCTAGGGGTTTAAAGGCATGTTGCATTTGCTAAGTACATCCGTTTTCTCGGCGACATGGAGTTGTTATATTTTAGATAGTTTGCTCGAGGACTAGCAAAAGCCAAGCGTGGGGGAATTTGTTAAGTGCATATTTTACATAATTTTAGTGTCGAATCCATGCTAGTAAGTGTTTATGTTCTTGTGAATTATTGTATATTACGTTTGTTTTTCTCTATTTCTGTTTTATTAGGTGAATCATCCAAAAGAAACGAATTGACACTTATTTGTGCAATAAAAGAAGTTAGCTAAAAACAGAGAAAGGCCAAAAACCAAGTGGAACTCGTCGTAATCTAGGAGTTCTTGATATCATCGTGAAGAAGACGAAAAGACGAAGCCAACGACGAAAGAAAGGAATCAATTCGACGTCGTATGAAGATTCTAGAAGCATTTGAACCAAGCCAAAGTTGTCGAAACATGGAGAACCTGCAAGACTGAAGTTGAAAGGCGATTTCTAAAGGCGCCCGACTATTTTACTTGGGGATGCCACCAGCATGTTCTTCACCAAGCATCACGACCAAGTTCAGGGAACTGAAATTAGGTAGGCTACCATTGGTATTTGATGCAGAGAAGATGAAGCTCAGTTTCCATGAAAGAAGATGGTTTTGGATCGAAACAGCAAGTGATACTCGGTGGTCGGCAGAGTTTGATAACCGAAGAATGTTGTTGATCACGAAGACAGAAAAGAACTCACTCGACACAGGTCAGTGACGTGATGGAGCTGAACCATAGGATGCTGTTGAGCACAATGACGCCTGAGTTTGGGAGATATAGCGATTGATGGAGCATGGCATTTGCAGGGATGAATCGATGGTAATAATGGAGTTGAACTGTGGTTGATAGAGCAATATAGAGCTCGAGAATTCAGGGAGATGTATTCACTGTCACTAATTGCTGCCAGTTCGATCGAGATAGCAGCATTGATGATGCTCACGATGGAGTCTGTGATGGAGAATATGATGTTTCGATAAGAAGGCAGTGCTGATGGTGCTCGAGTTGGAGGTGCTGTTGATTATAAATGGTGACGATGGAGCTGCAGTATTACTGTCATTGATGGCAGTAAACAAGAGAAGATGGAACTCAGGTGATGGACTGTTTGTTGGTGGAATGTTGAAGCCGATATCAGAGAGGGGAAGAATGGAAGTGTGATAATAAACCTGAGAAGAACAGCGAATGGATGAGAATGATGTGCTCGACTTGATGGCAGTGACGAGAAGAATGGAAAGCTGATATGGAGTTCGAGTTAAGGGAAAGAGAAAAAAATCAGAAGAGAATCCTTTTCACGGACAGCCTGGTATACGCGGAGTTTTTGGTTTAGGCTTGAAAACTCAGAAGATTATGAAACTCTCGATCACCAGAGTATCCGTGGATGGTTGGGTAGAGAATCAAAATCCAGGGAACTTTATTTTTCACGGAGGAGGGAGTGTCCGTGAGAGGTTTTGCCGGAAACTCAAAACTCAGGGAATAAATATATTCACGGATGGAGAAGTATCCGTGATTCTGACGGAGAAAATAAAAATACAGGGGAAATCATTTCTCACGGTGGGATGACTGGTCGCGGGAAGTAAAAGGTGAAGACTGGAAATATGCTTGTCAGTTCGCTGTAACTGACAAGCCAATGACGAAACGGGTTGGACCTTAACAGCTTGTTCGTAGGCCCATTAGCTGGGGCTGAGTTTCTTTGCATGGCAGTTTAAGGAAGTGAGTTATTTGGCTGGTGTTTTGGCAAGTCTTGGCGACCATTCGACCGGGATTTAGAACGGGCGCAACTACAATTTGGGACACCTATAAAAGAGATGTTTCAACAACTTCTAAGATATCTTTTAATCTTTTTTATCAAGAGAATAAAATCTAGGGTTTGGAGCTATTTCCATCACCGCAACTATTTCTTTACCATTTTATCATATGAAACTCTTGGGTTTTGTTAGTACCATTAGTAGCTAAACTTCTTAGTGATGGGGATGAATTCTAAGTTCTAGACATGATTTGAGTTATTATATAAATCTATTTTGAAGTTCTTCACATGATTATTGATTTTTTATACCAATTAGAATATTTATGATTGATTGATAAATTGTTTAGGTGGCCAACTGAATTAATTTGTTGATTCAATTGAATGCTAGTATTGAGTTAGGAGATAAGTAATAGTCGAATAATTCATACAAAAGTAGAGAACACAAGAACTTGCAGAGGGATTCTGTGTAGCGATTGTGTGTATAAACAACACTAAAAGTGGACCTTGAGATAATAGTCTAACAACTAGGATCAATCTATAATTCAAAAAAGATAAAGCATTCTAACAAATTACACCTTGAGTGAGTTACTACTAGGTGATTTCGACGAAAAGAATCTGGCATTGAAGAGCTTCCGTACTCAGTGATTTAAGGAATTTAGGAGATAGCACTGAGCTAGCTGTTATTCCACGGTTGGTAATAATCTTTGATTAATTGTATTAATGGATGAATATAATAACTTGATGACGGTTTAGTAATGAAGAAGGATTCCCTGATCATATTTCTCTCAATTGCTTGCAACTTTATTATTTTCAATTGCTTTATTTACTTTATTTACTTTGTTTACAATCTAAAACAAAAACCCCCCATTGTGACACTTTTGACAACTAAAACTCCCTGCTCTTCGTGGGAACGAACCTTATTTACTGCTATATTATTCATTAGTAAAGTAGAATATAAGTTAATTAATTTGAGCACCTACGACACGCATCAAATTTTGGCGCCGCTGCCGAGGAGCAGTTGGTAGCTTTAGTTGTTATTTATTTTCATTTTTTTAATAAGTATTTTTGTTTTTAGTTTTATTTTTAGTTTTTGATTTAGCTTTTGAGAATTTTTGTTTCAGGTACTTAATCCCTGGCTTCGAAATATTGGGATTACCTGAGGTTTGGAATTCAAACTCGCAAGTGAATAGTACTACAAGCACATCCACAGTTGCAACCAGAACCTTCTACAGAAGAGATGGTTAATACGGACGACGAGATAGATCCTCCACCACCTCCACTCTCGGAGAGGAAGTTAAGAGAGTTGACATCTCCACGCTTAGATTCACAACCACTGTGCATTACAATCACTAACCCAGTGGAGCTGAAGTCGAATCTACTTCATCATATATCAAAGTTCAAGGGACATCCAGGTGAAAAACCAAATCGACACCTTCAACAGTTCCAGAATACAATGACAAGTCTGAGGCATGCAACCGCAGACAGAGATATGTCTATGCTACAAGCCTTCCCGTTATCCTTGACAGACTTGGCAGAAGAATGGTTGTATTATCTTCCGCCAGGGAGTGTTACAACATGGGCTGAGATGAAAAATCTATTTCTGGAGAAATATTTTCTAGCTTCCAAAGCGGCATTCGTTCGTAAGGAGATTAGTGGCATTCTCCAGATGTTTGGGGAGTCTTTATATGAATATTGCGAGAGGTATAAGGGGTTGTTGGAAAGTTTCCCACACCATAATATATCCTCAATACTTATCATTCAATATTTCTACGAAGGATTACTTCCAGAACAGAGGAATTTTAAATTGATGCAGCTGCCGGTGGTTCACTTACTGAGAAGACAATCTCGCAGGCAACCAGTTTGATTGAGAGTATGTGAAAAAGTGGGAGTCTAACAACCACACCCAATATTTCGCTTAGCAATCTGTATGGAAAAACTATAATATACTTTCTAGAGAATCAACTAGAAGTCAGACTCAATCTAGATAAAAGTATATCAAAGAGTTTATATCTCAATCTCTCGATTTGATCTTTACTCAATCAAATAGAAATCTGTGAGTCTTTATCAAAGAGAGATAACTTGGATGGTACCAAAGACCAATATCCAAGTGTCAATCAATTTAAATCAACAACCAAAAGGTAGGATATTCTAATTGATTGATCAATGCACAACTTGTATTATTTCAATTATATAAACAAATATAATGCGGAATAGAAATAACACGGACACCATAATTTTGTTAACGAGGAAACCGTAAATGCAGAAAAACCCTGGGACCTAGTCCAAATTGAATACACATTGTATTAAGACGCTACATACACTAGCCTACTCCAAATTAACTTCGGCCTGGACTGTAGTTGAACCCCAATCAATCTCACACTGATCCAAGGTGCAGTTATGCTCCTATACCTCTGATCCCAGCAGGATACTGCGCACTTGATTCCCTTAGATGATCTCACCCACAACTAAGAGTTGCTACGACCCAAAGTCGAAGACTTTAATAATCAAATCTGTATCACACAGAAAAGTCGATAATAGATAAATCCGTCTCCCACGAATATACCTACGAGTTTTGTTCCGTATTTTGATAAATCAAGGTGAACAGGAACCAATCAATAATACCGGACTTATATTCCCGAGGAACAACTTAGTATTATCAATCACCTCACAATGATCTTAATCGACGCAGCGAAAAAAGATATTATGGAATCACAAACGATGAGACGAAGTTTGTTTGTGATTACTTTTTATCTTGCCTATCCGAGATAGAAATCTCAAGCCAATTATTACAATTGTACTCGTACGATAGAAGATGCAAGATTAGATCACACAAAGGTTTAGAAGAAGAAACCAAAGGTTAAAGGATAATCGACTCTAGCTTAGCACAACTAGTATCACACAGAATGTGTGGGTATTAGGTTTCCCAGTTGCTAGAGTTCTCACTTATATACACTTTCAAATCAGGGTTTGCAATCAATGTTAGCTTAGTAACTAAGAATTCAATATTCACCGTTAGATGAAACCTGATTAGATTCAAGCTAATATTTCTCAACCGTTAGACCGAAAACTTAGCTTGTCACATACAAATGAAATGTCCAATTTTGGGTTTGTGAACCGTACCCAAACATTAACATTTGTTGGTTCAACAAGTCAACCAAAAGGTTAGCCATATGATTACTCTCATATCAACCTTATTCTTCTTCACCATAACTAGTTCAAATGACTCAGATGAACTAGTTAGAAAGTTGTTCAATTACAAGGAAATCTTATGTAACTACACAAGACACAATTGAAGCAAAATCGGTTTGATTCAGTCGAATCGGTTCATGAACTTTATAGCCACAGTTTGCAAAAGCATTCCTTAGTTTATTTAAACATTAGTTCAAGAACAACCGACTTTAGATATAACCTGCTCAAGTTCGCAGACTGGGTTCCCGGACTTAAGATCATGGAAGGAGTACGCGAACTCCAGCAGAAAATCTCGGGCTAGAAGTTCCGCAAGTTCGCGGACTTGGCTCACGCCACTTCCATTTCTCTTGATCAACAAAGTTCGCAAACTTTGGTTCAAGGAATAAGGACTTATGCATATATGTGTTTCCACAATAATGCTTATATCCTACCAATGGTTATGTAATCTAAACTCTCATTTCAATCATTGAAACATTCTCAGAGAACGTTATATAACCGTTATTCACAGACCATTTTTCGTCAGAGAAATTTTCAAAGTGATTGAAACATAACATGACTTTCGTCACTTGGTAAAGATGAATTCGGCTAAAGCGAAAGCTTACCAACACACATTTCGAGAAATATATATGCGAGATAAACTCTCCTCGAAATAGCAAATGTGTATAATGAAAGTCTATATATCAAAACGACTTTTGTCTCAAGAGTAGGAGATAGAGTAAATCGAATTTTGAGTGACAGATAAGTTTAAGTCTCCACATACCTTTTAGTCGATGAAGATCCACCAGTTCCTTGAGTAGTTCTTCGTCTTGTATGATGATTGCCATGGAGTCTTGAGCTCAACTACACTTTCTATCCTAATCCAAGACCTTAGCTCTAATAGGCTAATAATCAAGACTTATAGTTTTGATCACTAATATTGACAAATATGATTGAAATAGCAACGCATGCGAGTTCGACCGAGCAATGCTCTAACAATCTCCCCCTTTGTCAATTTTAGTGGCAAAACTATTGATACATGTGGAATACAAAAAAATAAATTAATTAACTTTTGTAGCTCCTATTCCACATGCCTAATCTTCAACATTACTAGAAATCTTCGTCACTTCCAAGTACTCCAATGATCCCAAAGGTTGTAAGTTTAGCATCATCGTTGTTGAAAATCCGTAGTTATAACAACAAGAAAACAATAGTTCTCAATCGTTGTTATACAGTGTCATAGTATCATTACACAGCGTCAAAGTTCAATTGTATCACAACTTCAACAACAATACTATGGTGATATGTATCACTCCCCCTTAGTCAATACTCCATCTCACATGGAAACCTCTCCCCCTTACATAATGATCCGAAAACCATATGTATTTGTAGTGTGAACTACATATTAATTCTCCCCCTTTTTGTCAATAAAATTGGCAAAGGCACAAGAACGGGATCCTAATGAAATTTCCGAAAGAGACATTTCATGACCAAAAGAAAGAACACACATCATCTTATTTAGATGCAATCATAAAGCCGAAGCTAAATGCATTCATCAAGGAGTTTAAAGATACAAGATGACCCCTATAATATTCCACAGCCGCACTCCCCACAAATATTTGGCAATTAAGCACAAGTTCAAAAAGAACTCTCCCCCATAAAATGTCATTCCCAAGGGAACAACAAGAGCGACCTTAATTTCGAAATAAAAGAAGGATTTCTTTGGAAAAAACAAATCACATACAAGTATGAATTTGAATCCAAAATATTAAATTAACCACAAGAAGTTCAGGATTAATTTAACCAAAAATGCTCAACACAAGTAAACTTACGGAGACTTAGAGCGCTCAATTAGATTAATCACAAGTAAACCCATAATTAATCTAATCGAAATACACAATCAAACTAATCACAAAAGTAATCAATTTAATTGGTCATACTCACATAATAGAGTCTATGGAGCAATGACTAAGTTAATCATGAAAACAATCAACCCAGTCATGAACGCTCAAACATAAGAAGACTTATGGAGTCATAACTAAATAACCAAACAAGATGATTAATTTAGTTAAAAATGCTCAACATAAAGTACTTTATGGAACAACAACAAGTCTAATCATAAAAATAATAAACTTGGTTGTTTCGTGCTCAACATAAAACACATTACGGAGCCACACAGTAATATATAAAATATGGATCAGGGAAGATCAATTACTGCGGAATATACAAGGATTCATTCTATTTTTTGTCACTATTTTCATAACGACATTTAATAGACATAATCTTTGTAAACAAAATATTTTAACCTATCTTCCATCAATAATTGACAATATAGGCTTAACTTTTGCATTTGTCAAAAGTCCATTCATTCTTTCATCAATACATGCATATCAATTCATGAACGACTTTACTTTTGACAAGATATGGGACAATCAAGTTCACGGACGCAAACACACATATCCCGTAACAGTATATAAAACCATAAATATTAATACTGCAAAAATCATCTTCCAAACAATTTTAGAATTTAACCAATAAATCTAAAAACATGAAGATAAAAACGTTAGACATAGCTATGTGTAATCACAATAATGGCTATTCCAAACTCTAGTTATTCTTCTAATAAAAACAAGAAAATAGAAGATTTCATCCGAAGACTTACTAGTCGTTGTAGATCTTTCTCAGAGCCTCTACTGATAATTCCTTCTCATTATTGAAAAACCCATTGATTATGGGATCGTTCAATTCCTCCAAATCTTCAGAAATATCAGTCAACTCACTAAGTTCTATTTTTAGCTCACGCAAGGTGTTCTTGGTTAGAGACAACATTTGTTCATAGTGAGCTATCTCTTCTAAAGATGAAACAATTTGAGATTTTAAATTGTTTCTTTTGTTGACGAAATATTTCACCAAACCCTTGAAGTTATCATCATGATGATAAATATGCAAAAGGTAGTTAGAGGAAGAACCTTCTCCACAACTTGTAGTCTTCACTTTCTTTACCCTTGAGGAAGAGATTCCTTTACGCAGATACACGTTGATTGCTTCGACTGCATCTCTGCTCGTGATGCTTCTTGTTACATGAGCCATGAAACTGTATCTTTTTAGGAAAAAAGAAAGGAGTCTACAAAAGAAGTAAATAGACTTGTGAACGTCTAAACCCTAGAAGAATAAGTCTTCCATTTTTTAAAGATTCAATATCTATATTGTTAGGAAAATATGTATTTTTTAACAAAAAAAAAAACAATACTTGAGCCACAAAGATGCAAAGCCTCATTTTCTCAAGTTAAAAATGAGGATGTGAACGTCTCTGGGACTAGACAGATATGTTGTGAGATAAATGCTCCCCTTGTTTATCACATAGTGATTTACCAAGGTTTGTTGTATAAACAGGTTTCCTACCTCTTCTGATTCTGGAAGCATTGGTTTTATGAGACCTATGTTGATTATCCAGATTCATCTTTTGCATGTTCTTTTGCAGACTGGACATTCTTTTTTTGATCCTCTTGAACCTCCAACACGTGCTTTGAACATGATTTTCACTTCCACAAAACGAACAAATTGAGGATCCTTTGTCTTGTTGAAGTGCCTTCTGTTTATCACAACTGTCAACCTTTAATTTTCCATGACATTTCGAAACAGGGTTGACGATACTTGCAGTCTTGCTTTTAAATCCTAAACCATTTGTGTTCCCAAAGGATTTCTGACCAAATAACATTGCTGAGATTTTCTCAGAAATTCCAGACAATCGTTGTAGATCATCTTTGAGAGTATTAATCTCTTTTTCCTTTAGAACAATGGTTCTGGTGAGTTTATCATTGAGACAGTCTATCTCAAGATCTTTCACCTGGATTAATGATTCTAATTTCTTCAACGAAGCTTTTAATTGAAGATTTTCTTGAAGAGCCTCTTTATTCAAGAATTCAAAAATCTCCGTGTTAGACTCAATTTCTGAATCATACTTTGAGTATGTGGATGTTTCTGCTGCGAGAGCTGCGGGTTCATCACATCCATCAGACGTATTCAAAACGTTGACACTTAAAGATTTTTCTTTCTCATAATTATTAGCAGCAATGGCTGACTGAGGATGTTTATCACATCTGATGCTTGTTTTTACAAAATCCTTGATCCTTTCTGTTATCAACGGTTTGTCAAACCAATCACTATTTGAACAACATTCATCAGCCCAAGACAAGTTAGAGGTTTCACTTGTGTCAGAAAAAGTATTGAATGCAAAGGTTTGAACAGACTTTGGATCAAGTATTTTTACCTTTCCAAGAGAGGTATTTTTGAAGAGGGTGTTGAGGTTATTTCCTCCATCGATGACTGGTGGTACGTATATTGAGATAGCACCTCTGTCCATAGAGTAAGATCACTACAAACACAAACTTGTGAGGTCTTGAACGTGTTTGCCTGCTCTGATACCAATTGAAAAAGTGGGGGTCTAACAACCATACCCAATATTTCGCTTAGCAATCTGTATGGATAAACTTTAATATACTTTCTAGAGAATTAACTAGACAGTGAGACTCAATCTAGATAAAAGTATATCAAAGAGTTTATATCTCAATCTCTCGATTTGATCTTTACTCAAGCAAATAGAAATCTGCGAGTCTTTATCCAAGAGAGATAACTTGGATGGTACCAAAGACCAATATCCGAGTGTCAATCAATTTAAATCAACAATCAAAAGGTCAGATATTCTAATTAATTGAACAACGCACAACCTGTATTATTTCAATTATATAAACAAATATAATGAGAAACAGAAATAACACAGACACCAGAATTTTGTTAACGAGGAAACCGCAAATGCAGAAAAACCCTGGGACCTAGTCCAGATTGAACACACACTGTATTAAGCCGCTACATACACTAGCTTACTCCAAATTAACTTCAATCTGGACTGTAGTTGAACCTCAATCAATCTCATACTGATCCAAGGTACAGTTATGCTCCTACGCCTCTGATCCTAGCAGGATACTGCACACTTGATTCCCTTAGCTGATCTCACCCACAACTAAGAGTTGCTACGACCCAAAGTCGAAGACTTTAATAAACAAATCTTTATCACACATAAAAGTCTATGATAATAGATAAATCCGTCTTCCACGAATATACCTACGAGTTTTGTTCCGTCTTTTGATAAATCAAGGTGAACAGGAACCAATCAATAGTACCAGACTTATATTCCCGAGGAACAGCTTAGTATTATCAATCACCTCACAATAATCTTAATCTACGCAACGAAAAAAGATATTGTGGAATCACAAACGATGAGACGAAGTTTGTTTGTGATTACTTTTTATCTTGCCTATCGGAGATAGAAATCTCAAGCCAATTATTACAATTGTACTCGTACGATAGAAGATGCAAGATCAAATCACACAACTACAAGAAAAGTGGTATCGTTCTGGCTTCAAAATCCCAATGAAGTCTTTAAGTCATTAACCTGGTTTAAAAGAAGAAACCAAAGGTTAAAGGAGAATCAACTCTAGTTTAGCACAACTAGTATCACACAGAATGTGTGGGGATTAGGTTTCCCAATTGCTAAAGTTCTCCCTTATATACACTTTCAAATTAGGGTTTGCAATCAATGTTAGCTTAGTAACAAAGCATTCAATATTCACCGTTAGATGAAAACCTGATTAGATTCAAGCTAATATTTCTCAACCATTAGATCGAAAACTTAGCTTGTCACACACAAATGAAATGTCCAATTTTAGGTTTATGAACCGTACCCAAACATTAACATTTGTTGGTTCAACAAGTCAACCAAAAGGTTAGACATATGATTACTCTCATATCAACCTTATTCTTCTTCACCATAACCAGTTCAAATGACTCAGATGAACTAGTTAGAGAGTTGTTCAATTGCAAGGAAATCTTATGTAACTACACAACACACAATTGAAGCAAAATCAGTTTGATTCACTCGAATCGGCTCATGAACTTTATAGACAAGGTTTGCAAAAGCATTCCTTAGTTTATTTAGACATTAGTTCAAGAACAACCAACTTTAGATATAACCTGCTCAAATTCGCGGACTGGGTTCGCGGACTTAAGCTCATGGAAGGAGTACACGAACTCCAGCAGAAAATCTTGGGCCGAGAAGTTCTGCAAGTTCGCGGACTGAGTTCACGGAATTGGCTCACGCCACTTCCATTTCTCTTGATCAACAAAGTTCACAAATTTTGGTTCAAGGTAAGGACTTATGCATATATGTGTTTCCACAACAATGCTTATATCCTACCAATGGTTATGTAATCTAAACTCTCATTTCAATTATTGAAACATTCTCAAAGAACGTTATATAACCGTTATTCACAGACCATTTTTCGTCAGAGCAATTTTCAAAGTGATTGAAACATAACATGACTTTCGTCACTTGGTAAAGATGAACTCGGCGAAAGCTTACCAACACACATTTCGAGAAATAGATAGGCGAGATAAACTCGCCTCGAAATAGCAAATGTGTATAATAAAAGTATATATATCAAAATGACTTTTGTCTCAAGAGTAGGAGATAGAGTAAATAGACTTTTGAGTGACAGATAAGTTCAAGTCTCCACATACCTTTTAGTCGATGAAGATACACCAGTTCCTTGAGTAGTCTTTCGTCTTATATGATGATTGCCATGGAGTGTTGAGCTCAACTACACTTTCTATCCTAATCCAAAAACTTAGCTCTAATAGGCTATTAATCAAGACTTATAGTTTTGATCACTAATATTGACAAACATGCTTGAGATAGCAACGCATGCGAGTTCGACCGAGCAATTCTCTAACAGTAGGGCTTCTAATGATCAACAATTCTACACCAGAAATAACTCTAATGTCAGAAGAGTTAGCGAGATGGGAGAGTCTGCACAGTCAGAGCAACGGATGAACAACAGGGGCCAAGGTATGATCCCTACTCTAATACTTATAATCCAGGTTGGAAAGATCACCCAAATTTCAGTTATGCAAATCAGCAAGCTGCAGCTCCTAATCCTTATGGGCGACAAAGTGGTTTTCAACAACCACAGTTCCGAACACAACCTCAACCTCAACCTCAACAACAGACTCAGAGTTCTAATTTAGAAGAGATGATGAAAATGATGATTCAAAAGCAAGGTGCAAATGCTCAGCATCAAGATACAACTCTGCAGAAGCAAGATATGGCTATAAAGGACTTGCAAATTCAAATTGGACAATTGGCTACAGACATGAATGAAATAAAAGCACAGAATTCGGCAAAGTTGCCGTCACAGCCTTTTGTGAATCCAAGAGCAAAGGTAAATGATGTAACTCTAAGAAGTGGGAAGCAAACAGAAGAGCCAAAACAACAAGAAAAGGTTAGTCACGACTTGGAAGAGGAAGTAGAGGTGGAAACCGTTCCAAAGGAAAAGCCAAATTCAACCGGCCAACCTAAGGATTTGGTTCCTACTTTTACCACACCACCTCCTTTTCTTAGTCGTTTTTCCAAGTCAAAGAAGCAAGCTCTAGATAAGGAGATTATGGATATTTTCAGCAAGGTACACATCAACATTCCATTTATTGAGGCCATCAGAACGGTACCCAGGTATGCCAAGGTTCTGAAGGATTTGTGTACAAGGAAGGAAAGGTTGGTTACTAACGAGATTACTCAGGTGGGAGAAAGTGCTTCGTCTATGTTGCTAAAGAAGATGCCTGCAAAGTGTAAAGATCCTGGTGGTTTTACAGTGCCAATTACTATTGGTGAAAAACGGTTCGAGCGTGTTTTGCTTGATTTGGGAGCTTCCATAAGCGTGATGTCAGTCGATGTTTATGATTCTTTGAATCTGGGACCTTTAAAGGAGACATGGATTAACATTCAATTAGCTAATAAGTCTAACATATATCCTAAGGGACTCGTGGAAGACGTGTTGGTGCAAGTGAATGAACTAATCTTTCCGGTTGATTTCTTTGTTGTGGATATGCAGAATGGGGACAATTGTTCGTCTACTTCATTACTTCTTGGGAGACCATTTATGAAGAATGCTAAGACGAATATTGATTGTGATACTAGGACAGACACTATGGAGTTTGACAAAGAGGTTATACGCTTCAATATTTTTGAAGCTATGCGTTATCCAAGTGATATCCATTCCGCATTTTCTGTTGATGTTATTGGTTCGTTGGCACAACAGATGTTTGATTTGATCAACGAAGATGAACTTGAATCTTTGCTACCAAATAGCATTGATTTGGACGTCCATGGATTTCCTAACTTGGACATTGATATTCCCAAGGAGTTTGTTGAGACATGTGGTGCTTTAATGGCATCACAAGAAGTCAGAAAAGGTAATATTTCATATATCTCTTTACCTATAACTGATGAAGTTCCTTTACCTTCTATTGTGCAGGCACCTAAATTAGAGATGAAACCTCTACCTGATCACTTAAAGTACGCTTACTTGGGTGATGGGGAAGAGCTTCCAATCATTATTGCAAAGAATCTCACATCAATACAAGAAGAACGCCTTCTTCGGGTTCTGAAAGAGCACAAAACGGCTATTGGTTGGACAATTGCTGACATCAAAGTGTTGATGGTGGATTTTAGTTCAGGGATAAAATTGTAAAACCAAATTTATGCACTGTGATAGACACATTTTTGTGTCTAAATTGTACTCAATGTCTCTATTGTTAGTGCTCGATTTTTGTACTAATTTTGATGCTTTGTGTGTTTGTAGGTATTTTTGGAAAATACACTTGTGTGGAAAAAGTTGCTCAAAAAATGCTATTTGGACTCCCGGAGAAAAGTACTAAAGACACCCTCAATTTGGATAAGGGGCACCTCAGTTGGGCACCTGCTATTCGCACCCCCAGTTTGTTTAGGGGGACACCATCTTCTACCTTTCAAATCTGTTTTTGGCGGGAAAATCTGGTTTCAAAGAACCAGAATTAGGGTTGGCAGTTTGGACGAGAATGAAGGAGACTCAACGACCGGGAATTGTTGGGATGACTTGAATGGTGGTAACAGGCGTGGTATGGTCGATTTCGTCAACTATATTTGGCTAGATTCTCGGTGAGAAGAAAACAGGGGAGTGCGTACTTGAGAAGAGTTTTTCACGGGATTGTACGTGTTTTCTGTGCATGGCGTAAGATGGATGTATGTTTAACTACTTCTGGGACGTGTTTCAGACTAATTGGAGTGTGTCAGATGTGCAAAGACGCGTGAAGATTCAAAACAGGGAAGAAATCTCCGTATCTTGCATGGGAATATTTGTTATTAACTGCCGGGAATTATTTGGAGTTATGAGAACATATTCTCGGCCAGAATGGGTATATATAGGCTGCTAGCACCACAGAGAAGGGGTGTCGAGAGTCTGGGGGGCTGAGGAGAGCCAGAGAAGAAGAAATTCGAGTTTTCCCAAACTCGGTTTCTGCTGCTGATGATGATGATGAACACGAAGAACGGACCATCCAAGACCGTTGTTTTCCAACAGTAACAACGACTCACATCCGTGGGTCGTACATCAGAGGCAGACTTATTTGCCAGAGTTTGCGACACAGAGCCGTGGGTCTTAGAGCAACAGTAACAGTGACAATCCTCTGTATCGTCTTTTTTTGGTTTGTAACAAATATAATTGTTACAAAACCCGATTTTGAATTATTTCTCCATTTTCATCATTTGTAAACACCCTTTGAGCAATAATAATGATTTTTGAGCGTGTTTCCAACATGATGAGCGGCTAATTCTCCCACAACCAAGGCAATGAGGAAGCTATTTACGCATGAATAATTGGTAACTATTTTATTTTCTCTAATATTTAATTATAATTCACTCAATCACTGCTTTTGTAGAGTTTTAAATTGTTTGCGTAATTTTCCTAATCAGTTGTGATTCAATTAGATAGATTATGCTTTGTTTAGATAATCTATGCTTAAGGGATACAATTGATGTTTGAGAATTTGCTTGATTATTAATGAGTTAAGATATAAATGACTTAAAAGATAATTAGAATTTTGGATTATTTACCATCAATAATTCATGTGTAATAGTGGAATCAGTGTCTTGGTTATTTTCTCATACCACTCTCCCAATTTGTTAATATTTTTGTATATAATTTTATTAAATATTTAAATTTAATCTTCACAAGTCCGAGAGTTTGAACCGCATTACTACAACAACAATCAAAACAATATCATTTTGGCGCCGCCGACGCGGACTTGTCTTTAGGATAGATTTTTAGATTTTTTTATTTTTTTTATTTTTTTTTGTTCTTCTTTACGTTTTTGGGTTTTTGTCTTTTCCTTTCAGATTTTGGGAATTTGGAGCGAAAGAAATTTTTGCCAAAGCTTTTGGCGAATATTTAAAGACTTGAAGTAAAAGACAAAGCGAAAGGAGCTAAAGAAGAAGAATTTTTTTTTTTATTTTATAGAAAAAGAGAAGAAAAAAAAAGAGAGTGGTATTTTATTAGATTGTATTAGGAATTCTTTTTATTTTGTATTTTTCTTTTTCTTTTTGCACTTTATTTTTTGGACCTTTCTTTTGGACTTTGGACATTTGGACATTAATTTTTTTAAACCCTACGGAAGAGTAGATTAAATATTAAACTGTTTGCAGAGAAGGACGGTGATTACGATATCACCTCAGCCCCTCGGGTTCGTACACAACATAGGAGTTGTGGCCCGAGTCGACCACAACGGTTCATCCCCCGTATGGAACGGGAGGTAAGTCTGTCGAAACACTCGCGAATCCCATGTCAGCGAGTTACTGTATTCCTTCTTTTGCATATATGCTGAGGAACTGAAAACGGTTGTTTTAAATTCCTAGTAAACGGCAAGGACTGGCCATGATAAGGGTTCGGATTTCATCACCGTTCTCTTCTTGCCCGCCTTAGGAAAACGAAACCAAACGCGAACCTAAGCTTTAAAATTTGGAATAGAACGAGACCTATAGGGTAACGAGATTAGTAGAAAAGTTGTTCGAAAAATATTTGTTACTCTTTTAGCATACTTCGAAGTTCATGATGGTTTCTGTGAGTTGAATGCGTGACTGCGCCGCCTTGTGATAGCGGTGAGGCCTTGGGTATCAAAGCTCCACTGAGCTTCCCTCGTCTCAATTCAATTTACTTTGACTCGGATTGATTCCAGAGGGGTTTGCTCAAATTTTAACGAATTCCTTTTCGAAAGATTATAAGCTGGTCTAGAAACAATCTAAGTGGATCCATCATGCTTGTTGTTTGCTAGATTTTATAGGTTTGATTTGGTCGAGTCAACCTTGTTTGTGATTGTGTAGAATTCCCTTGCGGTTAGGATGTCGAACTGGTATTATAATAGCCAATACAATGAGTATCCGACTGAGCATCTTGGACATTATCCTTTTTATGACCATAGTGTGAACAGTGATTGGGAACGCGAAATTTTTGAAGGTTATGGTCCATACCATTGTGAGACCAATTACTATCCATATACCCACAGGTCATACGAGCAAAACAATCCTTCTATTTCTCTAGAAGAGTCCCTCAAGAGTTTCAATGAGTCAACACGGAAGTTATTTATGAAAGAGACTTATAATATTCTTCTCCCAGAAGAGTCCGTAGAGCGGTCAACTAAGATATCTCTAGAAGAGACCCTCAAGCAATTTACTGAGAGTACAAATAGGATTGTGGAAAAACTTGCTCAGGATAGTCTTAATTTCCAGTGTAGTTTTTCCAATACACCCTCGAAAATAAGGATAGTTTTTATTCACATAATCAAGATGACGAGGTTAGAATTGGTAACACTACTTGTTTTAATGAGGTTCGACCTTTTTCATGTTATTATAATGAGGACTGTGATGAGGATAGTATTGATGAAGAATCTGAAATATATAGGCATAGTGATGAGGAATCTGTTACTCCCAATGAGCTCTTTAATGATAATATTATTTCTAGTTCAAATCCAAATAATTTTAATAATTATTCACCTATTCAAAAGGACGAGGATTTGACTAGAGATACCCCCGTTTTAGACGATGTAGTATTTCCTGTTTACAAAGTCGATAATGATTTAGAGGAAAGAGTTTACCCTGAGAATACTGTTTTAGAATCTAGCGATTTAGAAACACTAGTCTTAGAAGATGATAAACTCGTAGAGATGAGTGAGGATGAACCAGACTTAGAAGAAGCAATTGATCATTTTCAGGAATCTGATGACCTAGAAATTAGGGAAGTTGTGACTAGTCTTTCTAGAGACACAGAAAACTCTAAGTTTGGGGGTGATTATCATTCTCTGTGTGCTTTAACTCTTAGAAAGTACCCTCCTGTAGGACTTGACATTTGTGCCTCAACCATCTTACAAGATTATCTTCATACACGTTTTCCCTAACCTAATGATGTCCAGAAAGAAGCTCAGTTGTTAGAAACCCATCCTCTGGTTGATGTGGTTAACCCAGGCTATGATACCAAGATTGACTTTGTTTTCCCACCAAAAACTTTTCTTCCAATTGTGGGAACTTTTGATTTTAAAATCTGTCGAATATTTAGTTGTGAGACTAAACCTAAATGCTTTAGGAAATTACAATCAACACATTTTCTTAAGAATGACTACTACCCTCACTGTGGTCAATTTTTTAAGTCAAACCTGATTGACTTAGAGGATCCTCAATTATTTAGGTTATTATTATGTGCTTCTAAATTTTTATTTGAGTTTTTACAGACTCTAGGACCTAATAATTCGGATCTCACTTTTGAGGAGTTGCAGCCTAAAGAAATATATTTAGACCCTTTTATAGAACCTGAACCTGAACCACAATTAGATGTAGTTGTCTTAATCAGGACACTAGGTAAGGGCATGCTAGTCTTGTTCATTTTCTTGGTTTACTGCAGTTTCCTTTGGTCAGCTCTATTTGGTTTTCAAGACCCACAGTTATTCCGGCTACTGTTATACGGTTCGAGTTGACTAATCCTTTCCTAAGTCTGGCTGAAGACTTTAAACTTAGCACTTCTTGGGAGGTAACCCATGCTCATGCAACATGGTAATATCTTTCCTTAACTATTTTTCTTCAAGTGGTAACAGTTTCTCCATGTCCATGCTTTTAATTTTATCTTTAGAACATCGAGGACAATGTTAGATTTAAGTTTGGGGGTGGGGAAGAACTTTTTAGCTGCACTTTTGAAACTTCTAGCGTCACATGGTATCCGGTTAGCAAAGTTTACATACTGTTTCTCACCGAAAAGATAGAAATTGGAATGCTAGGGATAACAACCTTTTGAGACATTAGAGAAAAAGACATTGAGATCCTTGAAATTCAGGAGAGAACTTGTTCCTTTTAGAGGGTAACCGTGATGGACCTAACCATACATGATGGAAAGGCAAATAGGTCAGGAAATGCCAGAAAGACAAAGCAACCTCACAATGTAGTCTTAGTTACTGGATTGCGACTCTCTCTCTCAGTAGAAACTTATCATCATCAACAAGCGGAGCGACATCAAAATCTATGAAGAAAGTTGAAGAGGTTTTAGGTTTAAAAGCAACAATATAAAAGAATAATTCAAAAATCAAAGTTGAAATTATAAGAGCAAACGATATAAGTTGTTAGAATCCATGATACCAAGACATCACAAGTTGCGAAGATCCAGGTTTTGAAAATACTTCTTTCATGGCCATGTAAATTGTTGTCTTGTAATTTTTGTTTCCAAAAAAAAAATGAAAAAAAAATGAAAAAAAAAATGAAAAAAATGAAAAAAATCATCGTTACGTTTTGTTCAATAAGGCCAAAGGGAAGTAGAAATTTATAAGTCAAGGAAGATATCGAAGAGAAGCGTTAATTGTCAAGGTTCTATGAGGTTCGATAGTTTATCATCAACAGTTGAAGACCGAAGAAGACGTTGTTTCTATTGAGCACTATGAGAGAGTCGAAGAAAGATACATTTGGTTGCTTTGTTAGTCCGCTTTCAATCTGGCACAAGATCTTTCTAGCACTGGTTTAACTCATCACACGTAATTAGTCCAGATGTGTAGAAGCTGTCCCTCTCATCTTTATCTCTCTCCTAATCTTATCCATCTGTAAAGAAGCGGACGCATCTTACAATGTTTATCTAGCTGTGTAGCGGATATCTCTTTATCTAGCAGTGTTGCCGATGAGTATCCTCTTTTCTTCAGTCAGCTTTAGAGCTGACACCTTTAATTTCTCTGGCATTATAGTTACTTGGAGATAGGTTGAGAATATGTATGTCCTCATAGCTCTTTGGATACTTGCGACCAATTAGAGGTAATGGTTTTGTGGGTACACCTCTGGAAAACCCTTCCGAGATTAACTCGGTTTTATTTTTTTATTGTTAGTTTTGCTCGAGGACTAGCAAATAATAAGTTTGCGGGTATTTGATAGACACATTTTTGTGTCTAAATTGTACTCAATGTCTCTATTGTTAGTGCTCGATTTTTGTACTAATTTTGATGCTTTGTGTGCTTGTAGGTGTTTTTGGAGAAATACACTTGTGTGAAAAAAGTTGCTCAAAAAGTGTTATTTGGACTCCGGGAGAAAAGTACTAAAGGCACCCTCAATTTGGATAAGGGGCACCTCAGTTGGGCACCTGCTATTCGCACCCCCAGTTTGGTTAGGGGGACACCATCTTCTACCTTTCAAATCTGTTTTTGGCGGGAAAATCTGGTTTCAAAGAACCAAAATTAGGGTTGGCAGTTTGGACGAGAATGAAGGAGACTCAACGACTGGGAATTGTTGGGATGACTTGAATGGTGGTAACAGGCGTGGTATGGTCGATTTCGTCAGCTATATTTGGCTAGATTATCGGTGAGAAGAAAACATGGGAGTGCGTCCTTGAGAAGAGTTTTTCACGGGATTGTACGTGTTTTCTGTGCATGGCGTAAGATGGATGTATGTTTAACTACTTCTGGGACGTGTTTCAGACTAATTGGAGTGTGTCAGATGAGCAAAGACGCGTGAAGATTCAAAACAGGGAAGAAATCTCTGTATCTTGCATGGGAATATTTTTTATTAACTGCCGGGAATTATTTGGAGTTATGAGAACATATTCTCGGCCAGAATGGGTATATATAGGCTGCTAGCACCACAGAGAAAGGGAGTCGAGAGTCTGGGGGGCTGAGGAGAGCCAGAGAAGAAGAAATTCGAGTTTTCCCAAACTCGGTTTCTGCTGCTGCTGCTGATGATGAACACGAAGAACGGACCATCCAAGACCGTTGTTTTCCAACAGTAACAACGACTCACAGCCGTGGGTCGTACATCAGAGGCAGACTTATTTGTCAGCGTTTGCGACACAGAGCCGTGGGTCTTAGAGCAACAGTAACAGTGACAATCCTCTGTATCGTCTTTTTTTGGTTTGTAACAAATATAATTGTTACAAAACCAGGTTTTGAATTATTTCTCCATTTTCATCATTTGTAAACACCCTTTGAGCAATAATAATGATTTTTGAGCGTGTTTCCAACATGATGAGCAGCTAATTCTCCTACAACCAAGGCAATGAGGAAGCTATTTACGCATGAATAATTGGTAACTAATTTATTTTCTTTAATATTTAATTATAATTCACTCAATCACTGCTTTTGCAGAGTTTTAAATTGTTTGCGTAATTTTCCTAATCAGTTGTGATTCAATTAGATAGGTTATGCTTTGTTTATATAATCTATGCTTAAGGGATACAATTGATGTTTGAGAATTTGCTTGATTATTAGTGAGTTAAGATATAAAGGACTTAAAAGATAATTAGAGTTTTATATTATTTACCATCATTAATTCATGTGTAATAGTGGAATCAGTGTCTTGTTTATTTTCTCATACCACTCTCCCAATTTGTTAATATTTTTGTATATAATTTTATTAAATATTTAAATTTAATCTTCACAAGTCCGAGAGTTTGAACCGCATTACTACAACAACAATCAAAACAATATCATTTTGGCGCCGCCGACGCGGACTTGTCTTTAGGATAGAGTTTTTAGATTTATTTTTTTAGTCTTTTTTGTTCTTCTTTACGTTTTTGGGTTTTTGTCTTTTCCTTTCAGATTTTGGGAATTTGGAGCGAAAGAAATTTTTTCCAAAGCTTTTGGCGAATATTTAAAGACTTGAAGTAAAAGGCAAAGCGAAAGGAGCTAAAGAAGAAGAATTTTTTATTTATTTTATAGAAAAAGAGAAGAAAAAAAAAGAGAGTGTTATTTTATTAGATTGTATTAGGAATTCTTTTTATTTTGTATTTTTCTTTTTCTTTTTGAATTCTGTTTTTTTGGACCTTTCTTTTGGACTTTGGACATTTGGACATTATTTTTTTTTAAACCCTACGGAAGAGTACATTAAATATTAAACTGTTTGCAGAGAAGGACGGTGATTACGATATCACCTCGGCCCCTCGGGTTCGTACACAACATAGGAGTTGTGGCCCGAGTCGACGACAACGGTTCATCCCCCGTCTGGAACGGGAGGTAAGTTTGTCGAAACACTCGCGAATCCCCTGTCAGCGAGTTACTGTATTCCTTCGTTTGCATATATGTTGAGGAACTGAAAACGGTTATTTTAAATTCCTAGTAAACGGCAAGGACTGGCCATGATAAAGGTTCGGATTTCATCACCGTTCTCTTCTTGCCCGCCTTAGGAAAACGAAACCAAACGCGAACCTAAGCTTTAAAATTTGGAATAGAACGAGACCTACAGGGTAACGATCTTAGTAGAAAAGTTGTTCGAAAAATATTGGTTACTCTTTTAGCATACTTCGAAGTTCATGATGGTTTCTGTGAGTTGAGTGCGTGACTGCGCCGCCTTGTGATAGCGGTGAGGCCTTGGGTATCAAAGATCCACTGAGCTTCCCTCGCCTCAATTCAACTTACTTTGACTCAGATTTATTCCAGAGGGGTTTTCTCAAATTGTAACGAATTCCTTTTCGAAAGATTAGAAGCTGGTCTAGAAACAATCTAAGTGGATCCATCATGCTTGTTGTTTGCTAGATTTTATAGGTTTGATTTGGTCGAGTCAGCCTTGTTTGTGATTGTGTAGAATTCCCTTGCGGTTAGGATGTCGAACTGGTATTATAATAGCCAATACAATGAGTATCCGACTGAGCATCTTGGACATTATCCTTTTTATGACCATAGTGTGAATTGTGATTGGGAACGCAAAATTTTTGAAGGTTATGGTCCATACCATTGTGAGACCAATTACTATCCATATACCCACAGGTCATACGAGCAAAACAATCCTTCTATTTCTCTAGAAGAGTCTCTCAAGAGTTTCAATGAGTCAACACGGAAGTTATTTATGAAAGAGACTTATAATATTCTTCTCCCAGAAGAGTCCGTAGAGCGGTCAACTAAGATATCTATAGAAGAGACCCTCAAGCAATTTACTGAGAGTACAAATAGGATTGTGGAAAAACTTGCTCGGGATAGTCTTAATTTCCAGTGTAGTTTTTCCAATACCACCCTCGAAAATAAGGATAGTTTTTATTCACATAATCAAGATGACGAGGTTAGAATTGGTAACACTACTTGTTTTGATGAGGTTCGACCTTTTTCATGTTATTATAATGAGGACTGTGATGAGGATAGTATTGATGAAGAATCTGAAATATATAGGAATAGTGATGAGGAATCTGTTACTCCCAATGAGCTCTTTAATGATAATATTATTTCTAGTTCAAATCCAAATAATTTTAATAATTATTCACCTATTCAAAAGGACAAGGATTTGACTAGATATACCCCCGTTTTAGACGATGTAGTATTTCCTGTTTACAAAGTCGATAATGATTTAGAGGAAAGAGTTTACCCTGAGAATACTGCTTTAGAATCTAGCGATTTAGAAACACTAGTCTTAGAAGATGATAAACTCGTAGAGATGAGTGAGGATGAACCAGACTTAGAAGAAGCAATTGATCATTTTCAGGAATCTGATGACCTAGAAATTAGGGAAGTTGTGACTAGTCTTTCTAGAGACACAGAAAACTCTAAGTTTTGGGGTGATTATCATTCTCCGTGTGCTTTAACTCTTAGAAAGTACCCTCCTGTAGGACTTGACATTTGTTCCTCAACCATCTTACAAGATTATCTTCATACACGTTTTCCCGAACCTAATGATGTCCAGAAAGAAACTCAGTTGTTAGAAACCCATCCTCTGGTTGATGTGGTTAACCCAGGCTATGATACCAAGATTGACTTTGTTTTCCCACCAAAAACTTTTCTTCCAATTGTGGGAACTTTTGATTTTAAAATGTGTCGAATATTTAGTTGTGAGACTAAACCTAAATGCTTTAGGAAATTAGAATCAACACATTTTCTTAAGAATGACTACTACCCTCACTGTGGTCAATTTTTTAAGTCAAACCTGATTGACTTAGAGGATCCTCAATTATTTAGGTTATTATTATGTTCTTCTAAATTTTTATTTGAGTTTTTACAGACTCTAGGACCTACTAATTCGGATCTCACTTTTGAGGAGTTGAAGCCTAAAGAAATATATTTAGACCCTTTTATAGAACCTGAACCTGAACCACAATTAGATGTAGTTGTCTTAATCAGGAAACTAGGTAAGGGCATGCTAGTCTTGTTCATTTTCTTGGTTTACTGCAGTTTCCTTTGGTCAGCTCTATTTGGTTTTGAAGACCCACAGTTATTCCGGCTACTGTTATATGGTTCGAGTTGACTAATCCTTTCCTAAGTCTGGCTGAAGACTTTAAACTTTGCACTTCTTGGGAGGTAACCCCTGCTCATGCAACATGGTAATATCTTTCCTTAATTATTTTTCTTCAAGTGGTAACAGTTTCTCCTTGTCCATGCTTTTAATTTTATCTTTAGAACATCGAGGACAATGTTAGATTTAAGTTTGGGGGTGGGGAAGAACTTTTTAGCTGCACTTTTGAAACTTCTAGCGTCACATGGTATCCGGTTAGCAAAGTTTACATACTGTTTCTCACCGAAAAGATAGAAATTGGAATGCTAGGGATAACAACCTTTTGAGACATTAGAGAAAAAGACATTGAGATCCTTGAAATTCAGGAGAGAACTTGTTCCTTTTAGATGGCAACCGTGATGGACCTAACCATACATGATGGAAAGGCAAATAGGTCATGAAATGCCAGAAAGACAAAGCAACCTCACAATGTAGTCTTAGTTACTGGATTGCGACTCTCTCTCAGTAGAAACTTATCATCATCAACAAGCGGAGCGACATCAAAATCTATGAAGAAAGTTGAAGACGTTTTAGGTTTAGAAGCAACAATAGAAAAGAATAATTCAAAAATCAAAGTTGAAGTTATAAGAGAAAATGATATAAGTTGTTAGAATCCATGATACCAAGACATCACAAGTTGCGAAGATCCAAGTTTTGAAAATCCTTCTCTCATGGCCATGTAAATTGTTGTCTTGTAATTTTTGTTTCCAAAAAAAAAATGAAAAAAAAAAAGAAAAAAATAAAAAACAAATGAAAAAAAAAAACAAATGAAAAAAATCAAAAATCAAAAATGAAAAAAATCATCGTTACGTTTTGTTCAATATGGCCAAAGGGAAGTAGAAATTTATAAGTCAAGGAAGATATCGAACAGAAGAGTTAATTGTCAAGGTTCTATGAGGTTCGATAATTTATCATCAACAGTTGAAGACCGAATAAGACGTTGTTTCTACTGAGCACTATGAGAGAGTCGAACAAAGATACATTTGGTTGCTTTGTTAGTTCGCTTTCAATATGGCACAAGATCTTTCTAGCACTGGTTTAACTCATCACACGTAATTAGTCCAGCTGTGTAGCAGATGTCCCTCTCATCTTTATCTCTCTCCTAATCTTATCCAGCTGTAAAGCAGCGGACGCATCTTACAATGTTTATCTAGCTGTGTAGCGGATATCTCTTTATCTAGCAGTGTTGCGGATGCGTATCCTCTTTTCTTCAGTCAGCTTTAGAGCTGATACCTTTAATTTCTCTGGCACTCTAGTTACTTGGAGATAGGTTGAGAATATGTATGTCCTCATAGCTCTTTGGATACTTGCGACCAATTAGAAGTAATGGTTTTGTGGGTACACCTCTGGTAAACCCTCCCGAGATTAACTCGGTTTTATTTTCTTATTGTTAGTTTTGCTCGAGGACTAGCAAATAATAAGTTTTGGGGTATTTGATAGACACATTTTTGTGTCTAAATTGTACTCAAGGTCTCTATTGTTAGTGCTCGATTTTTGTACTAATTTTGATGCTTTGTGTGTGTTGTAGGTATTTTTTGGAGAAATACACTTGTGTGGAAAAATTTGCTCAAAAAGTGTTATTTGGACTTCGGGAGAAAAGTACTAAAGGCACCCTCAATTTGGATAAGGGGCACCTCAGTTGGGCACCTGCTATTCGCACCCCCAGTTTGGTTAGGGGGACACCATCTTCTACCTTTCAAATCTGTTTTTGGCGGGAAAATCTGGTTTCAAAGAACCAGAATTAGGGTTGGCAGTTTGGACGAGAATGAAGGAGACTCAACGACTGGGAATTGTTGGGATGACCTGAATGGTGGTAACAGGCGTGGTATGGTCGATTTCGTCAACTATATTTGGCTAGATTCTCGGTGAGAAGAAAACAGGGGAGTGCGTACTTGAGAAGAGTTTTTCACGGGATCGTACGTGTTTTCTGTGCATGGCGTAAGATGGATGTATGTTTAACTACTTCTGGGACGTGTTTCAGACTAATTAGAGTGTGTCAGATGTGCAAAGACGTGTGAAGATTCAAAACATGGAAGAAATCTTCGTATCTTGCATGGGAATATTTGTTATTAACTGTCGAGAATTATTTGGAGTTATGAGAACATATTCTCGGCCAGAATGGGTATATATAGGCTGCTAGCACCACAGAGAAGGGGTGTCGAGAGTCTGGGGGGCTGAGGAGAGCCAGAGAAGAAGAAATTCGAGTTTCCCAAACTCGGTTTCGGCTGCTGCTGATGATGATGAACACGAAGAACGGACCATCCAAGACCGTCGTTTTCCAACAGTAACAACGACTCACATCCGTGGGTCGTACATCAGAGGCAGACTTATTTGCCAGCGTTTGCGACACAGAGCCGTGGGTCTTAGAGCAAAAGTAACAGTGACAATCCCCTGTATCGTCTTCTTTTGGTTTGTAACAAATATAATTGTTACAAAACCCGGTTTTGAATTATTTCTCCATTTTCATCATTTGTAAACACCCTTTGAGCAATAATAATGATTTTTGAGCATGTTTCCAACATGATGAGCGGGTAATTCTCCCACAACCAAGGCAATGAGGAAGCTATTTACGCATGAATAATTGGTAACTATTTTATTTTCTCTAATATTTAATTATAATTCACTCAATCACTGCTTTTGCAGAGTTTTAAATTGTTTGCGTAATTTTCCTAATCAGTTGTGATTCAATTAGATAGGTTATGCTTTGTTTAGATAATCTATGCTTAAGGGATACAATTGATGTTTGAGAATTTTCTTGATTATTAGTGAGTTAAGATATAAAGGACTTAAAAGATAATTAGAGTTTTGGATTATTTACCATCATTAATTCATGTGTAATAGTGGAATCAGTGTCTTGGTTATTTTCTCATACCTCTCGCCACTTTGTTAATATTTTTGTATATAATTTTATTAAATCTTTAAATTTAATCTTCACAAGTCCGAGAGTTTGAACCTCATTACTACAACAACAATCAAAACAATATCACACTGACATCCTGTAAAGGATAAAGCCACTGATAAAATAGTGAATACTTCCTCACTATAAACTTATAGCATTATCAATCAATGCATGACCAGCCTTGTATTTTCTATACTTCTCCACTCTCATTATTGGTGTGGCATGACGACTGAGTGTTGCTCTCAGCAGAGCAACACGAATCTCCAAGCGTTAATAATGAAGCATGTACGAAATACCCGTACAGGCTACAATTCTCGGAGTGTTATACTAACCCGATCGAGCATCTGGACTGTCTACGTCAGTCTTGGAAATAATCACGACCACGCAAGTCGGCCACATAGGTGCAAAGTCACGCCTGACAAAATAATCACCAAACGCCAGCCCAGAATGGGATACCCAGACTGGTGTGGAGCAGCTTGGAAAAGCTCGTGCGCACAAGACCGCCTACGGCAATCTCAAATTCATCATGACCGTCCAACTTCACCAGCATGGTTGGACGGCGTAGATTATCCCATAACCGGTTAGGCAAAGCTTGTCTTGTACACCGGGGACCTTCTTCCTACCTGCATGACCGACTTTTCCCTAACCCGACCAGATTGCAATATACGATTGTCCGAAGTTGGGTCAGCGTGGAGAATTGAGGGTCGCAGAAAAGTCCACTAAAAACCTAAAATTGATCACGGCCATCCAACTTCACCAGCATGGTTGGATGGCTTAGATTAACCCTGAGATGGTCGGACACATACCACCGCACTCAGCACCGGCCTAATAAGTTTCCCACAAAATCGGCCTCTCCAGATGAGGTATATAACACGTATTTTCGGTTAGCCAAACTAGCTAACACGCGGCCGGCCGAAAACCCTAATTAGGGTTTTGTGTCGCAATTCGATCACGAGCGTCCATTTTCTCCTGCTCGAATGGAGGGTCCAGGAATAGACTAAGCAGGTCCGGTGAGTATCAACACGATCACTGTGGGCCCACCTACCTCCACATCTGATCGGCCAAGACATACCATGGATGGTTTCCTCGATTTGCACGCCCAAGCTAGGCGTGGTTACACTTCGCAATTGCGAACCAATCTCGACCACTCAACTTTGCCGGAAAAATTGAGTGGCTTAGATCACGTTTCTATGGGACAATAAGGTACAGACTTGTACACCAGCCCGCCGTCTGCATGCCTGACTGATCGGCCAAGACCGACCAGGCTTGGTCGTCTCGAAACACGCTCCCGAAGTAGGCATGACGCGCGGCCTTTGCGGCATGAGATTTCCTGTCGCAAATCAATCTCAGTCATTCCTCTTTTCCTGAAAAATTCAGTGGTCTAGATTTCACCTTCATGAGATAGTGAGGTATAGGCGCCTACACCAGCATGCCGTCTACACGCATGCCCGATCGGCCCTTCCAAATATGTCTCCCATGCTTGGATTCGACCAAGCTAAAGGTTGGTGTTTGAGAACCACCTAAACCCTAATCCAACGGTCGCAGATGTGGGTCGCAATCCATCTCGTCCGTCCAACTTCACCAGCTTGGACGAACAACCTAAGACAGGAGTTAGACGACCAGTGAGGCATCACCGTCCACCACTCTTCCACACAAAGTGATCGTCCAAGTCAGGACTTACCTGTACAACCTCCAAACGATCACTCGAAGATGGCTAGACATGCATCTATTTTAAGACGCTTAATCCTGACTTACTCCGTTAAGCCTTAAAACAGCGATGCTTCACACATGCTGATTATATTCGATGCATTACCTGCATAGAATACACACGATATTTCACAAATATTGACTTCCTAAATAACTTGGTTATTTAATATAGCATCACATGCTACCTTTTGTGGGTCCCACGATCCGCACACTCGATACATTAATCATGTCACAAACTGGGGGATATATACTGGGTATTGGTATGGCGGTTTACAGCATGCAGCGCACAACGCGCCATCACAAGAACGTGTCAGGAAGACATGGACGGTTAGTGATGATGGGAGAAGTGGGCAAGACTAATCATGTGACTCCATTAATCCATCACTCCACTTTCTCCACTTCCCATGAGAGACGTCGGTAAGGCTCAATGACTTGTATAAACATGGTCTCCTCCCTATTTCAAAACAACACAAGACAGAAACCAAGTGTTGATACAATGTATCCAAACACCAGAACTGATAGCTTACATTCTGCAAGCCAGTTCAGCTTTCTGATACAAGTCATAAACAGTCAACACCTCCACATTCTCAACACCTTCTTCGATTCCCTCCCTAAGATCAACCCCATCTCCTTCACTTTGTGACCGAAGCAAGTCTGGAACGGCCATTTCTTGGTTTAGGCCAGAATTGTACATATTGATTTCTCGAATCAAAAGCACTCCCGTGCATTGCATTTGTTTAGGGTTTAGATTCATTTCTCATCCACACACCCCAAATTACCAAAACCAGCAGAAATAGTTTTCACCCATAAACAATTGGTGACCACAGTGGAAGACTAATCTCTCGGTTGCAAAATCAATTTTCAAATCCAATTCAATCTTATCAATTTCGAAATGGTGGATTTTAGGTCTGGATCAGCAACCAATTCTGACGGGACTAGAGCTGACAACACTCTCGGTGTTGATATCCCAATCAGTGGTGTCACCGTGCAGCCAGTCAATACCGTCAATGTATCTCGTGGAATTACTTCCTCTACTACCAGCATCAGCGGAGCAGGAGGAGATATTCCATTGGGCGTGACACCTCATATCACCAGAGCCAAAGCAGCCGCAAACCCTGGCATGTCTTCAAGTGTAACGCCTCCATACGTCACCAGAGCAATTGCCACCCCTTTATCAAGACGAGGAGCTAGAGGAGCAAGAGGGGGACCATCTCCCATTACCATCGCAGATTTGATGGAGAGGCAGGAAGTCCTTGCTAAGACTCAAATGGATATGGCTGCAACTCAGAAAGAGGTACTCACTTTTCTTAAAGCATTAACTGATCGATTGCCACAAGAGCCACGACAACCCCTGGAGCCAACAAGGAACGCATTCAACGCACCCGAAGAAGGTACTTCAGCGGCGCGGGCCTACATGGAGCTGATCAAAGAAGCGATAAACGACATACTCGATCACCTCATCAAGATGACATCAGATATGAGCGGTCCTGTCATGGAGACTCCTACACTTGGGACTGATCCTTACAACGATCCTCCTCAAGTCAATAGTTTCACTATGAACCAAAGACCGGTGGATCAGGAAGCGGCTTCAGTGGAAGGTTTATGCGAACTCTTACACCTCTCGAAGAATCAGCGGGCGGAGACGTTTGCTGCAATCAACCATAGGAAGGTCACAACCGGGCCCTACATATTACTACACGCATCAAGGATTCAGAGTTCAAGAGAACCCCCATCGACACAGGAGCGTCTTCGAATGTGATTACCCTAAGGACTCTCAGAACAGCTAAGGTCCTCCCATGCAAGATCGTAAGGCAGCCTACCACAATGACAGACTTTGAAGGAAACCAGACTAGCACATACGGGATCGTTTCTTCAACATATCACCAGTGCCTTAAGACTATGCTGAATGAAGAAGTCGTCCGTATTCCTGCATCATCGTCTCTATACGCACCAATATGTGGGGTGGAACTGTTCGAACCGAGAGAGGCTCCACAGGAAGAATCAGACAAGGACCATTGCATCCCAGTCCCCACATGGGCGTCAATCCAGGAGGAGGACCGACTCGCATCATTGAGGGCTAAGACCCACGACGCATCTTTGCTGAAGAAACATTCTTCTTCATCCGGTGAAGCCGAAACCCATGTTCACACCAAGAGGGAACGAACTTTTGTGGAGAGTCGTGACCAGAAAGGGAAAATGGTATACCGACACTACCATTATCAATTAGCAGGAGAGACTGTTACCCAGTCTCTCCACCCAATGGAATGCTACAACAACAATAAACCACAAGTGCTAGATGCTCCACAACAGCTGCAAGATGGCGCCAACTCCACAACTAATGAGATTGAAATCGTTGAGGAATCTCCTAGGCCTATTTCCATCAGCTCAACCTTGTGTACGGATGAACGCACGAAGCTCGTGGAACTTATCAAAGAGTACCAAGACATATTCGCTTGGAGGTATGAAGAAATGCCGGATTTAGATGAAAATTGGTCACCCATCATCTACATGTCATACCTGTATCCAAGCCGGTTAAACATTTGCAGTTTAGACACGAGGAAAATGGACAGATCAGGTGCTGCATGGATTTTAGAGACTTGAACAGATGCTGCCCCAAAAAAGATCCTCCTCTACCTAACATCGACATGTTAGTAGACGCAACCAGCGGACACGGCATGTTCTCCTCCATGGATGGATGTAGCGGCTACAACCAGATAAGGATGTACGATCATGAAGCAAGTAAGATAGTTTTTCGAACTCCTCTCGGGAATTTTTATTATACTGTAATGCCATTTTGTTTAAAGAATGTCGGTGCAACGTATCAACGCTCTATGGCGGCAATATTCCACTGGAGCCGATACCTCAAGGGAGCATCCTTAAGGAGATAACGATGTCCACGCGTCATGTCGAACTAGATCCGGGCGAGTCACTCTATCATACAGTGGTGCATGTCTATCGTGCTATGTTGGAGAATCTGCGCTTTTGGTCATCCTCTGAAGATGTTGACGCTCATCTACAACAACATCTTCCTTGCTAGAAAGAACCAGTTTCGCTGAAGCAGTAAGAGGAAAACCACCGAGATACAACATCCTGCACGCCAATTCCAACTCCAGTGCCGCATACACGACTGCTACAATGATGAAACAACGTCCAAGATATTCCATATCAGTATCGATGGCAGAAACATTAAGAGACGCTTTCAGTCTCCCATAGAAGAAGTAGTTGCGTTACCAAAGGAGTGTGACTGGGGACTTCTTAGCGCGTTGTCCATCTCAAACATGGATGCAAGCACGCTATCATTATGATTCCAAGATGTTCAAATACGAGTATACATTCAAGAGAACAGGTATATTGTCAAAGATCGGTGATATTCCTGGATGTCTATGAAACACAACGTAGTAAAGACGGCCTCATGAAACCAGTGTGACAACATCTATCAAGTCGAAGGCTCAGTAGATACTCGTGGGCAGGGGATTGTCTCCCTCTTTTTCATTCCAGAGGCAACATCAAGAAGTTATCGGTTCCATCATGCTTCTCCCTCTAATAACAAGAGACCGCCAAGTTCGTGCCCGTAGCTGTCACGCCTCTTCCTGCCAGTCTCTTCTGATCACAGCTGCAGCTAAGAACTGTTGGTCGTTTGTTGATACCAGTGCCCGAGCTTCACCAAAGCAACAACTACTACGAACATAGGTAATCCAAACTTCTACATATTTTATTTTCCCATGGAGTGTAATAGATCTACGGAGGCAAGATGGCGATATCTTTATGATAAACCCAAAGACCATACAAACCATGTAAACCACGCTTGGGGACTGAGGCTCAGCATGAAGTTCCTTCACCTTCAGTCAAGGACTTCTTCAACACGAGAGAGATGGTCAATCAAGAAACATTGAATTCGCAAGGGTAAATCAAACTGAAGAGGAAGCCACTTCAACGCTCCCTCCAGCAGAAGCTTCTTCAATGGTCTATTCAGGAGACGCCTCAGCGCTCTCTTCGGGACCCACGTTCGCTTCAGAATCCTGCTTCAATGCTATCTCCAGCAGCCGCCTCCACGTTCACTCCAGAAGCTGCTTTAACACTCTCTGCAGGACCCACATTCACATTTGAGCACACAAAGTTCATTTTTGATCAAAGCAAGCACGCGGTGGGTCCCACTTTCGAGCAGGCAGCAAGGACGGTGTTTGGTCAAGCTAGCTGGGTCGGTGTTTGGTCGAAGTAGTAAGGATGACACTCGAGCAAGCACATAAACCATACGGGAAAAGCAAGCAAGGCTGGTATTGGGCCACGTCAGAAAACAAGGTCGGTGTTGCTCAAGTCCGCGAAGCTGGTATTGGTCGAGATCGCAAAGTTAATATCCCGTCACGCAAGCAAGACTAATATCACGTCACGCAAGTAGGCTTGTATTGGGTCACATCAAGCCGGTATTGGTCAAGGCCGATCAAGGTCACAAGGCTGGTATTGGGTCACGTCAGCAAACAAGGCCGGTGTTGATCAAGGTCATAAGGATGGTATTCGAATTAAATAGGCGCACACAGCAGGGCCGATTTTCATTCGAAGCACAAGGCTGACGTTTGAAGCATGTACACGGTGGACCCGTGTTTGATCGAAGCATGCACATCTGCCCATGTTCGAAGAAAGCATGCTTACATCGGGTCCCACATTCGACCAAAGCAGGCACAGAGTGGACCCACATTTAACTGAAGCAGGCACAACAAGCCCACGTTCGATCAAGCAGGTGCATGATAGGTCCCACAGTTAAGCGAAGTAGGCGGACCCACATGCCTATCAAACAGGTGCAACAGGGTGACGTTTGGTCGAAGTATATACATGGTGGGGTCCACATCCGTCCAGGGTTACATGCACAATTTTCTATGGGAAGAGGAACATACAAGTTATATTCCCTCTTGGCTCAAATACCCGAAGGAGAAAACCGGTCCCACCAAGGTCGTCGTCACACCTGGCGTACTCCCACGATCGAAGCAGCCACAGCAGGCCCACATTCAAGCGGAGCAAGCACTAAGCAGGCTCTCGACAGAAGCAGGCATAGAAAGGTCGATCGAAGCAGGCAAGACTGACATCATGCTAGGGGAACGCTCGCCTAGACGCCTCTTGAACGTGACATGCTCCAAGGACAGGACGACCCGTCTCTCCTGGTAACATCTAACTTTGTCTCATAAGTTTTATCTGTATATGTCACCATCTAATGCCTACCCCACAATAGTGTAACCATTATGTGCTAGGCAGGGGACTTAATGTTGATGGTGGATTTTAGTTCAGGGATAAAATTGTAAAACCAAATTTATGCACTGACATCCTGTAAAGGATAAAGCCACTGATAAGTGATGAATACTTCTTCACTTCGCTAATTTACCTAGTGTTGATGCTGGATTTTCATTAAAGGCTAAAATTATAAAGGCCGAAATTATGCGCTAACATCCTGCAAAGGATAAAGCCACTGATAAAATGGTGAATACTTCCTCACCATAAACTTATAGCATTATTAATTAATGCATGACCAGCCTTGTATTTTCTGTACTGATCCACTCTCATTATTGGTGCGGAATGACGACTGAGTGTTGCTCTCAGCAGAGCAACACGAATCTCCAAGCGTTAATAATGAAGCACATACGAAATACCCGTACATGCTACAATTCTCAGAGTGTTATACTAACCCGATCGAGCATCTGGACTGTCTACGTCAGACTTGGAAATAATCACGACCACGCAAGTCGGCCACATAGGTGCAAAGTCACGCCTGACAAAATAATCACCAAACGCCAGCCCATAATGGGATATCCAGACTGGTGTGGAGACGCTTGAAAAAGATCGTGCGCACAAGACCGCCTACGACAGTCTCAAATTCATCATGACCGTCCAACTTCACCAGCATGGTTGGACGGCGTGGATTATCCCATGACCGGTTAAGCAAAGCTTGTCCTGTACACCGGCGGACCTTCTTCCTACCTGCATGACCGACTCTTCCCTAACATGACCAGATTGCAATATATGATTGTACAAAGTTGGGTCAGCGTGGAGAATTGAGGGTCGCAGAAAAGTCTACTAAAAACCTAAAATTGATCACGACCATCCAACTTCACCAGCATGGTTGGATGACTTAGATTAACCCTGAGATGGTCGGACACATACCACCGCACTCAGCACCGGCCTAATAAGTTCCCCACATAATAGGCCTCTCCAGATGAGGTATATAACACGTATTTTCGGTTAGCCAAACTAGATAACACGCGGCCGGCCAAAGACCCTAATTA
Organism: Papaver somniferum; assembly: GCF_003573695.1. Lineage (NCBI taxonomy): Eukaryota > Viridiplantae > Streptophyta > Magnoliopsida > Ranunculales > Papaveraceae > Papaver > Papaver somniferum. The sequence continues at coordinate 126,010,961 of NC_039362.1, read as the reverse complement.
GGGTTTTGTGTCGCAAATCGATCACGAGTGTCCATTTTCTCCTGCTCGAATGGAGGGTCCAGGAATAGACTAAGCAGGTCCGGTGCGTATCAACACGATCACTGTGAGCCCACCTATCTCCACACCCGATCGGCCAAGACATACCATGGCTGACTGCCTCGATTCGCACGCCCAAACTAGGTGCGGTCACACTTCCCAATTGCGAACCAATCTCGACCACTCAACTTCGCCGGACAAATTGAGTGACTTAGATCACGTTTCTATGGGACAATAAGGTACATACGTGTACACCATCCCACCGTCTGAACGCCTGACTGATCGGCCAAGACCAACCAGGCTTGGTCGTCTCGAAACGCGCGCCCGAAGTAGGCATGACGCGCGGCCTTTGCGGCATGAGATTTCTGTCGCAGATCAATCTCAGCCATTCCTCTTTGCCTGAAAAATTTAGTGGTCTAGATTGCACCTTCATGAGACAGTGAGGTATAGGCGCCTACACCAGCATGTCGTCTACACGCATGCCCGATCGGCCCTGCCAAATATGTCTCACATGCTTGGATTCGACCAAGCTAAAGGTTGGTGTTTGAGCACCTCTTAAACCCTAATCCAACGGTCGCAGATGTGGGTCGCAATCCATCTCGTCCTTCCAACTTCACCATCTTGGACGGACAACCTAAGACAGGAGTTAGGCGACCAGTGAGGCATCACCACGATCACCGTCCACCACTCTTCCACACAAAGTGATCGGCCAAGTCAGGACTTACCTGTACAACCTCCAAACGATCACTTGAAGATGGCTAGACATGCATCTATTTTAAGACGCTTAATCGTGACTTACTCCGTTAAGCCTTAAAACAGCGATGCTTCACACATGCTGATTATATTCGATGCATTACCTGCATAGAATACACACGATATTTCACAAATATCGACTTCCTAAATAACTTAGTTATTTAATATATCATCACATGCTACCTTTTGTGGGTCCCACGATCCACACACTCGAGACATTTATCATGTCACAAACTGGGGGATACATACTGGGGTATTTCTCTGACGGTTTACAGCATGCAGCGCACAACGCGCCATCACAAGAACGTGTCAGGAAGACATGGACGGTTAGTGATGATGGGAGAAGTGGGCAAGACTAATCGTGTGATACTAATACACGCAACTCTACTACTCCATCACTCCACTTTCTCCACTTCCCATGAGAGACGTGGGTAAGGCTCAATGACTTGTATAAATAGGTTCTCCTCCCTATTTCAAAACAACACAAGACATAAACCAAGTGTTGATACAACGTATCCAAACACCAGAACTGATAGCTTACATTCTGCAAGCCAGTTCAGCTTCCTGATACAAGTCATAAACAGTCAACACCTCCACATTCTCAACACCTTCTTCGCTTCCCTCCCTAAGATCAACCCCATCTCCTTCACTTTGTGACCGAAGCAAGTCTGGAACGGACATTTCTTGGTTTAAGCCAGAATTGTACAGATTTATTTCTCGAATCAAAAACGCTCCCGTGCAGTGCATTTTTTAGGTTTTAGATTCATTTATCATCCACACACCCCAAATTACCAAAACCAGCAGAAATAGTTTTCACCCATAAACACAAAGGCATTATTCCAGCCATGTGCATGCATAGAATCCTTATGGAATATGATATCAAGCCAGTACGTGATGCTCAGCGTGGGCTTAATCCCCCAATGATGTAGGTTGTAAATAAAGAGATCCTCAAATTACTAAGTGTGGGGGTGATCATTTACCCAATTTCTGTCAGCAAATGGGTTAGTCCGGTGCAAGTGGTGCCTAAGAAATCAGGTGTCACTGTTGTTAGAAATCAAGATGATGAACTCATTCCTACAAGAGTTCAAACTGGATGGCGAGTGTGCATAGACTACAGAAAGCTCAATTCGGCTACCCGCAAGGATCACTTTCCTTTTCCTTTCATTGATCAGATGTTAGAGAGGTTAGCGGGACATTCACATTATTGCTTTTTGGATGGTTATTCGGGATACAATCAAATTGTTATTGCACCGGAGGATCAAGAGAAGACTACTTTCACTTGTCCTTTTGGTACATTTGCATATAGAAGAATGTTGTTTGGTCTTTGCAATGCGCCTGCCACTTTTCAGAGATGTATGGTCAGTATATTTTCTGATTATGTGGAAAACATTATTGAGGTATTTATGGACGACTTTAGTGTTTATGGCGATTCATTTGATACTTGTTTAAATAATCTTGAACTTGTGCTTAAAAGATGCATAGACACTAATTTGGTTTTAAACTAGGAGAAAAACCACTTTATGGTAAACCATGGAATTGTACTTGGTCACATCGTGTCCTCTCAAGGGTCTAAGTAGACAAGGCAAAGATAGATCTGATTAGGAATTTACAATACCCCACTTCGGTGAGGGAAATTCGCTCGTTTCTTGGTCATGCAGGTTTTTATAGGAGGTTTATCAAAGATTTCTCCAAAATCTCAATGTTGATGTGCAAATTGTTACAAAAGGAGGTTGCCTTTAACTTCGACCAGGAGTGCAAGGATGCCTTTAATAAATTGAAGGAATTGTTGACTACTCCACCAATTATTAAGTCACCTGACTGGAGTTTGTCATTCGAGTTAATGTGTGATGCAAGTGATTATGCAGTCGGAGCTGTTTTGGGTCAAAAAGTAGACAAGAGGTCACATGTGATTTATTATGCATCAAGGACCCTAAACGATGCTCAAATAAACTATTCTACTACTGAAAAAGAGTTGTTGGCTATAGTATTTGCATTAGAAAAATTTAGAGCTTATTTGGTGGGTACCAATGTGATTGTATATTCTGATCATGCAACACTATGGTACCTATTAAAAAAGAAGGAGGCTAAGCCAAGACTCATATGTTGGATTCTTTTGCTGTAAGAATTCAATACGGAAATCAGAGATAAGAAAGGTGTTGAGAATACAGTTGTCGATCATCTTAGTAGACTTGTTGTTTCCGAAGAAGAACTCCCCTTACAGGATCGTTTTCCAGATGAACAACTTTTCTCGATTGAAGAATCAACACCTTGGTACGCTGATATAGTAAACTATTTGGTTACAAGGCAAGTACCTAGTACGATGTCTAATTTTCAAAAGCTAAAGCTTAAGAAAATATCCAATCAGTATGTGTGGGATGAGCCCTACTTGTGGAAATATGGTGCTGATCAAATTATCCGCAGGTGCGTACCAAACTCCGAATTTCAGTCAATTCTATGTTTTTGTAATTCTTATGCTTGTGGTGGTCACTTTGGTGCAAAACATACCGCTCTCAAAGTCCTTGAGAGTGGATTTTATTGGCCTACCCTATTTGAGGATGCATATGCTTTTTGCAAATCTTGTGATAGATGTCATCGAACGGGCAATCTAGGTGCTCGAAATCAAATGACACTCAATCTTATTCTCACTTTCGAGATTTTTGATGTGTGGGGCATTGATTTTATGGGTCCTTTTATTAATTCGAATGGAAAATTTTATATACTTCTTGATGTGGATTATGTTTCTAAATGGGTGGAAGCTAAAGCCAGCCCTACTAATGATTCTCAAGTTGTTTTGTGAAGGAATATATTTTCTCTAGACATCGTACACCAAGAGTGGTTATCAGTGATGGAGACTCTCACTTCAAGAAATCCTTCCATGCTCTTCTCAAGAAGTACAACATTACACACAAGATTGGTACGCCGTATCACCCACAAACTAGTGGGCAAGCTGAAATTTCAAATCGTGAGATTAAGTCCATCCTTGAGAAAACCTTTAACAATACACGTAAGGATTGGAGTTATAGTCTCAACGATGCACTTTGGGCGTATAGAACAACATATAAGACACTGATTGGTATGTCTCCATATCAGTTGGTTTATGGCAAAGCTTGTCATCTCCCAGTTGAACATGAGAATAAGGCTTTATGGGCGGTAAATATGTGCAACATGGATTATGATAAAGCGGGGAAACATAGGAAACTACAAATCAATGAGCTAGAGGAGATACGCAATGATGCTTGCGAGAGTTCTCGTATATAAAAGGAAAAGACTAAGATTTTCCATGACAAGATGATTTCTCGGAAGAATTTTTTTGTGAGACAGAAAGTTCTTTTATTTCATTCTCGTCTTAAGTTATTTCCTGGTAAGCTAAGGTCCATATGGATTGGACCATATGTTGTTACTAATGTTTATTCTCATGGTGCAGTTGATATCACTAGTCTTACTGATGGGACTACTTCTAAGGTCAACGGCCATAGATTGAAGCCATAATATGAAAACATCGCTTATGTGAATGTGGATGAGATAGAGATTAAATATTTACAACCTCTGGAGGAGTAGCATAATTGGAATGCTAAGTCGGACTGACGACTTTAAACCAAACGCTAAATGGGAGGCAACCCATAGGTTTTGTATCTTCAACTCTTTTATTTTATTTTATTTGTTTTTATTGTTTTCATATCATATTTTCATCCCCATGTTTAATTTCATTGAATCCGGAATCTATCTTAGAAGAGAATTATGACGAATACCTTTTCGTCAGAAAAATTCAGACTGCACGTAGTTCAGTCCAGAGACCATAACTATCAGAACGTTTATCGAAACACTGTGCCCTTTTGACACTTTGTATAAAACATGTCTATGAACAACTTTTGTGAAATGTATTTTTTCCAAATCCCTTACCAATTTTCATAGTTTTTGCGTTTTATCTTCTATTACGTCAGAATTCAGATTTTTCAGTTTTACACATTGAGGAAAATGTGAAGTTTAAGTGTGGGGAGTATTTTGCATATATATTTTTCACTTTTTTGTACATATTTGCATAAAAACCACCAACTTGTAGTTAGTTTAGAGTCGCATAGTATACATGTCGCTAAGATTACATCGAAATTCTCACAAGAGTGACTGAACTTAAAGATGACAGAGAACATGATCGGGTGTCTTGCTTGTTTGAGAGTTAAAGTTGGATTTAACCATGCCAGTGGAAAATCAGGTGCATAATGAATTCAGTAGTAGAATTGTGGTCCCCTATAGTGGAGACTACCTATTGTTACATCATGTGAGGCACCAGACCAGATTTCTTTATAAATGACTAAAGAGCTTTCTTTTGAGTGTGTGTCACCGTACGTTAATTCTACCCAACCTCCCACCAATAGAAGCACTACTTTGATCTCTTGAGTGATATTTTATCAATCATGATGGTGACATCGAATTGCTAACTTACATACCACTTGTAATCTTGTATCTCTCTCTACACCAACAGGTCCATAGAAACACATCATCATCAACAAGAGGAGCGACATCAAAATCTACAAGGAAACTTGAAGACGTTTAAGGTTTACAGGCAACGGTACAGAATATGAGCAGATTTCATATTCAAGTAAAGAAACAAAACAAGGAGCAGAATTTCTACATGTTGAAGACTTATGTACAAGAGAAAAAAAAATATCAAGATGAGAGTTTAAGAAGTTTACGATATCAAGACATACAAATTATGAAGAATCAAGCGGTAAAGTACTTACACCATGGCCTTTGTACTTGCAATTTTATTTTATCTTTATTTTTTTTATTTTCTCTTGTCATAAAGAAAACGAAAAAAAAAAAAGACAAGAGAAAATTTTGCTAGGTTCATTATTAGTTTTATTGTTTTGTTTTGTTTTCATTTTGTGTATTTGTGTATTTTTCTTGTCTTAAAAAAAAAAACGAAAAAAAAAGACAAGAAAAATGTGTTGTATCATATTTTGGTTTATTTTTAGTTTTGTTCTTTCAATAAATCCAATGGGAAAGAAAGAATATCCATAATGAAGTTTCAAGCAACAAGGATTTGAAGAAAAAAGAGTTACATTGTCAAGATTCTACGAAGTTCAAGAGTTATCATCAAGAGTTGAAGACCGAAGACGAAGATGAAACAAGGATTGAAGACCGAAGAAATTTCTATGGATGCAGTGAGAGTGGTGCTAACTGCACGTTGAATGGATAACAAGGTAAGTAAGCATATTCCCACCTTCGTTAAGTGGTTGATTTTCTTTCGTAGAGATCGTCAGAAAAAATGTGTTTTTTCAAAACAATAAAAGATGTGGTTTTCAAAACAATTCGGAGGATTTTGCCTTCCTACTGTTCAACGTGTCGCGGGATTCTCTCTTCATTCCTACCTGGAAACATGTGTGACCCATAAAAAGTTGTTTATTATTGAGAGCAACTTCATAAAACCCTTTCTGGTGAGGCAGAGTCGAGACTTTCGATCACTCTCGAACCTGGATTCTTTCGAGAAGGGATGGTTATTTCTCTCTCAACTTTTAAGGACGAGATTGTGTTCATATATATGTCCAACTTCTTATGACTAGTGTGCAGAATTTCTATGTCTTCTTAGCGCGTTGGATGATATCATTTGGGAGAACTAGTATGTTGGAAAAGTAGGTTTTGTGGGTATACCTCTTGTAAGTCCTCACGAGAATATAACTCGTCCACTAGGGACACCTAGGGGTTTAAACGCATGTTGCATTTGCTAAGTACATACGTTTTCTCGGCGACATAGAGTTGTTGTATTTTAGATAGTTTGCTCGAGGACTAGCAAAAGCCAAGTGTGGGGGAATTTGTTAAGTGCATATTTTGCATAATTTTAGTGTCGAATCCATGCTAGTAAGTGCTTATATTCTTGTGAATTATTGTATATTACGTTTGTTTTTCTCTATTTGTGTTTTATTAGGTGAATCATCCAAAAGAAGCGAATTGGCACTTATTTGTGCAATAAAAGAAGTTAGCTAAAAACAGAGAAAGGCCAAAGACCAAGTGGAACTCGTCGAAATCTAGGAGTTTTTGATATCATCGTGAATAGGACGAAAAGACGAAGCCAATGACGAAAGAATGGAGTCAATTCGACGTTGTATGAAGATTCTAGAAGCATTTGAAGCAAGCCAAAGTTGTCGAAACATGGAGAACCTGCAAGATTGAAGTTGAAAGGCGATTTCTAAAGGCGCCAGACTATTTTACTTGGGGCTTCCACCAGCATGTTCTTCACCAAGCATCACGACCAAGTTCAGGGAACTGAAATTAGGTAACTACCATTGGTACTTGACGAAGAGAAGATGGAGCTCAGTTGCCATGGAAGAAGTTGGGTTCTCTCTGCTATTTGAGAACAAGTTATAACAGGGAGAGATCGAGAATATTACTAAGATGGTTTTGGCTCGAAACAGCAAGTGATACTCGGTGGTTGGCAGAGATTGATAACGGAAGAATGTTGTTGATCACGAAGACAGAGAAGAACTCACTTGACACAGGTCAGTGACGTGATGGAGCTGAACCATAGGATGTTGTTGAGCACAATGACGCCTGAGTTTGGGAGATATAGCGATTGATAGAGCATGGCATTTGCAGGGATGAATCGATGGTAATAATGGAGTTGAACTGTGGTTGATAGAGCAATATAGAGCTCGAGAATTCAGGGAGATGTATTCACTGTCACTAATTGCTGCCAGTTCGATCGAGATAGCAGCATTGATGATGCTCACGATGGAGTCTGTCATGGAGAATATGATGTATTCACTGTCACTAATTGCTGACAGTGACGACAAGAATGGAAAGCTGAGATGGAGTTCGAGTTAAGGGAAAGAGAAAAAAATCAGAAGAGAATCCTTTTCACGGACAGCCTGGTATACGCGGAGTTTTTGGTTTAGGCTTGAAAACTCAGAAGATTATGAAACTCTCGATCACCAGAGTATCCGTGGATGGTTGGGTAGAGAATCAAAATCCAGGGAACTTTATTTTTCACGGAGGAGGGAGTGTCCGTGAGAGGTTTTGCCGGAAACTCAAAACTCAGGGAATAAATACATTCACGGATGGAGAAGTATCCGTGATTCTGACGGAGAAAATCAAAATACAGGGGAAATCATTTCTCACGGTGGGATGACTGGTCGCGGGAAGTAAAAGGTGAAGACTGGAAATATGCTTGTCAGTTCTCTGTAACTGACAAGCCAATGACGAAACGGGCTGGACCTTAACAGCTTGTTCGTAGGCTCATTAGCTGGGGCTGAGTTTATTTGCATGGAAGTTTAAGGAAGTGAGTTATTTGGCTGGTGTTTTGGCAAGTCTTGGCGACCATTCGACCAGGATTTAGAACGGGCGCAACTACAATTTGTGACACCTATAAAAGAGATGCTTCAACAACTTCTAAGATATCTTTTAATCTTTTTTATCAAGAGAATAAAATCCAGGGTTTGGAGCTATTTCCATCACCGCAACTATTTCTTTACCATTTTATCATATGAAACTCTTGGGTTTTGTTAGTACCATGAGTAGCTAAACTTCTTAGTGATGGGGATGAATTCTAAGTTCTAGACATGATTTGAGTTATTATATAAATCTATTTTGAAGTTCTTCACATGATTATTGATTGTTTATACCAATTAGAATATTTATGATTGATTGATAGATTGTTTAGGTGGCCAACTGAATTAATTTGTTGATTCAATTGAATGCTAGTATTGAGTTAGGAGATAAGTAATAGTCGAATAATTCATACAAAAGTAGAGAACACAAGAACTTGCAGAGGGATTCTGTGTAGCGATTGTGTGTATAAACAACACTAAAAGTGGATCTTGAGATAATAGTCTAACTACTAGGATCAATCTATAATTCACAAAAGATAAAGCATTCGAACAAATTACACCTTGAGTGAGCTACTACTAGGTGATTTCGACGAATAGAATCTGGCATTGGAGATCTTTCATACTCAGTGTTTTAAGGAATTTAGGGGATATCACTGAGCTAGTTGTTATTCCACGATTGGTAATAATATGTGATTAATTGTATTAATGGATGAATATAATAACTTGATGACGGTTTAGTAACGAAGAAGGATTCCCTGATCATATTTCTCTCCATTGCTTGCAACTTTATTATTTTCAATTGCTTTATTTACTTTATTTACAATCTAAAACAAAAATCCCCCATTGTGACACTTTTGACAACTAAAACTCCCTGGTCTTCGTGGGAACGAACCTTATTTATTGCTATATTATTCGTTAGTAAAGTAGAATATAAGTGAATTAATTTGAGCACCTACGACACGCATCAAATTTTGGCGCCGCTGCCGGGGAGCAGTTGGTAGTTTTCGTTTTTATTTATTTTCATTTTTTTTAATAAGTATTTTTGCTTTTAGTTTTATTTTTAGTTTTTGAATTAGCTTTTGAGAATGTTTGTTTCAGGTACTTAATCTCTGGCACCGAAAGATTGGGATTACCTGAGGTATGGAATTCAAACTCGCAAGGGAACAATACTACAAGCACGTCCACAGTTGCAACCAGAACCTTCTACAGAAGAGATGGTTAATACAGACAACGGTACATAATATGAGCAGATTTCAGATTCAAGTAAAGCAGCAAAACAAGGAGCAGAATTTCTACATGTTGAAGACTTATGTACAAGAGAAAAAAAATTATCAAGATGAGAGTTTAAGAAGTTTACGATATCAAGACATACAAATTGTGAAGAATCAAGCGGTAAAGTACTTACACCATGGCCTGTGTACTTGCAATTTTATTTTATCTTTATTTGTTTCACTTTCTCTTGTCATAAAAAAAAAGACAAGAGAAAATTTTGTTAAGTTCATTATTAGTTTTATTGTTTTGTTTTGTTTTCATTTTGTGTATTTTTCTAATCTTCAAAAAAAAACGAAAAAAAAAAGAGAGACAAGAAAAATGTGTTGTATCATATTTTGGTTTGCTTTAGTTTTGTTCTTTCAATAAAGCCAATGGGAAAGAAGGAATATCCATAATGAAGTTTCAAGCAATAAGTATTTGAAGAAAAAAGAGTTACATTGTCAAGATTCTACGAAGTTCAGGAGTTATCATCAAGAGTTGAAGACCGAAGACGAAGATGAAACAAGGATTGAAGACCGAAGACGTTTCTATGGATGCTGTGAGAGTGGTGCTAACTGCACATTGAACGGATAACAAGGTAAGTAAGCATATTCCCGCCTTCGTTAAGTGGTTGATTTTATTTCGTAGAGATCGTCAGATAAATGGGTTTTTTCAAAACAATAAAAGATGTGGTTTTCAAAACAACTCGGAGGATTTTGCCTTCCTACTATTCAACGTGTCGCAGGATTCTCTGCACTCCAGGAGATTACCTCCAAAGTAAATACTATACCCACTTGTGCACCCGCGATCATCTAAACTGCCTTCCCAATCGGCATCTGAATATGCATGAAGAGAATAGTTAGAGTTAGGTTTTATAAAGAAACCATAGTCTACTGTATGTTTTAGATATCGCTTGATACGTTTTACAAGCTCCCAATGCTCAACATATGGTTCATGCATGTACTAACATGATTTTTTCACTGTAACTGAGATGTCAGGACGATTTATGTGTAAGTGCTACAGTGCTCCTACTACACTCCTGTATAGTGTAGGTTCTTCAAACTTCTGGCTTCCTTGATTTTGTATTTTCATATTAGGTACTAGTGGGGTGCAGATTGGTTTAATTCCATCCAACTTTGTTCGACGTAAGAGGTCATCAGCTACATACTTCCTTTGGGTGAGTCCGACAGTTGCATCAATCAAAAACCTCTGTTCTGTAAGTAATCCTTCGTAGAAATATTGAATCATAAGTATTGAGGATATATTATGGTGTGGGAAGCTTTCCAACAACCCCTTATACCTCTCCCAATATTCATATAGAGACTCCCCAGACATCTGGAGAATGCCACTAATCTCCTTACGAACGGATGTCGCTTTGGAAGCGGGAAAATATTTCTCCAGAAATAGATTTTTCATATCAGTCCATGTTGTAACACTCCCTGGCGGAAGAAAATACAACCATTCTTCTGCCAAGTCTGTCAAGGAGAACGGGAAGGCTTGTATCATAGCCATATCTCTGTCTGCGGTTGCATGCCTCAGACTTGTCATTGTGTTCTGGAACTGTTGAAGGTGTCGATTTGGATTTTCACCTGGATGTCCCTTGAACTTTGGTATATGATAAAGTAGATTCGAATTCAGCTCCACTGGGTTAGTGATTGTAATGCACAGTGGTTGCGAATCTAAGCATGGAGATGTCAACTCTCTTAACTTCCTCTCCGGAGGTGGAGGTGGTGAAGGATCTATCTCGTCGTTTGTATTAACCATCTCTTCTGTACAAGGTTCTGGTTGCAACTGTGGACGTGCTTGTAGTATTGTTCCCTTGCGAGTTTGAATTTCATACCTCAGGTAATCCCAATCTTTCGGTGCCAGGGATTAAGTACCTGAAACACAAATTCTCAAAAGCTAAATCAAAAACTAAAAATAAAAATACTTATTTAAAAAAATGAAAATAAATAACAACTAAAGATACCAACTGCTCCCCGGCAGCGGCGCCAAAATTTCATGCGTGTCTTAGGTGCTCAAATTAATACAGTTATATTCTACTTTACTAATGAATAATATAGCAATAAATAAGGTTCGTTCCCCACGAAGAGCAGGGAGTTTTAGTTGTCAAACGTGTCACAATGGGGGGTTTTTGTTTTAGATTGTAAATAAAGTAAATAAAGCAATTGAAAATAATGAAAGTTGCAAGCAATAGAGAGAAATATGATCAGAGAATCCTTCTTCGTTACTAAATCGTCATCAAGTTATTATATTCATCCATTAATACAATTAATCACAAATTATTACTAACCATGGAATAACAGCTAGCTCAGTGTTATCCCCTAAATTCCTTAAATCACTGAGTACGGAAACTCTCCAATACCAGATTCTATTCGTCGAAATCACCTAGTAGTAGCTCACTCAAGGTGTAATTTGTTCGAATGCTTTATCTTTTGTGAATTATAGATTGATCCTAGTAGTTAGACTCTTAGCTCAAGGTCCACTTTTAGTGTTGTTTATATACACAATCGCTACACATAATCCCTCTGCAAGGTCTTGTGCTCTCTACTTTTGTATGAATTATTCGACTATTACTTATCTCCTAACTCAATACTAGCATTCGATAAGATCAACAAATTAATTCAGTTGGCCACCTAAACAATCTATCAATCAATCATAAATATTCTAATTGGTATAAACAATCAATAATCATGTGAAGAACTTCAAAATAGATTTAAATAATAACTCAAATCATGTCTAGAACTTAGAATTCATCCCCAATCACTAAGAAGTTTAGCTACTTATGGTAGTAACAAAACCCATGAGTTTCATATGATAAAATGGTAAAGAAATAGTTACAGTGATGGAAATAACTCCAAACCCTAACTTTTCTTCTCTTGAGTTCTCCTCTCCAATGGCTTGATAAAAGATTAAAAAATATCTTAGAAGTTGTTGAAACATCTCTTTTATAGGTATCCCAAATTGTAGTTTCGCTTGTTCTAAATCCCGGTCGAATGGTCGCCAAGACTTGCCAAAACACCAGCCAAATAGCTCACTTCCTTAAACTGCCGTGCAAAGAAACTCAGCCCCAACTAATGGGCCTACGAACAAGCTGTTAAGGTCCAGCCCGTTTCGTCATTGGCTTGTTAGTTACAGCGAACTGACAAGCATATTTCCAGTCTTCACCTTTTACTTCCCGCGACCAGTCATCCCACCGTGAGAAATGATTTCCCCTGGATTTTTATTTTCTCCGTCAGAATCACGGATACTTCTCCATCCGTGAATATATTTGTTCCCTGAGTTTTGAGTTTCCGGCAAAACCTCTCACGGACACTCCCTCCTCCGTGAAAAATAAATTTCCCTGGATTTTGATTTTCTACCCAACCATCCACGGATACTCTGGTGATCGAGAGTTTCATAATCTTCTGAGTTTTCAAGCCTAAACCAAAAGCTTCGTGTATACCAGGCTGTCCATGAAAAGGATTCTCTTCTGATTTTTTTCTCTTTCCCTTAACTCGAACTCCATCTCAGCTTTCCATTCTTCTCGTCACTGTTATCAACTCGAGCACATCATTCTCAGCCATTCGCTGTTCTTCTCAGGCTCATTATCACACTGCCATTCTTCCCCTCTCTGATATTGGCTTCAACATTCCACCAACAAAGAGTCCATCACCTGAGTTCCATCGTCTCTTGTTTACTGCCATCAATGGCAGTAATACTGCAGCTCCATCGTCACCATTTATAATCAGCAGCACCTCCAACTCGAGCACCATCAGCACTGTCTTCTTATCGAAACATCATATTCTCCATCACAGACTCCATCGTGAGCATCATCAATGCTGCTATCTCGATCGAACTAGGAGCAACTAGTGACAGTGAATACATCTCCCTGAATTCTCGAGCTCTATATTGCTCTATCAACCACAGTTCAACTCCATTATTACCATCGATTCATCCCTGCAAATGCCAAGCTCCATCAATCGCTATATCTCCCAAACTCAGGCGTCATTGTGCTCAACAACGTCCTATGGTTCAGCTCCATCACGTCACTGACCTGTGTCGATCGAGTGAGTTCTTCTCTGTCTTCGTGATCAACAACATTCTTCCGTTATCAAACTCTGCCAACCACCGAGTATCACTTGCTGTTTCGAGCCAAAACCATCTTCCTAATATTCTCGATCTCTCCCTGTTATACCTTGTTCTCAAACAGCAGAGAGAACCCAACTTCTTCCATGGCAACTGAGCTCCATCTTCTCTTCGTCAACTACCAACGGTAGTTACCTAATTTCAGTTCCCTGAACTTGGTCGTGATGCTTGGTGAAGAACATGCTGGTGGCATCCCTAAGTAAAATAGTCGGGCGCCTTTATAAATCGCCATTCAACTTCAGTCTTGCAGGTTCTCCATGTTTCGACAACTTTGGCTTGCTTCAAATGCTTCTAGAATCTTCATACGACGTCGAATTGACTCCATTCTTTCGTCGTTGGCTTCGTGTTTTCGTACTCTTCACGATGATATCAAGAACTCCTAGGTTTCGACGAGTTCCACTTGGTCTTTGGCCTTTCTCTGTTTTTAGCTAACTTCTTTTATTGCACAAATAAATTTCAATTCGCTTCTTTTGGATGATTCACCTAATAAAACACAAAATAGAGAAAAACAAACGTAATATACAATAATTCACAAGAATATAACACTTACTAGCATGGATTCGACACTAAAATTATGCAAAATATGTACTTAACAAAGTCCTCCACACTTGGCTTTTGCTAGTCCTCGAGCAAACTATCTAAAATACAACAACTCCATGTCGCCGAGGAAACGGATATACTTAGCAAAAGCAACATGCCTTTAAACCCCTAGGTGTCCCTAGTGGACGAGTTATAGTCTCGTGAGGGCTTACAAGAGGTATACCCACAAAACCTACTTTTCCAACATACTAGTTATCCCAAATGATAGCATCCAACGCGCTAAGAAGACATAGAAATTCTGCACACTAGTCATAAGAAGTTGGACATATATATGAACACAATCTCGTCCTTAAAAGTTGAGAGGGAAATAACCATCCCTTCTCGAAAGAATCCAGGTTCGAGAGTGATCGAAAGTCTCGACTCTGCCTCACCAGAAAGTGTTTTATGAAGTTGCTCTCAATAATAAACAACTTTTTATGGGTCACACATGTGTCCAGGTAGGAATGGCTCGCAAGCAGAAAACAGTCTCCAATTCAAGCACGGAAGCAGAATATCGTGGAGTGGCAATAGCTAAATCTGAGCTTATATGGATACAATCTCTACTAAAAGAACTGGGTGTCCAGAAAACCACTCCAACTCTGTGGTGTGACAACTTAGGAGCAACATACCTTACAACCAATCCTATCTTCTATGCACGCACTAAGCATATCGAGATCGATTACCACTTTGTTCGTGAAAGAGTCGCAAGCAAGAAACTGCATGTTAAGTTTATTAGCTCAAAGGATCAGTTAGCTGATGTCTTTACGAAAGGTTTAGTACACCACGGTTTCAGCATATCCAAGACAAGTTGAACATTCGACAACTCGTGTTCAACTTGAGGGGGAGTGTCAAGGATAACCCTACGTAATGCCCTGAAGACTTTCAACTGTCCCAGTCAAGTTAGCAGCATAACCAAGTATGGTCAACAATTATAATCTCCGACTATTGTCACAGAGTTGTTAAGTCTTTGAACTATTCTTTTATTCTGTTTCTCAATAATGTATCCCTCTGTAGTTTCTGATTATAAATACGAAACTAAAATCTCCACAAGTTCTGTCAAAGATATCGTACCAAAAATCTACTTCTAAGTAATTCAATAACTTTTTCAAGGGATTCTTCGTCTTTGTACTTATCGGCCGCTGCTAAATCATCTCTCATCCACCTCTCTAACTGCAACATATATTGTGACCCTTTTATCTCTTTAATCACCACTATTCTCACATACTTTTCCACCGGTGCTGCAAAATCACATGCACAAATTTATAATTAACATTTCAACTAAACAACATATTACGTGCAATTCATCAAAGATGTGTGGACTCAGTTACCCGAAACTACAACGGCTAAAAATTCATCATCTTGGGACAATTCAGCTCCAGTTTTGCCTTTCCATTCATTCAAATGGTTAGGAATTTCCGGTTCCAAATTGCTGTGATTTTGATTTGGAGAAAATGTATCTCCATGTCCGTAAGGGGTGAGCAACGAACGGACGGATGCGGATTAGGGGTCACCCGCGTACAATCCGTCAAAGTTGTGGATTTGAAAAATCCAACCGTTTCCGGCCCAATCACCCGTAAATTTGACATCCGCGGATCAATGGGTGATACAGGTCGGATGCGGATTGACCACGGATTTAGTCAACGACGACTTCTTTGTCTATACTATGGCACAACCCATAGTTTTCGATTGATGAAAGAATAATGCATCGTTTAAACCCGATAACCCCCACAATTCCAGGGTATACTTTTAGGATCCCAACTATCATCATTTTGTTCAATGACCTTCATTGTTTCTTGATTAACAACATCTCTGTCCAAAATTAGAATTGCAATGGTGTTTAAGCATAACTCGAAACTTGCATATTTCATTATGCTATATTACTGTTAGTGGCGATGTTTACCAATCCGTGCCAAAGAAAATTTCAAAACTAAATTTTAAACGGGCACGTATATAAAACATCTTATACTTGATTGAACCTTCCGTGACAATTCAAACTAGTTTAAACGATTTATTACGGACTAAAGTTACCAAACCAGCGAGTCTTGATTAATTAATTAATCAATTGAGCATGTTGATCTTCCCCAGATTTTAACTTCCTCAGTGGTTGAATCCATGGGAGCATCTAGTTCAATTAATCCCAAATCGGCCGATTTCGTTTAAACGATGCAATATCATTAATACTTCTATTAATTTCCTTTACTGTCTTACGGTGCGGGTGAATCCGCGGATTTCAGAGTCCAACCGCAACCAAATCGCTAAAAGTACGGATTTAAGAATCACACGCGTGTCCGGGCCATAAATCTTGCGGATTTGGTTTCATCCGTAATTTTGTGGATGGATACGGGTAAAATCCGCGGTTCCGGACTTTTTGCTCACCCTTCACTAATTCCTGTTAATCACATCACTTGACGCATAAGAAAAAAAAGAACGGTTTTTTGGGGCCAGCCTTTTTTTGGGGGGACCATTGTTTTATTTTGGGTAAGACATTAGAAGTAAATATAGGTCACCCCTTATCTAAATATTTATATTAATACCAAAATTACCCATTTCAATTAAGTTAGTGTAATGATTAGTTGTATCATTAGGTTAACATAAATAGTGATTAGTGCAAAATTAAATAAAAAAAGATAAACTTAAAAGAAGTTAAACTAAACTAAATGATTAGTGTAAGATTAAATCAAGATTAAATTAAAAAAATTGAACAAAGGTTCGGTTGGGAAATATTTTTTGCGACGTAACCGAACCTTAGTTCGGTGGGGAAATGTTTTTCGCGACGTAACCGAACTATGGTTCGGTTGGGAAATATTTTTCGAAATAACCGAACTAAAGTTCGATTGAGAAATGTTTTTTGCAACTAACCGAACTATTATGTTCGATTGGGAAATGTTTTTTTGCTACTAACCGAACTATTAGGGTTCGGTTGGGAAATATTTTTTGCGACTTTACCGAACCCTTAATTCGGTTAGGAAATATTTTTTGCAACGTAAACGGACTGTTATTATGTTAGGAAATATCTTTGCGAAATAACCGAACTAAGGTTCGGTTGGGAAATGTTTTTACAACTAACCGAACTATTAGGGTTCGGTTGGGAAATGTTTTTTGCTACTAACCGAACTATTAGGGTTCGGTTGGGAAATGTGTTTGCGACATAACCGAACTAAGGTTCGGTTGGGATATTTTTTTTTGCGAAATAGCCAAACTATTCTTCATGTTCATCATTTCCATTAGGTTCGGTTAGTTCGACAAAGTTTTTCACATAATTCCTAGCCGAACATTTCTCTGCAACTTCCATTTTCAACTCATTTGATGGTTAATACTCATTTTTCATTCGAACGAGGAACGTTAAGGAAAGAGAGAAGAAGAAGAGAACAATTTTTTTTTCAAAACTAAAAAATTTCGATTCCCCACTGTTTTTGTTTTTAATTTTGATTTTGGTTAATAGATTCATTTAGATTAGATATATATGATTAGATTTATATAATTATTAGTGATAGACGCATTTATGTGTCTAATTTATCTCAATTGTGTATATTGTTAGTGTCCATTATTGTACTTATTTTGGTTTTTAATCTCTTTGTAGGTGTTTTTGGATAAATAAGGCTTTGCGGAAAAAATTGGCTAAAAATGTGGCCCTTGGATTGTCGTTGATAGTGTACCGGAAATACCCCGGAGGAACCCTAAAAAAAGTGCGGAAAACATCCCAGAAGAATTGCTAAAGGCACCCCTAATTTGGATAAAGGCACCCCATTTCATGGCATGTACTAAAGGGACACCGGAACTGGATAGGGGGAGGTCATCTTCAAAATTCAAAACAGAAATTGGCGGGAAGAATTGGCTGCAGCGACAGCAGTTTTGGAGTTGAATTCTTAGCGAGTTCTGAGGAGATTAAACGGGTGTATTTGGTACCTACGGACTCTAGAAGACATAACAGGCCTGTTGCAAGCAATTAGACTCAACCAATTGGGCTGGATAATCCGGAAGAAGAGATCAAAGTCCAGGCAGAGAGACGTGTCCTGCTGTTCACTGTCGAAGATTTTGTGGAGATTTTGGGAGACTTTTACGCTGGATAATTATGTATTTGGTCCTGTTCAAGTCATAGGAAGAGTTTGGTGGCTATTTTATAGCTAACAGACGCGTACAAAGCAACAGAAAAGAGATTTCTCTCTCAACTGCACGTGAAGAAAAAGGGAGATAAACTCGGATTTAATCGAGTTATTTGGCCCCTGTTGTGTATATAAAGGCTGTTGAGAAGTGGTAGAGGGTTGGGTCGAGAGTTGGGGGTCGAGCAGAGCCTCTGAGGAGCAGAAACAATCGAAATCCAGGAACGGGTTCTGCTGCTGCTGCTGCCATTAAAGATCTTGAAGAACACGAAGAACAGACTACCCAGGACAATCTTATTTTCAGCAGCGTCAACAACAGTTGGCTTGTGTCGTTGTTTACAACATCAAAGTATTGTCGTTGTTCTCTGGACGCTCAGCGTGGGTCGTAGATCCACTGTTTTATCCTTTTTCAATCTTTTAAACACCTTGTGAGCTTGAATTATTATTTTGAGTGTGTGTTTGATATGAATAGCTAAACCCCAATTCTGGGATGAAGGAGGAAGCCTTATTTCACAAAATTTTGGTAACTATAATCGATTCTTTATGACTTTTGCACTTGTTTTTCATCGTTTTATGATTTTTATTAATTAGTTGTGATTTCGTTTGATGGTGTATGCTTAGACGTAAGAGCTTTTGATGCACCATGCTTGTGATTTACAATTGATTTTTTACAAAATCTATTTTTGGCAAATAAAAAGAGTCAACAAAAGAGCTAGAATAGTTATGAGTCGTTATATGAACTGATTGAATGTGGTTAATGGTGGAATCCGAAGTCCTAGTATCTCTTGATCGTCTGACATATTTTGTATATATTTTTGTTTTTAAATCTTTACAAGTCTGAGCAACGAACTCTTATTTACCGCAATCGAAAAACTATAACAAAATGGCGCCGCCGACGCGGACTTGTATATAGATTTGTTTTTAGGTTTAATTTTTTTTATTTATTATTATTTGTTCCTTTTTACGTTTCTTTTTGTGTCTTTGATTTACAGGTTCGAAGTGGAATACTAAGGACTTGGGAACAAAAAGCTTAAAGCTAAAAGCTAAAAGAGAAGAAAAAAAAAAGACATAATTTTTTTTTAGGATTTAATTTTTATTATTATTATTTTTTTGTATATAGCTTTTATTTATTTATTTTTAGAATTTGTAAATAGGCTTTATTTTTCATAATTTTTGTAATTTTTGGACTTTTTATTTGGACTTTATTCTGGACTTTTGGACATTTTTTTTATTTTTATTTTTTAACCCTACGGAAGGGTCTTATTATTAATAAAAAAAAGAATTTAAATTGTTTGCAGGGAAGGACGACGATTACGATATCGTCTCGGCCCCTCGGGTTCGCACACTGACATAGGAGTCGTGGCCCGAGTCGACTTCAACGGTTCATCCCCCGTCTGGTACGGGAGGTAAGTCCATCGAAACACTCGCGAATCTCCTGTAAGCGAGTTACTGTATTCCTTAAGGTGATTCATTGATTGAGGACGAATTTGGAATGTTTTTAATTTCCTAGTAAAGGGCAAGGCCTGGCCAAATCAAGATAAGGACTCGGATTTCATCACCGTTTCCTTCTTGCCCGCCTTAGGAAAACGAAACCAAACGCGAACCTAAGCCTAAAATTTTGAATAGAACGAGACCAATAGGGTAACGAGCTTAATAGGAAACTCGTTCGAAAAATATTGGTTGCTCTTTAAGCACACTTCAAAGTTCATGATGGTTTCTGTGAGTTGAATGCGTGACTGCGCCGCCTTGTGATAGCGGTGAGGCCTTGGGTATCAAAGCTCCACTGAGCTTCCCTCGCCTCGATTCAATTTACATTATCTCGGATTGATTCCAGAGGGGTGTGCTCAAATTGTAAAGAATTCCTTTTCGAAGGAATAGAAGCTGGTCTAGAAAACAATCTAAGTGGAGCCATCATGCTTTTTGTTTGCTAGATTTTATAGGTTTGATTTGGTCGAGCCTTGTTTGTGATTGTGTAGATTTCCCTTGCAATTAAGAATGTCGAACTGGTATGATAGAAGCCAATACAATGAGTATCGACCTGAATTTGAATATGGACATCATCATTTTTATGACCATGGTGGGAATAGTAGTTGGGAACGCCAACCTTTTCAAGGTTATGGTTCATACCATGGTGAGCCCAATTACTATCCACACATGCATCAGTCTTACGAGCAAGAAGATTATAGTACTAGTTCTTCGTCTCTAGATGATACAATCAAACTATTGAAAAGTAGTCCTTTTTATGATCCTTCTGATAATTCCTCTTTACTAGAGTCAACACGTAAGTTAGCTGAGTCGACGCGTAAGTTAGCTGATATGAATAGTATAATTATAGACGAAAGAACTACAATAATGAGTGAACCTTCTTTATAAGACCACCTCAAGCGGATAGCTGAGACGAACGAAAGAATTGCTCGAAATTACTTGAATTGCCAATATAGTGTATCCAATAATACCCTTGAGAATGAAGATAGTTATTTACATAATCAAGAGAACGAGGTTATAATTGGTAACACTACTTATTTAGATAAGGTTCAATCATCTTCGTACTATTATGATGATGAGGATAGTAGTGATGAAGAATCTGAAATATGTAGGCATAGTGATCAGGAATCTAGTAATCCAATTGAGCTTTATAGTGATTATATTATTTCTACTTCAAATCTAAATAATTTTTATGATTATTCACCTATTCAAGAGGACGAGGATTTGATTAGGAATACCACCGATTTAGAAGATGTAGTATTTCCTTTTGATTACGAAGCCGGTAGTGGTTTAGAGGAACGGATTTATTCTGAAAATGTTGTTTTAGAGTCTAGAGACTTAGAAACAATAATCTTGAATGAAGAAAATAGACCCGTAGAGATGAGTAAAGATGCACTACCTGATAAAAACTTAGAAGAATCAATTGACCACTTCCAAGAATCTGATGATCTAGAAATTAGGGAGATTGTGACTAGTCTATCTAGAGACACTAAAAACTCTAAGTTTGGGGGTGATTATCACTTTCCTAGTGCTTTACCTTTAACTCTCATAAAGTCCCCTCACATAGGACTTAATATCCATGCCTCAACCATCTTACAAGATTATCTTCATACTAGGTTTCTCGAACCTAATGATGTCCTGAAAAAAGTTCAGTCGTTAGAAACCCATCCTCTGGTTGATGTGGTTTGCCCAGGATATGATACCCATATTGACTTTGTTTTCCCACCAAATAGTTTTCTTCCAATTGTGGGAACGTATAAATTTAAAATGTGTCACTTATTAAGTTCTGAGAATAAGCCTAAGTACTTTAGGAAATTAGAATCGACACATTTGCTTCAGAATGACCACTACTCTGACTGTGGTCAACTATGTAAGTCATACCTAATTGACTTAGAGGATCCTAAATTATTTAGGCTATTTTGTGATTCCAGGTTCTTATCTGAGTTTTTCCAGACTCTAGGACCTAATAATTTGGATCCTACCTATGAGGAAATGCATCCGAGGAAAATAGTCTATTTAGACCCCTTCATAGAATCTGAACCTGAACCGCAATTAGCGATAGTTATCCAGAAACTAGGTAAGGGCATGCTAGTCTTGTACATTTTCTTGGTTCACTGCAGTTTCCTTTTGTCAGCTCTTTTTGGTTTTAAAGACCCACAGTTATTCCGGCTACTGCTATACGGTTCGAGTTGACTAATCCTTGCTTAGTCTGGCTGAAGACTTTAAACTTAGCACTTCTTGGGAGGTACCCCAATATTCATGCGACACGGTAATATCTTTCCTTATCTCTTTTGCTTCAAATGGTAACAGTTTCTCCTTGTTCATGCTTTTAATTTCATCTTTAGAACATTGAACACAATATTAGATTTAAGTTTGGGGGTATGGGAGAAACTTTTTAGTTGCAATAAATAGACTCCAGAGCTTAGAAATTTATGCGTATTTAGGATTGCACTAACCAATCTAAGTGGATGGAAGCATTTTGGTTGTAGGAGTTGAGGAACCAATCTGAATAGATGGAAACATCTAAAGAGTCTATTCATAAAAGCACAGAGCTCAGATGTTAGAAATAACATGATAGTTTCACCATATCTCGTTGAGTCCTTTTCACTTCTATTTTTATTTTTATTTTATTTTGTTTTTAAACCATGTTTCTCTAAGTGATAGGTGGGGCCCACGATTCAAGTTGTTACCAATGCTATGGTGAATTAGAGTGATTGAGATACCATGAAAAAAAAAATAGAAGTTAAAAAAAAAGAAAAAAAATGTTATAAAAAATAAATAAATAAATTGAGACCAGACCATTTGACCAAAAGGAATAAATTCAATAAAGTCGACCACTGGTACCCTTGTATATGCCAGTTGTGTTGACCTAGAGTTAGGTTATCGATCACTGGTTCCCTTGTATATGCCAGTTGTGTTGATATTAGTCAGACTAGTATCTCAATCCATTAGGATAGGTTCATTTTGGCGGAGGCCTTCAGACAGATATGGGAAACGCCGTTCACTTAGTAAACATCAAAACCATATATGTTTTTCTATATCCATCTTCTTGATCTATCCATATGATTAGCTTTGACTCCGAATATGATGTCCATAGTGCAACTATCTGAGTAGAGCTCTGTCACTTTATATGAATTTTAGTATGCTTGAGTGCAAACTCGTGTACAACAATTGGAATTTCGCATCAGGGTACTTCTTCCTGTAGTCAATAAGTATGCCAACCAAGGAGATTCTTTAGTGCCTTCCAAGGTTCTGCATAGATAGCTAAGGTCTGGAGTACAGGTTTTGTGGGTATATCTCTGGTAAGCCCTCCCGAGACTATAACTCGGCCATTAGGGCCACCTAGGGGTTTAAAGGCTTATTGCATACGCTAAATGCAATCGACGATGCCTGCGACAGTGAGTTAGGATTTTATTTTGTAGTTTTAATTTGCTCGGGACTAGCAAATAATAAGTTTGGGGGTATTTGATAGACGCATTTATGTGTCTAATTTATCTCAATTGTGTATATTGTTAGTGCCCATTGTTGTACTTATTTTGGTTTTTAATCTCTTTGTAGGTGTTTTTGGATAAATAAGGCTTTGCGGCAAAAATTGGCTAAAAATGTGGCCCTTGGATTGTCGTTGATAGTGTACCGGAAATACCCCGGAGGAACCCTGAAAAAAGTGCGGAAAACATCCCAGAAGAATTACTAAAGGCACCCCTAATTTGGATAAAGGCACCCCATTTCAGGGCATGTACTAAAGGTACACCGGAACTGGACAGGGGGAGGTCATCTTCAAAATTCAAAACAGAAATTGGCGGGAAGAATTGGCTGCAGCGACAACAGTTTTGGAGTTGAATTCTTAGCGAGTTCTGAGGAGAATAAAACGGGTGTATTTGGTACCTACGGACTCTAGAAGACATAACAGGCCTAATGCAATCGTCTAGACCCATCCAATTGGGCTGGATAAGTCGGAATAATTGATCAAAGTCCCAACAGGATACGGCTTCTCTGTTTAGGGTTTGAGATTAGTTTGAGAGATTTAAGGGATTGTCTTGCGTGGGATATACTTCAAATAAGTTGAGTCCAAGTCCTATAAGATATTTGAGACGATAGAATAGCTAACAAAACAGTGGAACGCAACAAAAAGGGAATTATTCTCCCAACTGCCCGTAAAGAGTAATGGGCATTTTCAACGATTTCGATCGAGTTTTTAGGGGATTTAAAGCCTATAAATAGTTGTATTTATATCATAGAAGGGGTGGAAACCATTAGGGGAGAGTTTAGAGGTATGCAGAGAAGGGAGAATCGAGTTACAGAGAGTTACAGTGCTGCTGCTGCTGCTCGAGGAGGAAGAAGAAGACGAAGAACATACTAGCTAAGGCAGTCATTCTTCAACAGTCTTAAAAGTGGAACGCAGTGTCGTTGTTTTACAGCACTTGAGTTTTATCGTTGATATTCAGCCCTTTCCCTTTTGTAACAGTGGCGCTGAACACCATTACAGCGTTGCAAATTTCTGTTTCATCATATATTCATCAATAAAAACTCTTATTTTAGCCATGAATTTATCTTGTGAGTGTGTTTTTGGGATGAGGAGCTAAACCCAATCCCAGTGGTGATGGAGGAAGCCATTCTTCCAAAAGTTATGTGGTAAAATTCATTTAAATTTATTTATGCAATCCTTTTATGATTAATTGCACCGAATGAAAATTGAATAAATGATTTTTATTAATTAATTGTGTTTTCTCTCGATGAAATATGCTTGGTTTATTGATTTTGATATTTCATGCTTGCGATTGACAATGGATGTTTTGAAAATCTGATTTAGGCAATGATTAGAATCACAATTACTTTTGATTGGAATTATAATGTCTAGAATTGCATGATAAGAATTATCATTGAATCACATGAATTTTGGTGTATGGTGAAATCCTAAACCTTGGTATTTCCATAATATTTACTTCACCTTTGAATTTAATTTGTTTTATCTTTATTTTTATTAAGTCTAAAAATTATTTCCTTCACAAGTCTGAAAAGAACCCAGTTTTTACCACAACTACAACATCATTGGAAAATCCATCAATTAGGTTAGTTTTAATTTAAGTTAAAGTAAAGGATAAATGTGTATTTACCTAACTTTAGGACGCCCCTTATAAGTACAGGGAAATTGGCCTATTAAGACCATGGTCCCAAAAAAAACCATGGTCCGTAAAAAATGGTTCGAAAAAGAAGTGTGCCAAATCTAGATCAAAGCCTAAACAGCCCATTGTCATTTGCTAGATGAAGCCCAATTCCCAACTAGCCGATCCGATCCGATAGTTCTAATCTTAGCCAGGACATTTAACCTCGTCTCTCGACAATTTCCAATTTAGAAAGATCAAATCCCTCACAAGTCCTAACTCTAACCAGACCGAAAGGATTAATCCTCAGAAAATCCTCAATTATCAATATTTTTCAAAGTAGTATCGGGGGAGAGAACAGGAGATACTCACAACTGGGGATAGCTTCGATTCACTTGTGGAAACGGGAGTTCAAGAGATTGCTGCACCTGGAATTCCCTTTTCTGAAAATAAGGTATGTTTATCAATCATTATCAATTCATGTTCTTTGGTGCTGAATAAGTCTTATAGCTGTAAATACAATTCCTTCTTTGTTCAGTTTAGTAGTAATATTTGCTTTAAGGTTAGGAAATTTCTCGTTTTTTAACTCAAGGGTATGCTGGAGTAGTGAGGGTTTGCATCTAAAGTGACAAGAGATTACCTCAAGTATGTCAACTCACTCCATAACCCTGATGTAATGATGATAGAATAACTAGACTTACCAATTATCTCCAGTTTCAAACTGTAAGTTTGTGCCATCTGCTTGGTTGGCTGGAGGCCTTCGGTTGCTATGGAAAGATGGGTTCCATCGTGAAATAGTTCATGTCGATTCATGCCTTAATTAGGAGTGATCCTGCTTAAACCGGAAAGATTCCTATAATTTCTTTATGGTACACTTATTGGAATGAACAAACAGATCGATAGGAATACATTATAAATATTAGCACTGTGTCGGTTGATCAAATTTTAGCCAAGGTCGGATAGAGTTTCATATGTGGAACTTGCAAAATCCGAGGCTAGAAGAGATGCTGCAATTTGAAGTTTGTCGAAATGGTATCTGCAGAAATGTTTAGATCTTGTACATTGTTGAATTTCTGGACCTTGGCTACTGTTATTGCGTTAAGTGCTTGATAGAAACTCTGATTAAAATAGGAAAAGTAACGTTAATGCTTGTCAATTACCAATAAAGAATACATAAATTGGTGCAGATCACTTTTGAAGTTTGTATTTTTTTTTATATCTTAAAGTGTCTACATAGATATCAGCCCATTATTTTGTCGCTGAATTAAGTTCTGTTTCCAAGGTCATTTCTATTTACATGGAAGTATAGAGATATTAGTATGACTAGGCAAATGTTCTTAAGTGAGGTTACACTTTCAGACACGTATGTACTTCCGCTGTTGTATGGGAGTGTTAGTGATTCTGAGCTGCATCTGTTGAAGGGTTATAGAGTATACTGCTGTAGATACTCTCTAAGTATCCATGCTTGTTGCCATGTTTTTTGGTCTTTGAATCGCAAATTGTTCATGATACCAGATCTTTCCATGGACAAATTAGAAAGGGAATTTATTTTGCTAACTGTGGAGGCAATTAAGATTTCAGGCAACAAATGAACTTACGTATGTTGAGGTTCATTAGTTGTATCTTTTCGATTCTGTTTTGTATGCGTACATGTAAAAGATTGTTGTGAACATGAATATCAGAGCGCAAAAAACATTTTGTTGGAAGGTAGAAAACACTGAAACAGTATAGGCTCTGCAGCATTTTTCGCAATTTTTCAAACATTACATTGACTTATTCTGGATGCATTGTAGCCTTTTATGTTCATACCCATGTTTTTATCTGTTGTCACTCTCAATCTGCCTAAACACCAACTCTATCCAACTAATTTGAGAAACTGCAACTCTTATAAGTTATATGTATATAGATAGTAGTGCATAACCATTCATTATGTTTAAAGAAATGTAATGAGCTCTTAAATAGTTAATGACATTTAGCATGTATTGAATAGTAATTTATGTAGGACTTTTCGGTTCTGCTTACCAGGAATTTTATAATTCTGTGTGGGACAGATGAATACAACTTCACAAGAATTGCTTTACCTTAGATTAGATAGGATTAGACTCATGCACTATATGCACCACACAGACACAGGTATAGAAGGAGTAATTTAGGTTATAGAGCAATGCGAAAAAAGTACATAATCATCAGTGTCTGGCCGAAATAGTACAACAGTATAAAATTTCTAAATATGTGGAAAGAGTAGGAGCTTCTGTTAGCTGGTGATGCAATTTAGTTAAGGGCATTGAAGCTGCCTATTCAACATCATACTTGAGATGAGAAAAACCTTGTCGAAACTGTAGGCTGTAGTTCGTAATTAGATACTGAAATTGCTTCTTCTATTTACAAATAGATGTGAGAGGTTGGCCTCTTCGGGCCAGTGAGCTTACCTTTTAGTCTTTAGTACCCTCCATCTGTTCAGAAAAAGGATGTACTGCTGCTAACTGATTCAACGGGCAGACGAGTAAGAATATCTGATTTATCTCTGCTGGAAAAATGTTGAAATTGTCCATCCAAACCTTTGTGGTCGAAGAAACCCAGAACTTGTGTAGTCAGTGTTAGTATTGGACTGTGAGAACTGAATATTTATAGGACTGCCAATTTCTAAGAATAAAAGATGTGTTTATTCATGCAGAATTAGAAACTATACTGATAATGCTTGTCGATAAACTTTACATTGGTGCAGAGTCTGCAGATTTGTTTTTGTTGCTGTAAATATTACTTCTGTATCTTGAAGCTATTAACACTTGCATTGACATCTCGCTTTTTTGTTACTGAATTCGTTCCATTTGCAAAGTCATTCCTATTGCCCGCAGCCTTCAGTTTGTCCATGTTCCCCTCTTTGTGTTTCTGTCCTATGAGCTGCATTGCTGCAATATACGCTTTTTCTGCAGTCTTTAAATTGAAGCCGCATCTAGCTCATCTTTAAGTAGCCATGCTCCTTGCCGTTACGTACTTTTGACTTCAGTTCATTTAGCAATTTGTGGTTCTTTAAGTACCTGTCTTCATGCTGCCATGCTATTGTGTACAGATACCACCACCATCTCTCGAGTCTCGATTTTGATTTCTATCATTTATGCAATAAGTCATTAATTATTTGAATATCTATCCCTAGGGTCTTCGATAGGAGACCCGGGCAGAGTCTCGGCATAAATGTTCTCATTGGTGACTTGAGTATTATTATCTTGTTCTCAGATAAAAGAATCAATCAGACGCCAGCATCATCCACGTCTAGATTATAGACTCTGATTCAAGTGGTCTAGGTTTTAGTGGTAAACCTTACACTTGGACTAGTAACAGTCATGGTGCTGGTAGGATAAAGTCTTGATTAGACAGGGCTCTTGTCAGTGTGGAATGGTCTCTCCACTTCCCAGATACCACGTTAACACATCTGCCTTACAGGTTACATTGTTGACTTAAAATTGAATCCATTTTAATGGTGGTCTACTGAGTTGGCTCAGGTTTCAAATTGGGGGAAGAAATGAGAAAAAGACCAGGAATTGGTGGGTTGCAGACAGCAGCAGCTGCTAGGGATCAATATCGGTTGCTTGGAGAAAATGTAGCCAAGATCAGAACAGATCTCATGAAGGAACAACTCACCACTTTTCGTTCCCAATTAGAGGATTTCGCTCGCAACCATAAGGTCTCATTTATTTATTTTTGAAGTATATATATATATATATTTTGGGACTTAATTATATGGAGTTGTTAAAATTTATTGGTGTAGAATGATATCCGGAAGAATCCTGCATTCAGGTCACAATTCCATGAGATGTGTGCAAAAATTGGGGTTGATCCCTTGGCTTCAAACAAAGGATTTTGGGCTGAGCTATTGGGAATTGGTGACTTCTATTATGAACTTGGTAGTATTCATCTTCTACACTAAGACTATCAGTCTAAAGTACCCGTAGATTCGTCATGAAACTGTATTATTGCTGAGATGTTGCTAATTATTGGATAGGACAGGGGTTCAAATCGTTGACATTTGCTTGGCTACAAGGTCTCTCAATGGGGGTTTAATCAACTTACAGGAGCTTTGCACTCTACTTTGTCAAAGGCGAAAGGCTGCTCGTGACTTTGTGTCTGAAGATGATTGCTTACGTGCTATAAGTAAGCTGAAGGTAATACTACAGGATCGACAGTTCTTGGCATTTGTTGAAAGATGAAATATTAGTGTTAAGATATTGTTTGCAACTAATGTGTATCGGTGTATGAGCTGTGATATAGCATGTTTACTAGGAGAGGGAATAGAAAGACTTCAGGAAATAGATATATCATTTGGTATGCAGGTGGTGACGAGAATTACAGTTACTACAAGTCCATCAATGCATCTTTTAGTGCATAGTTCAAGGGAATGCTTTTTAATTACCCTAGAAGTTAAAAAAAGGTCCTCTGATCTGCACATAGATGAGCTGCGGAACCAATGTACATCTCTAGTTCATGCTAGTTGTTTAGATGACCGTAAAATTTGTATTCTGCTGAAGAGGATGGGGATATGGGACTGTTGATGGCTTGCCTTGATGTGATAAACCCATGTAGTACAAAGCCTATTATTATTATTGTAGCTAAAATTTGTTATTTGCTTCCTTCCTAATTAGTAATTACCATAACAGCAAAATGATGTTTTCACCATTCGGTGAAAACCTATACTCTCGAGTATCTTTGCGTCATGCTATATGATCCTGATTATCTTAATAATGGCATTTCCAGGTATTGGGCAGTGGTTTTGAGGTGATTTCTGTTGGAAAGAAAAAGCTGGTTCGATCAGTTCCAACTGAGTTAAACAAAGATCACAATGAAATTTTGGAGCTGGCCCAGGTTTGTCTTCTTTATAATACCATTTATTTTTCTGTTAGTTTACTTGTGTTATATTGACAGTAATATTAATTGAACTTCTTTCCAGTTTTGGATATTAGTGGAACTACTATCCTTCAAGTAATATCTTCTGATAAACTGTGTTATTCCTTTATAGCTGCACATACGAGGTTTTTCTCTAATTCACTTGTTTGAAGTATGACTATTAATTATTATCTCAGAGGTCTTTATTCCTTACTATTGTCAGCATAACTTGTCAACTACGATACCTTGCATAGTTAACTGACTAGGGATACTCAGGATATGATCCGTTTGGGAAGCCTTAAAATTTATTGTTTGATTGGTGAAAGTTCAATGCTTACAATTAAGTTTATCGACACATTAGTCAGTGTATCGGGATTCTGATAGAAATGTCTTTTTTTTCCCTGTTTTGTTTTGTTATGCGAATATAGTGTACTGGATTATGCAATTTCTGCCTGTACTTAGTTTTTTTGGGAAGCATGTATTTAATATATTAGTACTATATGAAATTGGTTCTGGATAGGATATAGATATAAGCTAGACTATGAAATTGGTATTGTATGTTCTATGGTCTAAAAAAATAGAACTAAAATGTATTGGGGTAATCTTAGGCTCAAGGTTATGTGACTGTTGAAGAAGTAGAGAGGCGTTTTTCCTGGCCATCAGGCCGTGCTACAGATGCTTTGGAAACTTTACTCGAAGTAAGTTTTCGGTTTTAGTTTTCATTTGATTTCTGCTTTATCTTTATAAATTTGGACTTTTAAACACATCAACCTGTTGAAAATTTACAGGAAGGTCTAGCTATGATTGATGATGGTCACAGAGACTGTAAGCGCAGGTATTGGTTTCCATGTGTATCAGTCTCTGCGTCTGCGTAGCCTTTTACTATCGGCCTTCTGTAAATGTAATAATTTCACTATGAGAACAATCTCCAAGTGATATTGTTTGTCAAAGAAACATCATCACCAGTATGAGAAAATCAACAACAGCGTTGACACAAACTTTGAGCATGTGTATTCAAAATTATATTTACACCAGAATCTAATGTGAGTAGAGGAAACCTGTTTCAAGTTTGACGGATTTTAGA
Organism: Papaver somniferum; assembly: GCF_003573695.1. NCBI lineage: Eukaryota > Viridiplantae > Streptophyta > Magnoliopsida > Ranunculales > Papaveraceae > Papaver > Papaver somniferum. The sequence continues at coordinate 125,980,243 of NC_039362.1, read as the reverse complement.
ATGATCTGGAAGCTGTTATTCACATCCTCTCTGCAAACTACAAACAAAATCTTCAACTAACCAAAATATTGCATAATATGCAGCATTTTCCTGGTGTTTTAGACTTGCCAGACATGCATGTTCCATTAGTTTTTCATCATATTTTCTCACCTTTTCAAAATTCATATCATGGTCAGTGGCCCAAGTTATGCCACAAAAGGACTTGGAACTGAAATTTTCAAACAACAACCCAGGACAACTACTACTTTACTATAATTGATCTTTTTTTTTCTCTTTACAAAACTTTTACTTCGAAATTAAAAGGCCGTGACTTGTGATATCATAAATGTAAATACCTACCAACATTTGTAATGTTGTTTCGAGGAATTTCCTAGATGAATAATCTTTTGACACGTGTCAAAATCATTTTCAAACTTAACTACGTGGAATGTGTTTTTTTCCCGCTTCTGGAAAATTTTCCTCTTTCTTGGTGTCTCTCTCCGTGTCTAAAATTAGCACACCACCACTACCTGCTCTCTGTAAAACCCACTTTTTTTTTTCAGTCTCATTCTCTCTAGGAATGGTGTATAGATCCAGAAGCAAGGGATTACAAATTTAAGATTTCAGCTCAATTCTTCTCCTCTCTAGTTTCAAAGTTAAGGTTTCTGGTTTACAATGGTAGCAATTGGAATAGATTTAGGGACGACATATTCATGTGTTGCTGTATGGCAAAATGACCGCGTTGAAATTATTGCAAATGATCAAGGAAATCGTACTACTCCTTCTTATGTTGCTTTTACTGATACTGAACGTCCCGTTGGTGATGCTGCTAAGAATCAAGCTGCTATGAATCCTATCAACACTGTTTTTGGTAAGATTTTCAACATTTTCAGTTCAATTTTGGTGTCTAATTTCATTTTTATCATGTTGGTTCTTTTATATTTTTAGGTTCTTCGAATTTGCATTATGTTTGAGTTTGGTTGTCAAGGAGATTTAAGCACTCAGACCTTCATTTTGTCAAGGAGATTTAAGCACTCAGATCTGCTGATTTTGTTTTGTTTTATGTAGATGCAAAACGTTTGATTGGTAGGAAAATCGACCATACCACTGTTCAGAGTGATATCAAGTTATGGCCTTTCAAAGTGATTGCTGGAGAAGACAAGAGACCAATGATTCAAGTCAATTACAAGGACGAGGATAAATTGTTATCAGCTGAGGAAATCTCATCCATGGTTCTCATGAAAATGCGAGAAACTGCTGAAGATTATCTTGGTTTAACTGTTAAGGATGCTGTTGTCACTGTCCCTGCCTACTTCAATGATTCTCAGCGTCAAGCTACTAAAGATGCTGCTAAAATTGCTGGCCTTAATATACTGCGAATCATCAATGAACCAACGGCGGCCGGAATTGCTTATGGTCTTTTTCACCAGGTGCCAGATGTAACCAGTAAAAAGAAGAAGAAGAAGAAGAAGAATTTTCTTGTCTTTGATCTTGGTGGTGGTACATTTGATGTTTCTATACTCACCATTAAGGGGGGCATCTTTGATGTCAAGGCTACAGCTGGAGATAACCATCTTGGAGGAGAGGATTTCGATAACAGAATGGTTGATCACTTTGTTCAAGACTTCAAGAGGAAGCACAACAAGGACATTAGTGGAAATCCAAGGGCACTGAGGAGGTTAATAACATCATGTGAGAGGGCAAAGAGAACTCTCTCATATACTTCTCGGACAACAGTTGAGGTTGATGCTTTGTACGAAGGAGTTGATTTTCAATCATCCATCACCCGTGCTAAATTCGAAGAGTTGAACATGGATTTGTTCAAGAAATGTGCGGAAACTGTTGAGATGTGTCTGAGGGATGCTAAGATGGACAAGGTCAGCATTCACGAGATTGTGCTCGTAGGTGGTTCCACTAGAATTCCAATGGTTCGATCTTTATTACAGGATTTATTTAACGGAAGGGAACTCTGCAAGAACATCAACCCTGATGAAGCTGTGGCTTATGGTGCTGCAGTACAAGCTGCTTTTATGAGTGGCGAGGGTGGTGAGAAGTTGAAGGACTTGGTGTTGTTGGATGTCACCCCTCTTTCTCTTGGTGTTGAAATACTTGATGATGTCATGAAGGTGGTGATCCCAAGGAACACAACCGTTCCCACCAAGAAACAAGTGTCTTGTATTACTGTCAAGGATAATCAAACTAGTGCTCGTTTATCGGTGTATGAGGGTGAGAGAATTAGAACTAGTGACAATTACATGTTGGGTACCTTCATGGTAGAAGGAATTCCTCCATTACCTGGTGGTGCTGCTAAGTTCGAAGTATACTTCGAGATCGATGCGGAAGGTATATTGACAGTGCTCGTCGAGGACAAGATATCAGGGGGCACAAATATGGTTCCGATTGCAGATAACAAGGGGAGGTTGTCCCCAGCAGAGATTGAGAGGTTGGTTCTAGAGGCTGAGGAATTCAAATCTGAAGATGAAAAATACAAGAATAAGGTGGAGGCAAGGAACTGTTTTGAGAATTATGCATACGGCATGAGGAACACAATCAATAATATCGGAGAAAAGCTAGCATCAGATGATAAGAAGAAAATTGAGGATGCAGTCTACAATGCTATTCAGTGGTACAATAGCATTGAACTAGCAGACATTGACGTTACACATGACAAGATGAAGGAGTTGCAGAATATATGCGACCCTATAATAGCTAAGGTTCAAAAGCAGGGTAGTCCTTCTTCAACAAGAGCTAGCAGTGCCGCACCAAAAATCCGTAAAATCTTAAGATCTTTTCGTTTAATCTGATACATTTTATGTCTTCCTTTTAGCTGCACTTACAAGCACTTGCTCGAATTCACTTGTTTGAACTATATATGATTACTTTTTATTCTGTTAGATGTCTTTACTTATCTTGTCAACTGCAATGTCTTGCGTAATTAAAATTTTATGCTCCAGTATATCTGGAGAACATGCTAAAATTTTAGTTGCAATCTGTAATTTGGTGTCATTACAGCTGACACTGTAATTTGGTGTCATGATAGACTTGAAATCAATTTCCCTTTCTTGTTAAAGATAGGCCAATCTGATTATTTATTTATTTATTTTTTGCCGCTACGGAAAAATTTCTTACCGATCAAGGAAATCAGGTTTATATCAGGATACTTTGTTATATTAGGTTATTGAGTTAAGTTTTAGGAAATTTATGCTATTAGTAGAATGTCTTAGGATTCTGAATGGGGGTGGTACTATTTAGTATATAAAGGCTATCAAATGTCACAAACTCTTGTTCTCTCTAAAAGCTCAGTTCTTGTTTAGCGATCGTTAACAATGGTAGCAATTGGAATAGATTTAGGGACAACATATTCATGTGTTGGTGTATGGCAGAATGACCGTGTTGAGATTATTGCCAATGATCAAGGAAATCGCACTACCCCTTCTTATGTTGCTTTTACTGATACTGAACGTTTCATTGGTGATGCAGCTAAGAATCAAGTTGCAACAAATCCTATCAACACCGTTTTCGGTAAATCTTTACTTCCATTTTTATGTTTAATTTCATGATCATGTTGGTGTTTAAGTGTTTTTTTCTGTCATCTAGCATTGCCTGTGTTTTGTTCTCTTAATTCGTATCCTATGAGATGATGAGATCATCTCGATATACATTGTCTGAAGTTGTTTTCTTTTATGTAGATGCAAAACGCTTGATTGGTAGGAAAACAAATGATACCACTGTTCAGAGTGATATCAAGCTATGGCCACTCAAAGTTATTGCTGGAGAAGACGAGCGACCAATGATTCAAGTCAATTACAAGGGCAAGGATAAATTGTTATCAGCCGAGGAAATCTCATCCATGGTTCTCATGAAGATGCGAGAAACTTCCCAAGACTATCTTGGTACAACTGTCAAAGATGCTGTTGTAACAGTGCCTGCCTACTTTAATGATTCTCAGCATCAAGCTACTAAAGATGCTGGTAGAATTGCTGGCCTTAATATGCTGTGAATCATCAATGAACCAACGGCGGCAGGAATTGCTTACGGTCTTCAGCACAAGATGACCGATATAGCTGGTAAAGAGAAGATGAATGCGAAGAATGTTCTTATCTTTGATCTTGGTGGTGGTACTTTTGATGTTTCTATACTCACCATTAATGGAAGCAACTTTGATGTCAAGGCTACAGATGGAGATACCCACCTCGGAGGAGAGGATTTCGATAACAGAATGGTGAATCACTTCGTCCAGGAGTTCAAGAGGAAGCACATCAAGGATATTAGTGGAAACCCAAGGGCACTGAGGAGGTTAAGAACATCATGTGAGAGAGCAAAGAGAACACTCTCATCTAATACTCAGACAATTGTTGAGGTTGATGCTTTATTTGAAGGAGTTGATTTTCGTGCATCCATTACTCGTGCTAAATTCGAAGAGTTGAACATGGATTTGTTCAAGAAATGTATGGAAACTGTTGAGATGTGTTTGAGGGATGCTAAGATGGACAGGATTAGCATTCACGAAATTGTGCTTGTAGGTGGGTCCACTAGAATTCCGAAGGTTCGATCTCTATTACAGGATCTCTTTAATGGAAGGGAACTCTGCAAGAACATCAACCCTGATGAAGCTGTGGTAGTTTTAGTTTCTTCTGATCACATTCTCAACTTACTTGGTTATGTCATTTTTCCCTTTATTAGGATGGAGAGTAGATGTGGTAGTTTTTTTTGTTTTTTTTTGTCGATGGGTAGTTGCAGTACACATGTATTAAGAGTGGTGTCGCAGCAGCTATATAAGCCGTCAATTTCATCTGTACCTTCTTCTCTTTCTAATCCTTTAATTTCACACATCTTTCTCTAATAATCTCTTATCATCAGAGATTGGAGATGTTTCTGAGAACCCATTGCAACGTGAGCACTATTTCTAGAAGGTGTGCTTTATTCACACTTTCGTAGGCTCTACGCGAACTACAATTTTCATGTTAGGTTTTCTTTCAGTATTTGTTTAGGATTAGGAGTCTATAATTAAGCTATTTGCTTACTTAAGGCGGCATGGTCTCCGACCAAGATTAATTTTCCCCTTTCCTGGTTTCAAAGTTGATTGCAAGTAGAGGTTTCTGGTTTACAATGGTAGCAATTGGAATAGATTTAGGGACAACATATTCATGTGTTGGTGTATGGCAGAATAACCGCGTTGAGATTATTGCGAATGATCAAGGAAATCGTACCACCCCTTCTTATGTTGCTTTTACTGACACTGAACGTTTCGTTGGTGATGCTGCTAAGAATCAAGTTGCAACGAATCCTGTCAGCACCGTTTTTGGTAAGACTTTCGAGATCTTTGCATCAATGTTGTTTTCTTTGCATCTACTGAGTTTGTTTTTCTTTTATGCAGATGCGAAACGTTTAATTGGTAGGAAAATCGATGATGCCACTGTTCAGAGTGATATCATGTTATGGCCTTTCAAAGTCATTGCTGGAGAAGATAAGAGACCAATGATTCAAGTCAGTTACAAGGGCGAGGAAAAATTGTTATCAGCTGAGGAAATCTCATCCATGGTTCTCATGAAGATGCGAGAAACTGCCCAAGACTATCTTGGTTTTACTGTCAAAGATGCTGTTGTCACAGTGCCTGCGTACTTTAATGATTCTCAGCGTCAAGCTACTAAAGATGCTGCTAAAATTGCTGGCCTCAATATACTGCGAATCATCAATGAACCAACGGCAGCAGGGATTGCTTATGGTCTTGATCACCAGGTGAACGATGTAACCGGTAAAAACAAGACTACAAATGTTCTAATCTTTGATCTTGGTGGTGGTACATTTGATGTTTCAATACTCAGCATTAGCGGGAGCAACTTTGATGTCAAGGCTACAGCCGGAGATACCCATCTTGGAGGAGAGGATTTCGATAACAGAATGGTGAATCACTTTGTGAAAGACTTCAAGAGGAAGCACAACAAGGACATTAGTGGAAACCCAAGGGCACTTAGGAGGTTAAGAACATCATGTGAGAGAGCAAAGAGGACACTCTCATCTACTACTCGGACAACAATTGAGGTTGATGCTTTATACGAAGGAGTTGATTTTCAATCATCCATCACTCGTGCTAAATTCGAAGGGTTGAACTTGGATTTGTTCAAGAAATGTATGGAAACTGTTGAGACGTGTCTGACGGATGCTAAGATGGACAAGAACAGCATTCATGAAGTTGTACTTGTAGGTGGTTCCACTAGAATTCCAAATGTTCGATCTCTATTGCAGGACTTCTTCAATGGAAAAGAACTCTGCAAGAACATCAACCCTGAAGAAGCTGTGGGCTGTGGCTTATGGTGCTGCAGTGCAAGCTGCCATTTTGAGTGGCGAGGGTAATAAGAAGGTGCAGGAGTTGGTGTTGTTGGATGTCACCCCTCTTTCTCTTGGTGTCGAAGTACTTGTAGGTGTTATGAGCGTGGTGGTCCCAAGAAACATAACCATTCCCACCAAGAAACAACAGGTCTACACTACCCATGAGGACAATCAAATTACTGTGCTTGAGAAGGTGTATGAGGGTGAGAGAATTAGAACTAGTGATAATAACTTGTTGGGTTCCTTCGTGTTAAAAGGAATTCCTCCAGCACCTCGTGGTGTTGCTAGGTTCACTGTATGCTTTGATATTGATGCAGACGGTATTCTGACTGTATCTGCCAAGGACAATACATCAGGGAGCACTAATATGATTACGATTACAAATGACAAGGGGAGGTTGTCACCCATCGAGATTGAGAGGTTAGTGCAAGAGGCTGAGAACTACAAGTCAGAAGATGAAAAGCACAGGAAAAAGTTTGAACTAAGGAACTCCTTTGAGAAATATGCATATGACATGAGGGACACTATTGGTAATATCGGAGAAAAGCTAGCATTGGATGATAAGAAGAAGATTGAAGATGCAGTCTACAATGCCATTCAGTGGTGCAATAGCAATGAACTAGCTGACATTGACGTTATAAATGACATGATGAAGGAGTTGCAGAATGTTTGCGACCCTATAATAACTGTGTTTTACCAGCAGGGCGGTCCTTCAAAAATCCGGAAAATCTTAAGATATTTTCCTTTCATCTGATCACATTTTATGTCTTCCTTTTAGCTGCACTTACGAGTTCTTTCTGGAATTTACTTGTTTGAACATGACTAGTTTTTATTCTGTCAGATGTCATCTCTTATCTTTGTCAGCATAATTTTTTTTTAAGCAAAGACTTTCAAAAAGGCCAATGATCAGAGGGATGAACCAGTACATAGACGACTTGTTGTTTTTTGCCCATTTGGCTAGTTCATGAGCAACAAAATTACAAGTTCTTGGTTGAAAACAGAAAACACAATCAATAAAAGAGGAAGCAAAAAATTGAATGTTTTTAAAGATTGCATTAGTTCTAGGAGTCACGTCAAATCTTCCAGCAGAGAATTAGGAAACCAGGTCTTGAGCGTCACTTTCCACAATGATATGCATTAGCTTTAATTCCACATCTTTCTTCAAAACAACCCAGATAGCTCTAGCTTCAGCCTCTTCAGCAGATTCCACATCAAAGACAATAGAAGCACAGAAAGAATCCTTGCTGGAGAAGTCCCTCATCACATAGTCCGCACCATTATCCTTAGTAGTGTCATCATAAGCTCCATCAGTGTTACATTTAATCCATTCAAAAGTAGGGGGCATCCAGTGGTCACTAAAAGAAATGGTATGACAAGGTGGGTTTTGAACTCTGGTTTTTACAGTGAGGAGCATAGCCTTAGCTTTATGGATGACAACAACATGACTTTCTTGAAGGTTTCTAAACACTAAATTGTTTATACTAGTCCATAAAGACCACATGACAACAACAAACATGCAGTGTCTATCAGTAGGAATTCTAGTAATAGGGTCAACCAACCATAAATTTAACCAATCAATCATAGAACTCGAAAAGAACGCAGAAGTATTAGCACATAAGGCAGTTAGACTCCAAACATGTCTGGCAAAAGGACACATAACAAGGGCATGCATAATAGATTCACATGGGTCAGAATATCTATTACAAGTGATAGAGTGCATAGGCATTCTAGTTTGAAGACAATTTTAGCAGGCAAAACATTTCTAGCAGCTTTCCAAGTAAAAAAGTTGAATACGGTGAGGGACGTTAATTTTCGAAATGCACTTCCAAAGTTTATTACTATGGGAGGCAGGGGCGGAGCCAGCCCATTGCAAGGGGTTGCACTTGCACCCCCTGCCCAGCTGGCTCCAAAGCCTAATTTAGGCCCAATAGGAAAAAAACATTCTATATTTAAGCCTATTTGTGCATTTTTGCACCCCCTGAAAAAAAGAAATTTGCACCTCATAGAAAATTTTGCACCCCCATGACAAAATTCTTGGCTCCGCCCCTGATGGGAGGGTTCATGCCCTCTTAGTCCCAAGTAGGCAGATTTAGAAGAAAATCCATTCTTCAAAAGCTCTCAATCCCTCCTATCAGGAGTGCATAACTGGCTTAAGGGAATAGTGATGATCTTCTGAACAGAAGCATCATCAAAGTGAGTGTTTAATTTGTTTAAATTCCAGGATCTAGTAGCATCATCAATAAAGTAAGAAACTTTAACACAAGGGTTAGGAGGGACTAAAGGATTAGGGGTAGCAGATCCTAAAGTAGGGATCCATTTATCACACCAGGGGTCAATGAATTTACCATCCCAAATAATCCAAGAAATAAAGGGTTTAATCATCTCCTTGATGGTACGTAAGCATCTCCAAGTCCAGGAGCAATCACTAGGGCAAGCAACATTAAGAAAGTCAGTCCTAAGAAAATAACGAGCTTTCAGCACAATACCCAAAAGGCAGTCAAGGTTCTCTATGATTTTCCAAGCATTTCTAGCTAGCATAGCCAAGTTTTTAAGTTACGATTTCCTAAATCCAAGACCACCTTCAGACTTAGCGGAGCACAAGGCATCCCATCCCAGAAGATGCAGTTTTCTATCTTTAGGGTCAAGAGTCTCTCCCCACCAGAATTGACAAAGGTGGGAATCCATATTTTTGCAAAGGTACTTAGGGATAACAAAGGAACCCATTTGGTATAGAAGAATATCCTGGCCAACATGTTTAACCAAAGTAGTTTTAGCATCTTGAGATAAAAGTCTATGGAGCCAAGAGGCAATCCTAGCATCTACAGCTTGGAGGATAACCATATGGGTCTGGATCTTAGAGGCTTGAAAAGTTATAGGGGTGCCAAGGTACTTTTCCCCTAAGTCTCTGTTATGGATATCCAAAATATTAGATAAATGGTTCATAAGAGGGGTAGACAACTTTTTACTGAACATGATACCATACTTATCAAAATTGATTTCCTGTTCAGAGGCTAAGCAATACTTTTGAAGATAGTCTTTTATAGTTCTAAAATCTTTTTCAGTAGCTTTAGAAAACAGTAGGGAATCATCAGTAAACAAGAGGTGTTTCATGCGAGGGGAATTCCTACAAACTCTAATTCCTTATGCTAAGCCTTTATTGGTTAGATTATCAATATAGGAAGATAAAGCTTCAAAACAGATGATATAAAGGTAGTGAGAGATCTCCCTGTCTCATGGCCCCTCTCGGGTTTGATAAGTCCAGTAGGACTACCATTCAATAAAACGGAATAAGAGACAATAGAAAAACACATCGATGAATAAGATTAGCTCAGTGATGAGACAAACTCATTTTAAGTAAAATTTTACTAAGAAAAGACCATTCCAATTTATCATAAGCTTTGGACATATCAAGTTTGATGGCAACAATGCCCTCTTTCTTCTTATGATGATTGACAGCATAGACAGCCTCATTGGCTAGTAGAATATTGTCAGATATGCTTCTTTTAGGGATAAAGACACTTTGATTCTGTGATATAATATTATCCATGAGAGGTTTGAGTCTATTGGCCAGAGTTTTTGATAGGATTTTATAGATGAAGTTACATGGGCCAATTGATCTGTATTGGGAAACTAATTCAGCCAGAGGGACCCTAGGGATCAAAGCAATGTTGGTGGTATTGAATAAGCTTATCAATCTGTGCAGAAAACAATATCGCATGCAACAAATTTGATTGAGAGTATGTGAAAAAGTGGAGGTCTAACAACCACACCCAATATTTCGCTTAGCAATCTGTATGGACAAACTCTAATATACTTTCTGGAGAATCAACTAGATAGTCAGACTCAATCTAGATAAAAGTCTATCAAAGACTTTATATCTCAATCTCTCGATTTGATCTTTACTCAAGCAAATAGAAATCTGCGAGTCTTTATCAAAGAGAGATAACTTGGATGGTACCAAAGACCAATATCCAAATGCCAATCAATTTAAATCAACAACCAAAAGGTCGGATATTCTAATTGATTGAACAACGCACAACCTTTATTATTTCAATTATATAAACAAATATAATGCGGAATAGAAATAACACAGACACCAGAATTTTGTTCACGAGGAAACCGCAAATGCAGAAAAACCCCGGGACCTAGTCCAGATTGAACACACACTGTATTAAGCCGCTACAGACACTAGCATACTCCAAATTAACTTCGGTCTGGACTGTAGTTGAACCCCAATCAATCTCACACTGATCCAAGGTGCAGTTATGCTCCTACACCTCTGATCCCAGCAAGATACTGCGCACTTGATTCCCTTAGCTGATCTCACCCACAACTAAGAGTTTCTACGACCCAAAGTCGAAGACTTTAATAAACAAATTTGTATCACACAGAAAAGTCTACGATAATAGATAAATCCGCCTCCCACGAATATACCTATGAGTTTTGTTCCGTCTTTTGATAAATCAAGGTGAACATGAACCAATCAATAATACCAGACTTATATTCCCGAGGAACAACTTAGTATTATCAATCAAATCACAATAGTCTTAATCGACGCAGCGAAAAAAAATATTGTGGAATCACAAACGATGAGACGAAGTTTGTTTGTGATTACTTTTTATCTTGCTTGTCGGAGATAGAAATCTCAAGCCAATTATTACAATTGTACTCGTACGATAGAAGATGCAAGATCAGATCACACAACTACAAGAAACCAAAGGTTAAAGGAGAATTGACTCTAGCTTAGCACAACTAGTATCACACAGAATGTGTGGGGATTAGGTTTCCCAGTTTCTAGAGTTCTCCCTTATATACACTTTCAAATCAGGGTTTGTAATCAATGTTAGCTTAGTAACAAAGCATTCAATATTCATCGTTAGATGAAAACCTGATTAGATTCAAGCTAATATTTCTCAACCGTTAGATCGAAAACTTAGCTTGTCACACACAAATGAAATGTCCAATTTTGGGTTTATGAACCGTACCCAAACATTAACATTGGTTGGTTCAACAAGTCAACCAAAAGGTTAGCCATATGATTACTCTCATATCAACCTTATTCTTCTTCACCATAACTAGTTCAAATGACTCAAATGAACTAGTTAGAGAGTTGTTCAATTGCAAGGAAATCTTATGTAACTACACAAGACACATTTGAAAAAAAATCGGTTTGATTCACTCGAATCGGTTCATGAACTTTATAGCCACGGTTTTCAAAAGCATTCCTTAGTTTATTTATACATTAGTTCAAGAACAACCGACTTTAGATATAACCTGCTCAAGTTCGCGGACTGGGTTCGCGGACTTAATCTCATGGAAGGAGTACACGAACTCCAGCAGAAAATCTCGGGCCGAGAAGTACTGCAAGTTCGCGGACTGAGTTCGCGGACTTGGCTCACGCCACTTCCATTTCTCTTGATCAACAAAGTTCGCAAACTTTGGTTCAAGGAATAAGGACTTATGCATATATGTGTTTCCACAACAATGCTTATATCCTACCAATGGTTACGTAATCTAAACTCTCATTTCAATCATTGAAACATTCTCAGAGAACGTTATATAGCCGTTATTCACAGACCATTTTTCGTCAGAGCAATTTTCAAAGTGATTGGAACATAACATGACTTTCGTCACTTGGTAAAGATGAATTCGGCTAAAGCGAAATCTTACTAACACACATTTTGAGAAATAGATAGGCGAGATAAACTCGGCTCGAAATAGCAAATGTGTTTAATGAAAGTTTATATATCAAAACGACTTTTGTCTCAAGAGTAGGAGATAGAGTAAATAGACTTTTGAGTGATAGATAAGTTCAAGTCTCCACACACCTTTTAGTCGATGAAGATACACCAGTTCCTTGAGTAGTCCTTCGTCTTGTATGATGATTGCCATGGATTCTTGAGATCAACTACACTTTCTATCCTAATCCAAGACCTTAGCTCCAATAGGCTAATAATCAAGACTTATAGTTTTGATCACTAATATTGACAAATATGCTTGAGATAGCAACGCATGCGAGTTCGACCGAGCAATGCTCTAACTATCCCCCCCTTTGTCAATTTTAGTGGCAAAACTATTAATACATATGGAATACAAAAAAATAAATTAATTAACTTTTGTAACTCCTATTCCACATGCCTAATCTTCAACATTACTCGAAATCTTCGTCACTTCCAAGTACTCCAATGATCCCAAAGGTTGTAAGTTTAGCATCATCGTTGTTGAAAATCCGTAGCTATAACAACAAGAAAACAATAGTTCTCAATCATTATTATACAGTGTCATAGTATCATTACACAGCGTCAAAGTTCAATTGTATCTCAACTTCAACAACAATACTATGGTGATATGTATCACTCCCCCTTAGTCAATACTCCATCTCACATGGAAACCACTCCCCCTTACATAATGATCCGAAAACCATATGTATTTGTAGTATGAACTACATATTAATTCTCCCCCTTTCTATCAATAAAATTGGAAAAGGTACAAGAACGGGATCCTGATGAAATTTCCGAAAGAGACATTTCATGACCAAAATAAAGAACACACATCATCTTATTTAGATGAAATCATAAAGCCGAAGCTAAATGCATTCATCAAGGAGTTTAAAGATACAAGATAACCCCTATAATATTCCACAGCCGCACTCCCCAGAAAGATTTGGCAATTAAGCGCAAGTTCAAAAAGAACTCTCCCTCATAAAATGTCATTCCCAAGGGAACAACAAGAGCGACCTTAATTTTGAAAGAAAATAAGGATTTCTTTGAACAAAACAAAGCACATACAAGTATGAATTTGAACCCAAAATATTAAATTAACCACAAGAAGTTCATGATTAATTTAACCAAAAATGCTCAACACAAGTAAACTTATGGAGACCTAAGAGCACTCAATTAGATTAATCACAATTAAACCCATAATTAATCTAATCGAAATACACAATCAAACTAATCACAAAAGTAATCAATTTAATCGGTCATAATCACATAAGAGAGTCTATGGAGCAATGACTAAGTTAATCATGAAAACAATCAACCCAGTCATGAACGCTCAAACATAAGAAAACTTATGGAGTCATAATTAACTAAATAACCAAACAAGATGATTAATTTAGTTCAAAATGCTCAACATAAAGTACCTTACGGAACAACAACAAGGCTAATCATAAAAATAATCAACTTGGTTGTTTCGTGCTCAACATAAGACACATTACGGAGCCACTCAGTAATACATAAAATATGGATCAGGGAAGATCAATTACTGCGGAATATACAAGGATTCATTCTATTTTTCATCACTATTTGCATAACGACATTTAATAGACATAATCCTTGTAAACAAAAGATTTTAACTTATCTTCCATCAATAATTGACAATATAGGCTTAACTTTTGCATTTGTCAAAAGTTCATTCATTCTTTCATCAATACATGCATATGAATTCATGAACAACTTTACTTTTGACAAGATATGGGACAATCAAGTTCACGGACGCAAACACACATATCCCATAAAAATATTGCAATATATAAAACCATAAAGATTAATAGTGCAAAAATCATCTTCCAAACAATTTTAGAATTTGACTAAATCTAAAAACATGAAGATGAAAACGTTGGACATAACTATGTGTAATCACAATAATGGCTATTCCAAACTCTAGTTATTCTTCTAATAAAAACAAGAAAATAGAAGATTTCATCCGAAGACTTACTAGTCGTCGTAGATCTTTCTCAGAGCCTCTACTGAGAATTCCTTCTCATTATTGAAAAACCCATTGATTATGGGATCGTTCAATTCCTCCAAATTTTCAGAAATATCAGTCAACTCACTAAGTTCTCTTTTTAGCTCACGCAAGTGATAGACGCATTTATGTGTCTATTTTGTTCTCAATGTTCTGTATTGTTAGACTCGATTAAATAGTTATTGTGTTATTTTATATTTTTGTAGATGTTTTTGGAAAAATAAGCTCTTGCGGCGAAATTGGCTCGAAAAGTGGTGTTTTACACCCTAGGATAGAGTACTAAAGACACCCCAGAAATGCACCGGAGGAACCCATAAAAAGTGTTGGAAACACCCAAGAAAAATTACTAAAGGCACCCCAAGGGACATGTGTTATTCGGACTCCAGCAACGGATAAGGGGGCGACCACTGGATAAGGGGTAACCTTCTTCACAAATTCAAAAAATATTTTGGCGGGAAAATATTTGCTCTTCACTGGCAGGTTTTCTCGATTGCATTTGGACGTGATTTTGTGCGATTCAACCGCTGAAACTTTGTGGAAAGATGTAATATATCATAACAGAGCTGGTATGGGTAATTATTTCGACTGAATTTGGCTGGATAATCACGTGGAAGAAATAAGAGCAACACGGGTTTGAAAATGATATTCACGGATTTTCAGCAAGTTTGATGTGTGTTGCTCGTGTTTGGATGACACTTAGTCATTGAAGATGCGTGTAGAAGCTAAATAAGGGAGTATCAGAAACTGTTTACGCGTGGAGAATCATTTCAGGGAAGAAAATATTCGGAAAATATTTTCTTTTAACACCGAGTAATGGAGGATCATAGAGATTTAATGAGCGTGATTTCTTGTCGTTGTTGGGTATAAATAGGTTCGCTGGGTGTCTTAGAAGGGGGATCAAGAGTTTGGGGGGCTGAGGAGAGCTCAGGAGCGAGAAATCAAGAGTTGATGAAACTCTGTTTCTGCTCCTGCTGATGATGAAGAACACCAAGAACATGAAGAACAGACTCGCAGGGACAGTCGTTTATCAAAAGTGAAACAGACTCACAGGCGTGGGTCATAGGTGTGGGTCTTAGAACCACAACGACAATAGCACTTCTCTTTTATCGTTCTTTTGTGACGCTTCATGTGGGTCGCACATTAGCTGTTTACACCATTTTCTCTTCTTCTCTTCATTGTAAACACCATTTGAGCAATAAATAAATATTTTGAGCGTGTTTTTATCATGATGAGCTAAACCCAACACTGGGACGACGGATGAGGGTGAATTTCATACACGGGTAAATTTATTTTATTCTTTTTTATGACTTTTGCATTAATTTAAAATTGAAATATGATTTGAATTAATTGGTTGTTATTTAATTTGATGATGTATGCTTAGCTTAGGTGTTTTGATACATCATGCTTAGGACTTACAATCGATGTTTTGAGAATCTATCTTGGAAAAATCAGAGTCCATGTTAATTTTATTGAGTTTTAAATTGTCAAAGAATATACGAATGAACCCTGTGTAGTGAATTCGGCCAAATCCTTAGTCCCAGTACCTCTCGCCCATTGTTAATATTTTTGTATATATATTTTTATTAAATCTAAAAATTTCATTTCCTTCACAAGTCTGAAACGAATCTTTTTACCACTATCACTACAACAACTTTTGGAAAACCATCAAATTTTGGCGGCGCCGACGCGGATTTGTGCTTAGGTAGAAATTTTAGGTTTTTATTATTTTTTATTATTCCATTTGTTCTTTTTACGTCTCTTTGGTTGTGTCTTTGTATTACAGGTTTGAAGTTGGATACTAAAGACCTTGGAATCAAAGCTTAAAGCTAAAAGAGAAGGAAAAAAGACAAAGCAAAAAAATAAAGAAAAAAGAGAGAAAAAAAAAGAGAGAGATTTTTTTATTTTTTTTTTAAGAGACTTTCCATTTTTTTTATTTTTTTTTTGTAATTATTATTATTATTTTTTGTATTTCTTTTCATTGGACTGGACTTTGGACAATTTATTTTAATTTTAAACCCTACGGAAGGGTTAGATAAAAAAAAAAATTAAATATAAACTGTCTGCAGGGAAGGACGACGATTACAATATCGTCTCGGCCCCTCGGGTTCGCACACTGACACCGGAGTCAGTGGCCCGAGTCGACTACAGCGGTTCTTCGCCCGTCTGGTACGGGAGGTAAACTTCTAAACACCCGCGAATCTCCTGTCAACGGGTTTACTGTCTTCCTTAAGGTGATTATATGTTGAGGACTGAACCGGATGCTTTAATTTCCTAGTAAAGGGCAAGAACTAGCCATATAAGATAAGGGTTCGGATTTCATCACCGTTCCCTTCTTGCCCGCCTTAGGTAAACGAAACCAAACGCGAACCCAAGCTTAAAATTTGATTAGAACGAGACCAATAGGGTAACGAGCTTGGTAGGAAAATCTTTCGAAAAATATTGGTTACTCTTTTAAGCATACTTCAAAGTTCTTGATGGTTTCTGTAAGTTGAATGCGTGACTGCGCCGCCTTGTAATACCAGTGAGGCTTTGGGTATCAAAGCTCCAATGAGCTTCCCTCGCCTCGATTCAACTTACATTAGCTCAGATTGATTCCAGAGGGGTGTGATCAAATTGTAACGAATTCCTTTCGAAGGAATAGAAGATGGTCTAGAAAACAATCTAAGTGGATCCATCATGATTTTTGTTTGCTAGATTCTATAGGTTTGATTTGGTCGAGTCAGCCTTGTTTGTGATTGTGTAGAATTCCCTTGCAATTAAGAATGTCGAACTAGTATGATAGAAGCCAATACAATGAGTATCGACCTGAATTTGAATATGGACATCATCCTTTTTATGACCATGTTGGGAATAGTGGTTGGGAACGCCATCCTTTGGAAGGATATGGTTCATACCATAGTGAGCCCAATTACTATCCACACGCGAATTGGTCTTACGAGCAAGAAAATCAGGAACATTATAGTACTAGTTACGCGTTTTTGGAAAATTACTTAAAAACTAGTCCTGATTATGATATTTCTGAACCTGTTCCTTCTCTAAAAGAGACCCAACAACGGATTAAAAGGACGTATAAACGTTTAGTTGCAATGAATAGTTCAAAAGAAGAGTGTACACGGTATTCTGAGATGATAAACGAGAGTAGTGAACGTATAAGTGTTATGCTCAGTGAAATTCAGGAACGTGTAGAGGCAGAAAATGAACAGTTAGCTAATGCTGCTCGAAATGATCTAAATTTCCAAAATAGTGTTTCTAATTCTACCCTTGATATCAATAGTGAATATTTGCCTAATTTAGAGGACGAGGTTAGAATAAAAGACACTACTTATTTAGATAAGGTTCAATCATCTTCGTACTATTATGATGAGGATAGTAGTAATGAAGAATTTGAAATGTGTAGGCATAGTGATCAAGAATCTATTAATCCAAGTGAGATTTATAATGATTCTAGTTCAAATCCAAATAATTTTTATGATTATTCACCTATTCAAAAGGACGGGGATTTGATTAGGGATACCACCGTTTTAGACGATGTAGTTTTTCCTTTTGATTACGAAGCCGATAATGCTTTAGAGGAACGGGTTTATTCTGAAAATGTTGTTTTAGAGTCTAGCGACTTAGAAACAATAGTTTTAGACGAAGAAAATGAACTCGTAGAGCTATTAAATATGAGTAAGGATGTGTCGCTTGAGTATAACCTCGAAGGAGCAATTGACTATTTTCAGGATTCCAATGATCTAGAAATTAAGGAAATTGTAGCTAGTCTATCTAGAGATACCCAAAAATCTAAGTTTGGGGGTGATTATCATTATCCTTGTGCCATACCTTTAGATCTTTCAAAGATCCCTCATTTTGGACTTGATATCTCTGCCTCGACCATTTTACAAGATTACCTTCATAATCGTTTTCCCGAACCTAATGATGTCCAAGTAGAAGTTTAGTCATTAGAAACCCATCTTCTGGTTGATGTGGTTTGCCCAGGCAATAATACCAAGATTGAATTTGTTTTCCCACCAAATAGTTTGCTTCCAATTGTGGGAACGTATAAATTTCAAATGTGTCACTTATTAAGTTCTGAGACTAAGCCTAAGTACTTTAGGTTGATAGAATCGACACATTTTCTTAAGAATGACCACTACTCTCATTGTGTTCAGTTATGTAAGTCAAACCTGATTGACTTAGAGGATCCTCAATTATTTAGGTTATTGTTTTGTGCTTCTAAGTTCTTATTTGAGTTTTTCCAGACTCTATGACCTAATGATTCGGATCCCACCTATGAAGAAACGCAAGCAATGAAAATATTTTATTTAGACCCTTTCATAGAACCTGAACCTGAACCACAATTAGATATAAATATTTTAATCAGGAAACTAGATAAGGGCATGCTATCCTTGTTCACTTTCTTGGGTTATTGTAGTTTCCTTTGGTCAGCTCTTTTTGGTTTTGAAGACCCACAATTATTTCGACTGTTACTTTTTGATTCTATGAGATGACTAATTCCTTCCGATGTATGGCTGAAGACTTTAAACTTAGCGCTTCTTGGGAGGTAACCCAATCTCATGCAACATGGTAATATCTTTCCTTAACTCTTTTGCTTCAAATAGTAACAATTTCTCTCCTTGTTCATGCTTTTAATTTTATCTTTAGAACATTGAGGACTGTTAGATTTAAGTTTGGGGGTATGGGAGAAATTAGAAACTTTCAGTTGCAGAATAAATAAATAAACTCCAGAGCCTAGAAATTTATGCTTATTAAGGTTGGCACTAACCAATCTAAGTGGATGGGAACATCTTGGTTATAGGAGTTGAGGAACCAATCTGATTAGATGGAAACATCGAAAGAGTCTATTCATAAAAGCACAGAGCTCAGGTGTTAGTAATAACATGATAGTTTCACCATATCTCGTTGAGTCCTTTTCACTTCTATTCTTATTTTGTTTTGTTTTTAAACTATGTTTCTCTAAGAGAGTAGGTGGGGCCCACGATTCAAGTTGTTACCACTGCTAGGGTGGAATAGAGTGATTGAGATATAAAGAAAAAGACCATACCAATTAGACCAATCGGAATAAACATTAACACTTGGATAGCAATATGTGTGTGTTCTCCCTGTCTCCGTCGCCTAAGCAAGCGTGGAATGCAGGACCCGTGGGAACTATCATGTAATCTGCTGACAAGAAGCATGCGCTTGGATCCAAAAGATCTATTCATGTCGTTAATAAAAAAAAAATGTTCTATGTAGTCAATCACTGGTTCCCTTGTATATCCCAGTGTGTTGATATTAGTCAGACCGGTATCTCAGTCCATTAAGATAGGTTCATCCTAGTAGTGACCTTCAGATAGATATGGGAAACACCGTTCACCTAGTAAACATCAAAACGATCTATGTTTTTCTATATCCATCTCATTATCTATCTATGTGATTAGTTTTGACTCCGGTTATGATGTCCATAGTGAAACTATCTGAGTAGAGCTCTGTCACATATATATAATATTTGGAATTTCGCATCAGGGTACTTCCTCCTATAGTCAATGTTTGTATGCCAACCAAGGAGATTCTTTAGTGACTTCCAAGGTTCTGCGTAGATAGCTAGGTTTTGGAGTAAATGGTTTTTTGTGGGAACACCTCTGATAAACCCACCCGAGATTAACTCGGTCACTTTTCAAAAATAAATTTTGATCGAGGACTAGCAAATAATAAGTTTGGGGGTATTTGATAGACGCATTTATGTGTCTATTTTGTTCTCAATGTTCTGTATTGTTAGACTCGATTAAATACTTATTGTGTTATTTTATATTTTTGTAGATGTTTTTGGAATAATAAGCTCTTGCGGCGAAATTGGCTCGAAAAGTGGTGTTTTACACCCTAGGATAGAGTACTAAAGACACCCCAGAAATGCACCGGAGGAACCCAGAAAAAGTGTTGGAAACACCCCAGAACAATTACTAAAGGCACCCCAAGGGACATGTGTTATTCGGACTCCAGCAACGGATAAGGGGGCGACCACTGTATTAGGGGTGACCTTCTTCACAAATTTAAAAAAATATTTTGGCGGGAAAATATTTGCTCTTCACTGGAAGATTTTCTCGATTGCATTTGGACGTGATTTTGTGCGATTCAATCGCTGAAACTTTCTGGAAAGATGTAATATATCATAACAGAGCTGGTATAGGTGATTGTTTCGACCTGAATTTGGATGGATAATCACGTGGAATAAATCAGGGTAACACGGGTTTGAAAATGATATTCACGGATTTTCAGCAAGTTTGATATGTGCTACTCGTGTTTGGATGACACTTAGTCATTGAAGATGCGTGTAGAAGCTAAATAAGGGAGTATCAGAAGCTGTTTACGCGTGGAGAATCATTTCAGGGAAGAAAATATTCGGAAAATATTTTCTTTTAACACCGAGTAATGGAGGATCATAGAGAGTTAATGAGCGTGATTTCTTGTCGTTGTTGGGTATAAATAGGTTCCCTGGGTGTCCTAGAAGGGGGGTCGAGAGTCTGGGGGCTGAGGAGAGCTCAGGAGCGATAAATCAAGAGTTGATGAAACTTTGTTTCTGCTCCTGCTGATGATGAAGAACACCAAGAACACGAAGAACAGACTCGCAGGGACAGTCGTTTATCAATAGTGAAACAGACTCACAGGCGTGGGTCATAGGTGTGGGTCTTAGAACCACAGCGACAATAGCACTTCTCTTTTATCGTTCTTTTGTGACGCTTCATGTGGTTCGGACATTAGCTGTTTACACCATTTTCTCTTCTTCTCTTCATTGTAAACACCATTTGAGCAATAAATAAATATTTTGAGCGTGTTTTTATCATGATGAGCTAAACCCAACACTGGGACGACGGAGGAGGGTGAATTTCATACACGGGTAAATTTATTTTATTCTTTTTTATGACTTTTGCATTAATTTAAAATTGAAATATGATTTGAATTAATTGGTTGTTATTTAATTTGATGATGTATGCTTAGCTTAGGTGTTTTGATACATCATGCTTAGGACTTACAATCGATGTTTTGAGAATCTATCTTGGCAAAATCAGAGTCCATGTTAATTTTATTGAGTTTTAAATTGTCAAAGAACATAAGAATGAACCCTGTGTAGTGAATTCGGCCAAATCCTTAGTCCCAGTACCTCTCGCCCATTGTTAATATTTTTGTATATATATTTTTATTAAATATAAAAATTCCATTTCCTTCACAAGTCTGAAACGAATCTTTTTACCACTATCAGCAAGGTGTTCTTGGTTAGAGACAACATTTGTTCATAGTGAGCTATCTTTTCAAAAGATGAAACAATTTGAGATTTTGTTTCTTTTGTTGATGAAATCTTTCACCAAACCCCTGAAATTATCATCATGATGATAAACATGCAAAAGGTAGTTAGAGGAAGAACCTTCTCCACAACTTGTAGTCTTCACTTTCTTTACCCTTGAGGAAGAGATTCCTTTACATAGATACACGTTGATTGCTCCGACTGCATCTCTGCTCGTGATGCTTCTTGTTACAGGAGCCATGAAACTGTATCTTTTTAGGAAAAAAAGAAAGGAGTCTACAAAAGAAGTAAATAGACTTGTGAACGTCTAAACGCTAGAAGAATAAGTCTTCCATTGTTTAAAGATTCAATATCTATACTGTTAGGAGAATATATATTTTTTAACAAACAAAAAAAAAACAATACTTGAGCCACAAAGATGCAAAGCCTCATTTTCTCAAGTTAAAAATGAGGATGCGAACGTCTCTGGGACTAGACAGAGATGTTGTGAGCTAAACACTCCCCTTGTTTATCACATAGTGATTTACCAAGGTTTGTTGTATAAACAGGTTTCCTACCTCTTCTGATTCTGGAAGCATTGGTTTTATGAGACCTATGTTGATTATCCAGATTCATCTTTTGCATGTTCTTTTGCAGACTAGACATTCTTTTGTTGATCCTCTTGAACCTCCAACACGTGCTTTGAACATGATTTGCACTTCCAAAAAACGAACAAATTGAGGATCCTTTGTCTTGTTGAAGTGCTTTTTGTTTATCATAACTGTCAACCTTTAATTTTTCATGACATTTCGAAACAGGTTTGACGATACTTGCAGTCATGCTTTTAAATCCTAAACCATTTGTGTTCCCGAAGGATTTCTGACCAAATAACATTGCTGAGATTTTGTCAGAACTTCCAGACAATCGTTGTAGATCATCTTTGAGAGTATTAATCTCTTTTTCCTTTAGAACAATAGTTGTGGTGAGTTTATCATTGAGACAGTCTATCTCAAGATCTTTCACCTGGATTAATGATTCTAATTTCTTCAACGAAACTTTTAATTGAAGATTTTCTTGAAGAACCTCTTTATTCAAGAATTAAAAAATCTCCGTGTCAAACTCAAATTCTGAATCAGACTTTGAGTATGTAGATGTTTCTTCTGCGAGAGTTGCGGGTTCATCACATCCATCAGACGTATTCAAAACGTTGACACTTAAATATTTTTCTTTCTCAGAATCATTAGCAGCAATGGCTGACTGAGGATGTTTATCACATCTCATGCTTCTTTTTACAAAATCCTTGATCCTTTCTGTTATCAATGGTTTGTCAAAAAAATCATTATTTGAACAACATTCATCAGCCCAAGACAAGTTAGAGGTGTCACTTGTGTCAGAAACAACATTGAATGCAAAGGTTTGAACAGACTTTGGATCAAGTATTTTTACCTTACCAAGAGAGGTATTTTTGGAGAGGGTGTTGAGGTTATTTCTTCCATCGATGACTGGTGGTACGTATATTGAGATAGCACCTCTGTCCATAGAGTCAGATCGCTACAAACACAGACTTGTGAGGTCTTGAACGTGTTTGCATGCTCTGATACCAATTGAAAAAGTGGGGGTCTAACAACCACACCCAATATTTCGCTTAGCAGTCTGTATGGACAAACTCTAATATACTTTCAAGAGAATCAACTAGACAGTCAGATTCAATCTAGATAAAAGTATATCAAAAAGTTTATATCTCAATTTCTCGATTTGATCTTTACTCAAGCAAATAGAAATCTACGAGTCTTTATGAAAGAGAGATAACTTGGATGGTACCAAAGACTAATATAGTGTCAATCAATTTAAATCAACAACCAAAAGATCGGATATTCTAATTGATTGAACAACGCACAACCTGTATTATTTCAATTATATAAACAAATATAATGCAGAATAGAAATAACACAGACACCAGAATTTTGTTAACGAGGAAACCGCAAATGCAGAAAAACCACGGGACCTAGTCCAGATTGAACACACACTGTATTAAGCCGCTACAGACACTAGTCGACTCCAAATTAACTTCGTTCTGGACTGTAGTTGAACCCCAATCAATCTCACACTGATCCAAGGTGCAGTTATGCTCCTACACCTCTGATCCCAGCAGGATACTGTGCACTTGATTCCCTTAGATGATCTCACCCACAACTAAGAGTTGCTACGACCCAAAGTCGAAGACTTTAATAAACAAATTTGTATCACACAGAAAAGTCTAAGATAATAGATAAATCCGTCTCCCACGAATATACCTACGAGTTTTGTTCCGTCTTTTGATAAATCAAGGTGAACAGGAACCAATCAATAATACCAGACTTATATTCCCGAGGAACAGCTTAGTATTATCAATCACCTCACAATAATCTTAATCGACGCAGCGAAAAAAATATTGTGAATCACAAACTATGAGACGAAGTTTGTTTGTGATTACTTTTTATCTTGCCTATCGGAGATAGAAATCTCAAGCCAATTATTACAATTGTACTCGTACGATAGAAGATGCAAGATCAGATCACACAACTACAAGAAAAGTAGTATCGATCTGGCTTCACAATCCCAATGAAGTCTTTAAGTCGTTAACCTGGTTTAGAAGAAGAAACCAAAGGTTAAAGGAGAATCGACTCTAGCTTAGCACAACTAGTATCACATAGAATGTGTGGGGATTAGGTTTCCCAGTTTCTAGAGTTCTCCCTTATATACACTTTCAAATCAGGGTTTGCAATCAATATTAGCTTAGTAACAAAGCATTCAATATTCACCGTTAGATGAAAACCTGATTAGATTCAAGCTAATATTTCTCAACCGTTAGATTGAAAACTTAGCTTGTCACACACAAATGAAATGTCCAATTTTGGGTTTATGAACCGTACCCAAACATTAACATTTGTTGGTTCAACAAGTCACCCAAAAGGTTAGCCATATGATTACTCTCATATCAACCTTATTCTTCTTCACCATAACTAGTTCAAATGACTCAGATGAACTAGTTAGAGAGTTGTTCAATTGCAAGAAAATCTTATGTAACTACACAAGACACAACTGAAGCAAAATCGGTTTGATTCACTCGAATCGATTCATGAACTTTATACCCACGGTTTTCAAAAGCATTCCTTAGTTTATTTAAACATTAGTTCAAGAACAACCGAATTTAGATATAACCTTCTCAAGTTCGCGGACTGGGTTCGAGGACTTAAACTCATGGAAGGAGTACACAAACTCCAGCCGAAAATCTTGGGTCGAGAAGTTCCGCAAGTTCACGGACTTGACTCACGCCACTTCCATTTCTCTTGATCAACAAAGTTCGCAAACTTTGGTTCAAGGAATAAGGACTTATGCATATATGTGTTTCCACAACAATGCTTGTATCCTACCAATGGTTATGTAATCTAAACTCTCATTTCAATCATTGAAACATTCTCAGAGAACGTTATATCGCCGTTATTCACAAACCATTTTTCGTCAGAGCAATTTTCAAAGTGATTGAAACATAACATGACTTTCGTCACTTGGTAAAGATGAATTCGGCTAAAGCGAAAGCTTACCAATACATATTTCGAGAAATAGATATGCGAGATAAACTCGGCTCAAAATAGAAAATGTGTATAGCGAAAGTCTATATATCAAAACGACTTTTGTCTCAAGAGTAGGAGATAGAGTAAATAGACTTTTGAATGACAGATAAGTTCAAGTCTCCACATACCTTTTAATCGATGAAGATCCACCAGTTCTTTGAGTAGTCCTTCGTCTTGTATGATGATTGCCATGGAGTCTTGAGCTCAACTATACTTTCTATCCTAATCCAAGACCTTAGCTCTAATAGGCTAGTAATCAAGACTTATAGTTTCGATCACTAATATTGACAAACATGCTTGAGATAGAAACGCATGCGAGTTCGACCGAGCAATGCTCTAACAGTATGGCTTCTAATGCTCAACAATTCTACACCAGAAATAACTCTTATGTCAGAAGAGTTAGCGAGATGGGAGATTCTGCACAGTCAGAGCAACGGATGAACAATATAGAGAAGGTAGTACAACGAATGACAGCAGTGATTATTCCTGCTTATGAAGAAGAGTCTGAACAGGTGAATGTTGTGTTCCCTAATCAGAGGCCAAGGTATGATCCCTACTATAATACTTATAAATCAGCAACCTGCAGCTCCTAATCCTTATGGGCGACAAAGTGGTTTTCAACAACCACAGTTCCGACCACAACCTCAACCTCAACAACAGACTCAGAGTTCTAATTTAGAGGAGATGATGAAAATGATGATGCAAAAGCAAGATGCAAATGCTCAGCGTCAAGATACAATTCTGCAGAAGCTAGATATGGATATAAAGGACTTGCAAACTCAAATTGGACAATTGGATACAGACATGAATGAAATAAAAGCACAGAATTCGGCAAAGTTTCCATCACAGCCTTTTGTGAATCCAAGAGCAAACGTCAATGCTGTAACTTTAAGAAGTGGGAAGCAAACAGAAGAGCCAAAACAACAAGAAAAGGTTAGTCACGACTTGGAAGAGGAAGTAGAGGTGGAAATCGTTCCAAAGGAAAAGACAAATTCAACCGGCCAACCTAAGGATTCGGTTCCTACTTTTACCATACCACCTCCTTTTCCTAGTCGTTTTGCCAAGTCAAAGAAGCAAGCTCTAGACAAGGAGATTATGGATATTTTCAGCAAGGTGCACATCAACATTCCATTTATTGCGGCCATCAGAACGGTAGCCAGGTATGCCAAGGTTCTGAAGGATTTGTGTACAAGGAAGGAGAGATTGGTTGCTAACGAGATTACTCAGGTGGGAGAAAGTGCTTCAGCTATGTTGCTAAAGAAGATGCCTGCAAAGTATAAAGATCCTGGTGGTTTTACAGTGCCAATTACTATTGGTGACAAATGGTTCGAGCGTGCTTTGCTTGATTTGGGAGCTTCCATAAGCGTGATGTCAGCCGATGTTTATGATTCTTTGAATCTGGGACCTTTAAAGGAGACAAGGATTATCATTCAATTAGCTAATAAGTCTAACATATATCCTAAGGGACTCGTGGAAGACGTGTTGGTGCAAGTGAATGATCTAATCTTTCCGGTTGATTTCTTTGTTGTGGATATGCAGAACGGGGACAATTTTTCGTCTACTTAATTACTTCTTGGGAGATAATTTATGAAGACTGCTAAGACGAAGATTGATTGTGATACTGGGACATCACTATGGAGTTTGACAAAGAGGATATACGCCTCAATATTTTTTAATCTATGTGTTATCCAAGTGATATTCATTCCGCATTTTCTGTTGATGTTATTGGTTCGTTGGCACAGCAGGTGTTTGATTTGATCAACGAAGATGAACTTGAATATGTGCTACAAAGTAGCATTGATTTGGACGTCCATGGCTTTCCTAACTTGGACGTTGATATTCCCAAGGAGTTTGTTGAGACATGTGGTGCTTTAATGGCATCACAAGAAGTTAGAAAAGGTAATATTTCATATATCTCTTTACCTATAACTGATGAAGTTCCTTTACCTTCGGTTGTGCAGGCACCTAAAGTAGAGCTGAAACCTCTACCTGATCACTTAAAGTACGCTTACTTGGGTGATGGGGAAGAGCTTCCAGTCATTATTGAAAGAATCTCACAGTAATACAGGAAGAACGCATTCTTCGGGTTCTGAAAGAGCACAAAACGGCTATTGGTTGGACAATTGCTGACATCAAAGGCATTAGTCCAGCCATGTGCATGCATAGAATCCTTATGGAAGATGATATCAAGTCAATACGTGATGGACTGACAAACTTTGGAGCCGATGGTAGCCAGACGGGAAACCTTTCAACATCAATTTGGAAACAAACGAATCCGGCTTTTCTTAATCAAATTCTATTGAGCGACTCTATGAAAATCACATTCTCACATGTAATAATTGTTTGATTGGTTTTATTTAATTTCATGCTTAAAAAAAATCTCGTCAAAGAAAAATAACACAAAAACTTTGAGGGTATTTTGGTACACCACCTCTGTTTGCGGTCATTTGCAGTCATGGAGGAAAACTAGATTATGCTTAGTGACACTCATATAGGGTTAGAGGCAATAATAGAGCCAGCCAAAAGCAAATTTGCTTGAATGAATCTGACCTGCCAAAAATCTGTCTTAAATTGGAACTTCAGTACTTATCCTGGAAAACAAAAAACAAAGAAACAAAAAAAAAAAAAAAAAAAAAAAAAAGAATAATTAAAGTAAACAGCGCTTCACTTTTCAAGGTTTCAAGAGCCTTTCGTCACCACCTGAAAAAGGTAATAACAAACCATGCTACAAAAGGTACATAATCTAACATTAACTACTAATCTAATTAAGCTTTATCTTAAAAATCAAACTTAAAGTCATTTTTATCATTATTTTAAAACCTATAATTCTATAAAGTAAACAATAAGAGATATCTCATAATGATCTTATCTTTATTCCTCAAAATTAATAAATTAATAAAAGAAACGAACAAAAAGGATAAGAAAAATTGAAGAAAAAGGAAGAGAAGGGAACATACGAGCATGGTGTGCTAAAAAAGCCTGCAAATCTCCAAAAAAGGATGAGCAAATAAAGCCCTGTTTTGCTTTTGAATTTTGTCTATCTACCTTTTTTTTTTTTTTTTCTTTTGTCTCTTCCTTCAACCTTGGCATGGCATTGGCCAAATTCCATTTTCTCTTTGTTTCAACTTTTAATCCACTTTGATTAACTTAATCTAACTCCCTTTTCATTGAAGTACATCCACTTTTGATCTTCTAGAGAAGAAGACCCAAATTAAATTACTACTTTGTACCTTTTTGAATCACCCATCTTGAAGCCAACTCTCATTTGAAAATGTTTTCCCTAAAATATGATTAGAGTGGAGTTGACAAAAGTCCCTAGGACAATGACACAGCTAATGAAGTATTAGCCGAGCTCGCTCATGACATTAATGATTTGAGTTCGAATCTCCTCAGTAACTGACTATGATTTAAGTTTCTAACCTATAAAATTAATCTTCGGAATGATACGACGACTTTTGTGTTTGAAGCACAAAAGAGAAAGTCCAAGGAAGGATTACTTAAAAATGTAAAAGGAAGAGAATGTTTACATAATTGAAACCAACCTAAAGATTCCTTGCATAGACTTACTTTCACTAGGATCAATGGGATATCAAATCAAACAGGATCTCGTTCACTCAAACTCCAATGTGTCACAAATAAATAAAATTAAATAAAAGTCGTTGTTTAATTGGTTGTTTGTTTGCAACAACAAGCAATAAAGGGAATAAAGGAATTTATTTTCTTTAGAGTTGCGTAAAGGCCGATAAAGAGAACAATTCTATTGTACTCTTTCAATGCACCACCACTTGTTGGCTTGGCTCCTAATCAAAGTCTCATTTTTCCTTTTCATTTTCCAAATTCGGTCACCTCCCCACTTCACAAATTTGGTGCAAATTTATACAAGAAGTAAATACTATACTGTATGGTTTTTTCTTAAGCATCACAAATAAATGTTGTACATATACACGAACTAAATACTCACTTCGAATATCACTTCGAAATGTCCCGAGACACGATCGCACGGATGGCGCGTCGCGTGCTTAGCATCAAGATCAGGATGGGCAGATGTGGGCCCAATTTTCTGTGTCACTCGGTGAAGGTTTCGGTGAAACACTGAAGCCAATCTAGAGTTTTCGATTAAAATAAGTAGAAGAAAAAATATCATTTTTAATGAAACAGAGATAGTAACATATTAATACTAGTAGTAATTTCACGAGGGAGGATTCTTTCACGGTCTTATATTCACTCTATTTCATAAATTGAACTACATTTTTGTAATAACGAATTTGAAGATCATATTTTAGGATATGTTTCTCTTACAAGCGAGCACGTTCGGAAAAATAAAATATCTATACCTAGTTTTAATTTTGACGGTTGAAAACTCGCTAATTTTGAATGGTATAGAAGATAGTGTTGCATGTCTCAGAATGTGTTCATTTTTCGTAATTATGTAGAGCTCCGTAAGAAGAGCATATCCTAAAATATTAATTATAAATTCGTTATCTTTAGGTTTTATTAAGGAACATGTCGTCCAAAGCGTGATGTAACAGTGTATGTGGATCCTCCCTCTAATTCGATAGACAAACGGTAAAACTCACTGATTTATTTACGTTAGGATAATAACTGTGGAAATTGTGTTCTTCAGAAGCTCTCAAACAGAGTATGTACTTGGGATTTGTCCTTATTTTGACAACTGGTTCCAAAGCTTTTGTTATACCTTACCGTGGTAAATTCTTTCAAGTCCCTTGTTCCTATTCTCTTTTAGTTTCTGGCTTGGCCACTAGACAATATTCATATTTCCAGATGTACTGATCAAAAATTGGAAAAGTAGGAGGGGCCTGTGAACAAAAAGAAAGAAGAAGAAAAAAGAAGAGGGGAGGGGGGATGTGATAGAGAGACTTTTAGAAAGAAATATTCTTTTTGAAACCGTTGAAAAGGTGGAGGTAGAGAGAGTGATGAATAAATGTAGGGAAGAGTGGTTGAGTTTTGTTTTCATTCTGTAAAGTTAGATTTGAAAAAGAGAATTGAATGACTGATCAAAGTGGTGGTGGGAAAAAGGGGTTTGGTTAGGTTTGTTTAATAAAGTTGTAAAGTTGAAGTAGGAGTAGTTAGTGGTAAGAGAATTTTGCTGAGTCCTCCTTGATATCTATGTTAGGTTTGATGCACTCTCTAATTAACACATGATTTATTTTTATTTGCATCATTCGAAAACAAATACTGGCTTTTTCCTTCTTTTTCTCACATGCTCTTCCTTTTAGTATCTCAGATTCCTCGCAGAGTATCCATTTTTTAAAAAGATGAGGCCTATTATACTTTTATACTTATGAGCTAATAGAGTCTTTTTTTTATTTATTATTCTGAACTCTTAATGAAGGATAGATTATGGGATCTATGTGCACAGTTATCCATATCTGTTGGTAACCTATGTTCAAATTATGGAGGGCTAACCATTTGATTTTCCTGTACAGCACTTTCTTATAATGGAAACATGATTATGTTTTGTACATACCCGGGAGAGGAAGGGATAACTTGGTTGACCAAGCTTTTCAATAGTGTCTTCCAGACAAACCCGATGTCGGATGAACGAATAAGAAGCTTCATTGTGCAGAAGAGCAAAGGGAATACCCAGAGCTGTACAAACTACAGGGGTATCAAACTAATGAGCCACACGATGAAGTTTTGGGAACGTATAATTTACCGTCGACTACGAGGGGAAACTTGTCTTACGAAGAATCGATTTGGTTTTATACCAGGAAGATCGATTACTGAAGCGATCTTCCTGGTTAGACAACTAATGGAACGCTACAGGGAGCAAATGCGGGACTTGCACATGGTATTCATCGACCTGGAGAAAGCCTATGACAAGGTTTCGCGGGAGGTGATTTGTTGGGCACTCGAACAAAAGAGGGTATCTGCAAAGTATATAACCTTAATCAAGGATATGTACAAGGGAGCTGTCACTGGTGTCTGGACGTGGGACGGAGTCTCGGACGATTTCCCCATCAACATTGGGATACAACAGGGATCATCCCTGAGTCCTTATTTATTTGTGCTAGTAATAGATCAAGTAACGAGGGACACACAGGGGGAGATCCCTTGGCATATGATTTTCGCAGATGATATGGTGCTAATTGGTGAATCCAAGAAAGAGGTAGAGGATAAACTTGAGTGGTGGAGGCAAACCCTAGAATCGAAGGATTTTAGACTCAGTTGGTCCAAAACAGAATATCTGAGGTGCGACTTCGTCGACACAAGGCCTGATGTTGGGGTCGTCCTTCTTGACGGATAGATAGTACCAAGGAAAAAATCCTTCCGCTATTTGGGATCTATGATCCAAAGTGACGGTGAGGACATTCGACATAGAACCCAAGCAGGGTGGGCAAAATGGATGGAGAATGACGACATGAGTTCTTTGCGACCGTAAGGTCCAGGCTAAATTGAAGGGAAAGTTCTATAAAACGGCGATAAGACCCACGATGTTGTATGGAGCGGAATGATAGGCGGCTAAAAACCCACACATAAGAGCACTGCATGCAACTGAGATGCACATGCTGAGGTGGGCCTACGGACATACGAGGCACGACAAAATCATAAATGAACTTATCCGCAGCAAACTTGGGGTAGCACCAATCGAGGATATGCTCACCCAACATCGACTTCATTGGTTTGGGCATTTCCAGCGAAGACCACCTGGTGCTCCGGTTCGCATAGGACGCATCATGCGCTCGGAAGAAAGGATGAAACATAGAGGCCGACCAAAACTGATGTAGGATGAATTGATTAAACTGGACCTGAGCCGGAAGAACCTACAGAAAGAGCTGGCGCTAGACAGAAATGCGTGGAGAGCAGCAATCCATGTGACCAAGGCATGTACACGAGGTACGTGAACTGACCCCTTATTTTTAACTGTCTCTCTTGTAGGACCAGGTAGAATCAAGTTGTTGGTCAAATAGGACCTCAACCGGCGGGACTTACTGAAAAAGCTGGCATCCGACTAAAGTGCGTGGAGAGCAAGCAACCCTTGGGAATGAGGTTTGTGCACGAGGTACGTGAACTGTCCCTCTAACTTTCAACTTTTTCTCTAATTGGATTGTGCAACCCGTGAACTTGTAAATCGTCATGGCAGAATTGTGAAAGGGGCACTCCCCCTGTAGCTTTGCAGCTGGCGGGACCGTGAAGTGGGTAATTCCCCCGTAGCCCTGCAGCAGGGACATGGTGTGAGCAGATACGCTATCTTGATGGTCGCGAATGCGTAAACCCATTGACGTGGTGACTACTTCACCCTCTGTACAAAAAATGAACAAGGCACTGAATGTATCAAGGATTTTTCCTACGTATGGTAGGTTGTGTTTAGACAGGCAAGCCGGCATAAAAACTTTTACCACAGTTATATGAGACGATTCTTCACGAGATAGTCACCAACTCTACCCGTAACTTGTTCCTAAACAAAAGGTTTTCGATTTTCGATTTAGTTAGTATCGAAGGATTGTTACTTATAATTATCCTTAATAATGATCAACTTGATTTTAACTTAAGTATGACCTAGCAAATTAGCATTCTAACAATAGTAAATTTCATCGTTTATTTCTTTTTTTTTCTTTGTTGGTAAATTTTAGGTGTTTCTTGAGTTCTATTTTATGTTATATTTTTTGAAGCACCCATTTTATTTCCGTGATAAAGCTATTACATATCTATACTAACTCGAACTGAAATTCATTAACATCTTAATTTGGTCGACAACTGTGAACACTCAAACCACGAAGGCATCCGAATGCTCACAACCAATCATCGTAATCTAGAATGATTTGTGATGATGATATCTTAGTGTTGATTCCTTGGCTCAAAACCTTCGGATTTATCACAGCCTCATCTAACAACTCCATGCGGGGCGTTTGCGCATGGGATATAGGTAAAAACAAAGAAAACAATACATACAAGTAAAGATCCATGGGGTTAGGAAAATATAAAGTGCTGAAATATAAACAAGACCGAGGTTTACGTGGTTCAGCACTAAGGCCTACGTCCACGGGGTTTGTTGTTTCACTATGTTCTTCACGGTTACAAGAGTAGTCGAATGACTTTTGGGCTTACATGTATTTTCTCTTCTAAAGGATTAACTTTCACTCGAAATCTCTCTCTCCTTCCCTTCTTGATTTTTCCGATCCCCCTTCCTCTTGGTGGAGAGGGGGTATTTATATGGTTAGAGTGTGGGACCCCTCTCTGAAGGCCGTTGGAACCTTATCTTCTAGTGTCTTGTGTCCATCACGCAGAGGTCTGCGTTTGCCACTTGATCACGCAGAGACATCCTCGCTCGTCCCACGGGTTGATCAACATGTATACTGCTCAGAGTGTTTAATGAGGGTAGTTGAGATGCCTGCTCGTGTCAGACAAGTGTCTTCTACCCCTGTCACGTCCGTGTCAGCTAACTTTCTCTCCATCGTTGATCTTAGCTTCTTTTGGGATGAGATAAAGTAACTCCTTGGGGTTTATTTGGTGTTCCGTAGTGCATCGTATTTTGATGTCTTGGCCTGCATGCTTTCCACGTATCTTTCTATATACACGTGTCTGATGGTGAGATATATGTATACACAACAACCTAAATTCCTAATGTTTTTCCTTAAAACTTTTTGGCGCATAAAAACAAAAAAAATACAAGTTGAAACAGGGTCACTAACTTAGCTTACACGGCTCTACGACTAATTCCAACTTTTATAACCAATAAAAATCTAGTGATCGATTTCGAGTTGCAATATCAAGTGGTCAAGGATGGCAATGCTTATTAGGAAACAACTTTCTCATTAATGCCTACACAACAAGGTTTTGAGTACAAGAAAGGGATATCCACAAATTGATCATAATGAAGAAGCTGGCTAGCTAATATTCAATATGTATAATGAATGTGATCACATGAATTATTGGTATGAATTGAAGGGGGCCTCTAAAATTAAATCTCTCTTATCAATATCAACATTGTCGCATTTGTTCCTATCTGCCTGTCCATTTTTTGTAGGGCATATATATAGATGTCGCAGTGTGAATTGCCTCTATCGATCTACAGACAAAAAACAACCCAAGAAGAAGTGGACGGGAGGTCTAGAATTTGGTCCAAAGACGCGTTAGTTTGTCAAATGCGTTGCGCGTCTAGCTAGAATAGCTGAGGACCAAATTGCACGCAAGTACACACATGCAATAAAGAGATATATTGTCAAATAGCTAGCAACTAGAAATAATAATAAGTGGTCCTTGTGACTTTGATGAGTTAAATCAATTTAAAGACTTCAACGACAAACAAAAAAAAGATACATGAACCGAGTGCAATAAGTAAGCAAGTCCTTAAGTTTTCCTTGCTAATTCATTTACGACTAAGAAAAGAGATAACAACAAGAATTAGGCTAAGACTTGTTGTTTCAATGTTTCAGCATTTTCACAAACTTAACAAATAAATGAAAAGTTTGTTCGAAAGCGCAATCACAATTCATTGGATGATGATACGAACAATCTGAGTTAAAAACTCGCCTGCATCAAATTATCTTTACTGATAAAAAAAAAATCCGTTAATAATAAAATAGATAAGCTCAGGTCATAAGTAACATCACTTTATAGATTTGAAGAAGGTTCAAAACTTAAGGGCCATAACTTTTGCATGGTGCCATTATCATGTTTTATTTAAGATAAACAATCATAGTATATGTTAGTTCCAAATATTAAGATAATTCTAGATATAGTAATGAAGAATACAGAAAATGGGCTATATAGCCAAAAGGGCGAGTTTTCTGGGTCAAATGGACGGGTAGACTATCAGTCTGGGTGATATGGACAGTGGTCACGTGGTTTCAATTCTGACACTTGTATCTCCACTAACTCTTCTTTAAACACGGGAAACATCATCTTTTAGATCTGGTTTCTTCTTTCCTCGCTTTCTTCTTCTGCTACAAAGTTTTGTCTTCCTCATACGTCTTCATCAGGGGAACACCAACACCATCAGGATCAATATTATCTCCACCAACATCAGCATCTCCATCTCCACCATCATCAACACCACCATCATAAAAAACAACAACATATCATCTCCACCAACAAAAACAACAAACTCACCATCAAAGACACCACCACCACCATCAACAAACATCACCGTATTCCTTCATTATCCCGACCACTACAAACTCCAGCAACACCATCATCGAAAAACGCCGCCAATATCAATTTTTTTTTTTTTGAAATACCCTAATTAAATAGAGGTTAATTTCTTAGATTGATTGAAGCTAATTAAAGAAATTTGGTTTTGTTTTCTATCAATTTCACAAGATGAGTAAGTTTCCTAAACCCAATTTTGATAAAAGCCCTAATTTTTTTATTTATGCATTTGAATGAATGTTTCATATATCTTGTGTTATTACTGGATGAAACCGGTTTCGTCTTGTGTTTCTACAGGATGAGCCTGGTTTCATCATCTGTTGCTACTAGTTGAGTTGTTGTACATCTTATGTTTTACTGGATGAAACTGATTTCATCTTGAGTTTCCATAGGATGAGCCGGGTTTCATCATTTGTTGCTACTAGATGAATGTTTTGTACATCTTCCTGTTTAGATTGGACTGATTTTAGTTTCATCCAATTTTTATACTAGGATGGAATTGGTTTCATCTTGTTTTATATGAAACCAATAATCTATTTTACCCATTTTTAACTAAGATGAAACCGATTTCATCTATAGGTAGGATGAATCTATGATTTTTGAATTAGGTATCATTCATTTTAAACAAGGATGAAATTGGGTTTCATCCTATACTAAATTGGGTTGAATTTGGTTTCACCCATTTTAAACTAGGATGTAACTGGTTTCATCCTATACTAGGTATCATTCATGATTTTTGAATTCGGTATCATTCATTTTAAACAAGGATGAAATTGGGTTTCATCCTATACTAAATTGGGTTGAATTTGGTTTCGCCCATTTTAAACTAGGATGTAACTAGTTTCATCCTATACTTGTTTACTCTGTTTTTTGCTCTGTTTGAGGTTACTCTGTTTTTTGATCTATTTGAGGTTACCGATGGTTGTTGGAGGAGAAGATGTTCATGGGTTTATTGGGTTTGGTTTGAATTGGTCTTTGGTTGAGACAATTTGAGCTGCGGTGGTGGTGGTCTGATGTTGCTAAGAAGATGTGAAATTAAGGGTTTTACATGCATGCAATGGTGGTGATTTAAGCTGAGATTGCAA
Source organism: Papaver somniferum (assembly GCF_003573695.1). Lineage (NCBI taxonomy): Eukaryota > Viridiplantae > Streptophyta > Magnoliopsida > Ranunculales > Papaveraceae > Papaver > Papaver somniferum. Next base: position 125,944,118 of record NC_039362.1, on the reverse strand, counting down.
TGGTGGATTTGAGCTGTTTTTGTTCACGTACATGTTGAAGATTACTCTGTATTTTGGTGAGATTTACTCTGTTTTTTTTCTTCCAATTGTTGTATGTAATATCCCCACGTACTCGGTTCTATGGTATTCTGTTTTTTGTTCCTGTAATTTTTAGTGGATTGGAGTAGAAATTCACGTAAATGTTGAGGAGATTCCTCTGTTTTTGTTGAGATTCCTCTGTTTTTTTTCCAATCCAGTAAACATTTGAAGAAGATAGGGACATATTGGTCTGTTCCAATTGATTCTTAAAATATATGCTGGGTGAAATAACTAAATTGGTTATTTAAACAGTATATTTATGATTTTTGGTTATATGAACAATATCAAACTAGAAATCTATTTCTCCCATAAATTCTTGCTTTTGGTCCTTTTTACCAATTTTGTGTGAAGAATAATTATATTGTTCCAGATTATTGAATTGTAAGATGGATCTTTTCGGGTACGCGTTCTTTTGAAAGCTCAGTACGCGTTTAATGAATCAGTGTGATAATAATAACTTTGAACTTGAAGACTCATGCAAGATGGATTTGTCAACCACTCTCCCAAGCAACTTTTGATTTACGTCAAAAGTCGGACTATTTCTCGGTGGAAAGTGCTGCCGGCCAATAAATAGCCGGCCGAGTAAATACTGATTTTGAAACTTTCAAAAAGTATGATGGCTACCATTCAAAGAAATAATAATGCAAAAATAAGGTGCAAAATTTAATGATCATTAATCAATGAAATTTTAAGTACGTGTTTTTTGATACATCAGTGTCTAGGACTTTAATAAAATCCAACCTAATTTAACTGATGGAGGGACCTATCTATATTCTATACATGAGGACGGGAAACTCTACTGCACCACCCCGTTAAGGCATTCCAATGGCTTTCTTCTTTCAGACCAGGGATGCCTTGTAGCGGACTATTAAATTTTTGTGGGGTGCGAGCATTTATGACTTTATGATCTACTCCGTAATTTCACTGGTATAACTTGTGGTTGATTTTTTTTTTTACTGTTCCAAATTTAGGCTGCGAATGTCATAGACTGATAAATACTTATATGAGATTTCATGTAAATGGAATATGCCCAGCGACGGAGGCACATTGAAACAAACGGGATCTACGGACCCCACTTGTTTTCAAACTCCAGTATAAAAAAACTTCGTTTTGTGGAAATTTCAGCCATTTGTGGGGAAAATAAGGGAAGAGGAAACTGAAAATGTAGATTTCCTTGAATTTGACCCCGGAGCAATAAACCTTGGCTCCGTCACTGAATATGCCTGATGAATGCTTATATGAGATTACAGGTAAATGGAATATGCCAGACCGGTTTGCTGAATAACCATTGCTGGACTTTGTATTAACATCTTAGGTGCTCAAAAGATATTCGACTCACTGTCTCAACTTTACAACACAAAAGAACATATTTTTGATAAATTTTAGAGAATGAAAATTTTATATCAATATAAACAAATATTGAGGTATTTAAACTCTCAAACTTATTTGATCGATTTAATTCGGAAAATGGGTCATTTGTCCAAATATTTTAAAACACGTTTCAAATGGACGAGTAAAAAATAGTTTAGGTGAAATGGCCAAAAAAAAAAAGAAATAGTAAGGATGAAACTGGTTTCATTCCGACTTAAATTTAACAAATAGCAAGCATGAAACTGGATACATCCTGTGTAAACTAAAAATAAAAAAAAATATTTGAAAATGGGAACGATGAAACTGATTACATCCTGTCTATTTTTACATTTTTATGCATTTAAACAGTATCAAAATCTAACTGTCCATTTCACCCAAAAATTGTTCATTTTGGTCTTTTTAACCAATTTTGTGTTTAATTTAATATTGAATAATAATAAATATAAAAAAAGACATACCAAAAAAGAAGAAAAAAACTCCAACTCCGTTTCCTCCCGCCGTCTAAGTATTAAACTTCCTCCTAACCGTCACCAACTGTCTTTTACCCGTATTTACATATCTACCCATATAGTAATACACTAAGTACCCACTGTATCCCTTGTTTTACGTTTCTTCTATAGCTACTGTAACCTTGCTTGGTAACCAATCTCCATGAATTCTGCTTTTCTCTGAACTTTTCTTCACCAAAACAAGCTTCACAGCTACATTGTCATCTGAAGCTAAGCTTGTAGTTTTCAGCTGATGGAAATTTGGTGTCAAAATTCTGTCTATCCATTCTTCCAAACCAACACTCTGACCAAACCACACACCACCTACAATCTGTTCAAGTGCTTCTTCATCGACTGTTATTGACCATCTATCTCCAATGATTGAAGAAAATCTAGAGGATATTGTCGCTGCCACTCTGTTTCGAATAAGACCAAAGTCGATAGGACTGAATATAATTTCATCGTCCACGGACTTGAATAACTCGAGTGTAGATGATGTTACTGGATCTTGGAGTTTGTTCACTAAGCTGTATTCTTGCTCTTGTTCAACTGTAACACCACTTGAATTGCGGGATCTCTCTGTCATGTCTTCTTCAGCATCTGCTGTTTCATTCAGGTCGAAAGAGAGTGATGAACCCATGTCGGTTCTCGGTTTTGTGGATCTAATTTCATCACGGAGCCAGTCAGGCCTGCGTTTGGCTGTCTTTCCACCTGACAGTTTTAATTCCCACCCACATTGGGCTATTGATGAAAGCTTAACTTCATTTAGCGGCGCAGATTTCGGGAAGTTCCTAGCATTTTCAGGTAACCAATCTGCAGTCAAGATGAATATGACGTTTCCTAGACTGACTTCTCGTCCATGCGAGTCTGGCAATCGACCTCTATCCATTGCGCGCTTGATGCTACCGTGAACAAGCATATCTGCACGATCAATGTCTTCGAGGATGACCACTGCAAAAGGGTTTTTCCTCACGGCCTCTGCTATTCGATCTAATGTTGTTTTCCCACGGAAGCTCATATCTGATTCTTCATCCTCATCCGAACGTGAACCAAGGCGAATTGTAACAGGACTTTGTCTGCGTACTAATTCCGCTAGTGTTGATGCCATCTTCTTTTTTCCAATTCTATCAGGACCTGCGAATAATAACCATGTCTCACCTTTCATCCCAAATCCTCGGCGTTTGCTGTCTCCAGATTTGGATTGGACCACAGATGAAGCAACTGCAGAGGCTGCATCTTGTTGCCACCATACTTTTTCCAACAAACCCTTGAAGAGACTTTTGAACGAGTCTGGGTCCAATATATTGGCAAGTTTATCTTTTTTCGCCTCAAAGTCTTTGATGACCGGTTCTGAAGGTATGCAACCTGCGAAATCCCTTGTGCGCTCAATGTGGGTTTCGTCAAGGGTACTTTCTGGTAATTTTGAGTTCCCGAGAATAAGCTCTGTTCTTACGGGACTTCTTGGTGGAGTAGGTCGATGTCCAGGTGGATTCAGAGAGAGACTTGGGTTCATTTGCAGTGTTCCTCCAAGGTTTTTGTTTATCTGTAAGGTGGGTGGGAGATGTTGCCGATTAAGTAGGTTCGCCTTGTATAAGTTTAAGTTTGCCATCGGCATAGCAGTTGAACCGCTTCTTTCTGAGCTCGGATTGGGACGGTGGAAGCTTGGGTGAAGGCGCAGGCAAGCCAAATTCCATTTCTTTTGTATTTCTTCAGTTTTCTGTTTTAAGATCATCTGTTGATCCTTGGCCTGCAAAATCCAGTTATTAAACAAACGAGTTAGGTATGATCCGAGTATTGAAATTTCAGCACCATAAAACAGCAACTTCAATAAGACTTTCAGAATACATACATTTGAATGGTCTGTCGAATTGATATTATCATTCTGAGGCTTTGCAATCTGTAGCCATTGCGGCAAGGGTTGTCGAGCAGATTCTTGTTTCAAATCAGAAGAAGACTTCTCTAACTCCACTGCTAGTTTAGCTACTTCTTTTTCGGAATTCTCCTTGCATAGCGGACAGCAGGTAGTCGTCCTTTTAGAAGGATCCATGTTTTCAGACGGACGTCTTAATAAAGGATTTGATGCAATTGATAAACCTTTCACTGGAGAGCGAGATTCAAGTGAACCATTACCTCCAAGCCTGTAATTACCAAAGATTATCACAAAATCATTTAGTTTTCAAGAAATTCTGCATCCGCAATTCCAATATAATCTAAGACTGTTGTGCATCAAAATACTATTTCCCTTCCTTTACAAGAACATGAATAATCAAAAAGGGAACTTCGTCATGCCCACGAAAACATTTATCCTTGTTTCCTATTCAGGAATCTGTTTGTTATATCTTTCTATCTAACACTCAGGACGAAGCATAAAGTATCTAAACGATAAACAATTTCAACGATTGAAAAGATTGGCTATGGTTCTTAAAATGATTTTCATTTCTCAGATGTAGACATTTCTTTCGGCAAAACATGAACTAAAATTTTCAAACATACACTGTTCTAAAAAAGAATTGATGAGAAATACATACCCTGGAAACAAGCCCGGAGGAGGGTTTCTGGCAGCAACCGGAACTGCCTGTAAATCCCAATCGTTCTCCATTGTAGGATGATAAACTTGACACCTCAAATAAGTTTCACAGGTAGCTGTTCCGATGAGCCATAATTTTCCATTACTACCCTCTCCGAATCTCTCCAACAATTTCCCCATCTCTGCTACAGCTGTTTTCCCCATTTCTGAAACCATCTGTTGCTGTTGCATTGGATTTGAACCCAAGATACCTCCAGAAGCTTGATTTTGTTCAACTAACCATTTTAAATCTCCCAAATTGAGAATTACACCGCCGCAACCACTAGTACTACTTAATCTGGTTTCAATGGAATCCCCTAATTCTTTGACTTTTGCAGAGATCTGGGTTCGATCTGCAGTGAATTCTTTATCTAAACTAATCACCTGAACATTTCTAAGAATCCCTTCACCGCCTAATTCCTTGTTATCAATTTTCTGCAGAAGCTCCTTCATAACAGGTTCTGGTTCTGAATCTCCAACCAAAACAGGGTTCCTCTTCTTAGTCTTGAAAAGGACATCAAAAACCTTCTTCACTTCATCTTTCCTCTGTTGCCCAGATTGATCAGAATTCCCTTGCTGTTGTTGCTGCTGCTGTAATCTTGGGTTCAAATACAGATTCCTATTTGCTGCTGCCATGGGCGAAGGTCGAAAACCCAATCCAGAACCGATACTCGAAGAAGACGATTTCACAACTGAATTAGTTGAATTCAAAGACTGTTCAATTGTAGTCTTAACAGCCGGACTTGAAAAACTAGCTTCACGCATAACACGACTAACGCTCGGATCATCAAGAATCGATACAATAAGCTGTTCTAATTCAACTTTGACAGCCAGAAGCGGCTGTTGCTGTTGTTCAGGACATCCACGGCGTTGATGAGCTTGAGCACGTTTTAAAGCAGCCATTAAAGCATTTGAAATTGGTGGTTCAATTCCTCCGGGTGATGAATTCTGAGCTGATGGAAGTCTTTCAAGTGCAACACTGAAACAAAGCTCAAGTGCTCGACATTGAAGTGGATGTGATGAATTCGGATGAGATCGAATACAAGCTTGCCGTAAATAACCAGTTGGTGATGATAATAATGTTGCTGCAACATGTAGAGGTGTTGTCTGTCCATGATTTCTTCTTGCTGCTTCTGCTATTGAGTGGTTTAATACACTCGCTGCTTCTGGTGTTAGGGTTTGTTGAATTGTACTTAATCCAGCTCTCATGATGATGAATTTCTCAAACTTTAACCCCCAAATTTCTTATCTTCAATTCAATTCAATCAAATTATCTTCGCCAAAATTGATCCAGACTAACTAACCGCCGTACTTAAAACACTTCAATCTCTTCATTCCAATCAATCATAATCTATCTTCTTCTTCTTCTTCTTCCAAATTGTCCCTGTTCGATGAAGAGGGTTGGGTTTAGAAATGAAAATTAGAGTCTGAAATTCTCTGTTATCTAGGAATCTTATAACAAATTGGGATTTTCTTATCAAGTGGACAAATTGGCACTTTTTTCTCTTGGGAAAAAAATAAAAATAAATTTATAAAAGAAGATTCAATCAACCGACAATACTTGAAAACCCAGCAAGAAATTCTTTTCCTTTCTATCTTTACAAAGAAGAAGAAGATTAATTGAATTGGACGAGAAGTGAATTTAGACAAAAGGGAATTTCTGATTGATATATACTCCCAAATTTTTGACTCCTGAGAATCAGAGAAGAGAGAAGGGAGAAGAAGAAGAAGAAGAGGATATAAAAGCACCGTCCTTTGAATGAAACATATATCCCCGAAAACAAACAAACAAACTCTCCTCAAAAAATTTAATTCCTCCTGCTAAAAATCATTTTACCGGTAAAATGTGAGAAAATTTTAGTTTTTACAGAGAAGTGATAATAAGCTCAAAAACAACTTTTTGAAGCTGAGTTTTGAAATGAAACCAGAAATGCAAATTGTAATAATGTGAAAAAACAGTAAGAAACTGAAAGAAAGAATAATTTTTTTTACTGCAACCTACCTGAAAATAAAATTTGGGTTGGAGTAGTTGATTATTCTTCTTCTCCTTCAGAATTTTTGACAGCAATTTCTTGTATTATCTGGGTCTTCTTCTTGTTGTATGTTGATGATGTAAAACTAAATTCTACCATGTACTGTCTTTAACTATATATGTGTCAAATTTGAAAGAAAAATACCTTTTCACAGAGGAAAAAACAGAGACTTCTCTCAAAAAGTCCGTCTAAAATTGACTACACCTTTTCATGTGTTTTTTTTACTTTGAATATTTTGAAACCAAATATTTGCTTTTTTATAACACGCAAACTGAAAAAGGAATTTTCTTTTTTTCTTTCTTGCTTGAATCTCTTTCTTACTTTTAAGGACTTAAGATTTTTTTTACTTTTGGGACACACTTTTTGCGCAACTTTTCAAGTTTTTCTTTTTGCAGATTAAAATAAAATAAAGTAAAGATGAAAAGTGGAGGAGGAAGTGAAAAAGTGTGGGGAGTGAAAATCTCTGGAAAATCATGATATTCCCTCTCCATACCGCACGCTCTCACTTACCTTTTACGCCTTTCCAAACTTTTATTCACTTCCTCCCCCGTCTTGAATAGTGCGTAACATTCTAATTTCTAACCTCCTCCGCAAGTGGGATCCATGTTGGCTTTTTCGTACAGCTTCCGAGTCTTTTTTTACTTAACTTTCAAAATCTCCTAGAGCTAACGTCGAGGAGCCATATCTGTCTGTGACTCTGTGGTGCTAGTACGAATGAAGAAGAGTAGCAAATCTGATTTTGTGCACGAATGACATCCAAGTTTTCTCATCTTGATTTAACATTGATTGGTTTAAATTAACACTTCTCAGATAAACATGTAGGAAATTGGAAATATCGTAAATATTGACGTACTGATAATACCTATCGATGCCGATAATACCTAAAAGAGTGTATACAAAAATGGCTATGTTGTAGATATCGATAATAACTACAAACATTTATGTAGAAAAATACTATATACATTTGAGTAATTTTCCGAATTTTTTTTTGAGGCACTGTTGAATCTAGACTGTATTATAGGATTTTCCAGTGTTTGAATATAATTATTCTTTCTTAACGTTATCTATAAAGAAAAATGGTCGAGGCTGTCGAGATTTTGCAGGTCCTTGATCAAGATGAGTTTCCCAATCTCGACGAGACGACAACTGATTCAGAAATAATTGCAGAATCGAAAATCAATGTGAAAATTCGTTACAGAAAAAAATTAACCCTAAAAGACTCTTTTCTCTTTATCATATATACGATAAATGAGTTCAAATTAGTTCAAAATTCCATTTTTTTATATTATGATGGTCGATGAACGAGTTCAAATCAGTATAAAATCCCAAAGATAGTCATCAAATACTTGATTAAAGATCCTAAAATTTCATCAAGATTAAATTGTCCCGATGCCCCACTCACAACCGAGATGGGGCACTAAGTTATTTCTAATGATTTCATAGTCAATCAATCAAATAAATATATCAGGGGTTGTAGTTGTGGTGGTACTCCAAAGTAGAAAGCCAATAAGATCACAAGTGAATTCTACCTTGTGCAGTTGGTGGAGTATTTACGCGATGTCCAAATTTTATTTTATTCGGTTTTGATGGTCATATTACTCGAATGAAATATCTATGTAACATTAAATTAACATTTTCCAAATAAGCATGTAGGAAATTGGAAATGTCGTAAATATCAAAACACTGACAATACCTAAAAGAATCTGCACAGAACCAGATATGTCATAAATATCGATGTCGATAGTACCTAAAAGAGTTTATATATCACTGACTATGTTCTAGATAGCCGAACTGATAGTAACTAAAAACATTTATGTAGAGAGATACTACATATACTGAATAATTTTTCGAGAAAAATCCTTTTGAGGCAGTGCTGAATCTAGATACAGGATTTACCAGGGTTTGATTATAATTATCCTTTCGTCAACATTAAATTAACCTTATCCTTTCCGGGCAAATACTTGATCAAAGATCCTAAAATTTCATTGAGATAAATAGTTATGGTGCCTCAGTTGCGACTGAGACGGGACACTATGTTGTTTATAATGATGTCCAAGCCAGTAAGCTCGCATGCAAGTGAACTCTAATTTGAGCAGTTGACAGAGTATTTACGCTACGTCCAAATTTTGTTTGATTTAGTTTTGATAGTCATGTTATCCGAATGAGATATCCTACATACATGATAACATGACTAGTTGTTAATCACTTAATCAATCAAAATACAAAAAAAAAGAGAATTTTTTTTTTCGAATAAGCATGCGGGAAATTGGAAATTTTGTAAATATCTAACACGCCGATAATACCTAAAAGAATATGCACAGAACCATATCTTAATAAATATCGATGTCGATAATACCTAAAAGAGTATAAACAAAACTGACTATGTTGTACATACGGATACTTATAATAACTAAAAACATTTATGTTGAGAAGTACTACATATACTGAATAATTTTTCGAGAAAAATCGTTTTGAGGCAGTGTTGAATCCAGACTGTATCGATCACATGATTCCCTGGATTTGATTATGATTATTGCATCAGAAACATTAGCTATTAATAGAACCCAATAACCATACATGCATCTATTAGTATGACTTGAAAAGAATATGTTTTATCTATTTCTTATTTTATTTTTTGTATTTCTTTTTTCAGGAAGCTCTGAATTTATGTCCCATAATCATGCTTTTATTTTATTTTTATCGGTAATTTGTGAAAAGAAATTTACTTAAAAAAAAATAAAAACAAAAAGGCATTTCCCACTTTAGGAATGGCAAAAGCTTTAAGAAAACATTGACCGAATGTGTGTTCTTTAAATCCATTACTTAGCAGCGCTATAATTCAAAGATCATGTGCTTCATAGGTATAAGATGGATGAAATAGCCAAAAGATTATTAGGTATGCAGTTAACCACACGATTATTGCGTGCACAAGTTAGCCACACTACCACGATTAGGCACTTCAAGTTAAGAAGAGGCTAAGGAGTTTGCACGATCAAGAAGCTTATATCCTTAAAAAGGATGTTCCGATGAAAATAAACATGTCCTTAAAAGGATGTGTCCAGCGTTAATTGGAGTGAACGCATATGTTCCTCAAAATGCCTAAAAAATGGTTGCATATATCCATCCTCACAATTGGTCACCTTTAAAAGTGAAGGATGCGCCAACTCGATGGCTTCACGATCCTGATTAATCTCTCAAATGGGTTATGAAACAAAACGAGCGTGGACATTTATTTTCATTCATATACAAAATATGGTGATGTTAACTGCACTGACTTTCTCCATGTTTTAGTTATCACTGTCATGAGGTTGTCTAGTAAAATCTATTAAACACGGATATTACAGTGATAAATTACTAGATGATAATATCAGTGACCTGAATATGAAACTCATCTGCATCATCAAAAAAAATTTATGGATCGTAAAAAAGAAAAGATTGTTTAATTTTTACGTAGACGGAGACGCTGGACGGAGACGCTGGTGTTATGTGCGGACAAATTCCTTAAGAATCAGTCCTAAAGTTCCATAAACAAGTACGAATTATCACTCTTGTTTCTTGCAAAGTGGCATATTTTTTGTGTAATATTCTCATTGCTTCTCCTTCTCCTTCTCCAGTGGTCCTTTTTTCAAGAAAATAAAAATAAAAATCAAACTAAATCCTAGAGGACGTGAAATTTGTGCCGACTGCACTTGAGAAGAGTTACTATCCACCAGCTCAATTCTGACGAAGCGAATTAAGTCACTCATGACGTACAAACATTTCACATGCATAAGTGTCGTTGTTTTCTGTTTTCAGTTGTCCCAAACTGCATGCACTCTTACGCGTTGAAGCGCCCACAGCCATGCATAGATACTATATATATTTTTGTTTTCTGACGAACAGAGATCCTGGCTCACCATTGTATTTTTGATGCAGAAACACTTGTATGGCTTAGGTCCGTTGAATGGGATGGTCGACGAGGAGAAGCGTACGCCCCACACTGAAATAAATACTGTATTTACGGACAATCAATCAAGCAAGCATTTAAGATTCTCCTTTGTATTATTTCAGAAAACTCAAACATTGTCGGCAGCTTTACAGTTTAAGTACCAAATAGATACAAAAAATGAAAAAAGTTACTACAAAGTACCAAATAGATCGATGGATGATGGTGATCACTGATAACGGCAACTACAGTTTGCTCCCTGTTCAGTTATATTATTTCGAGTTACCACCTTCTTACTAAAGTGTCTGTGCGTAGCTCCTTCTAAAATCTACTATTTCAATTTGCACCCCTTTGTTTTAGTAGATTTTGCTCTCCTTCGGCCCTTTGTCATGGACTGCGGTTACGGCGTACAACCAACTAAAATAATGTTCAAAAGAAAAATATTCGTTCCACGGATTACCAAAACATGCGTATTATTTGATTCAGACCATCTCTACAACACCTTATTGTGTTTTCCCAAATATCCAACCTCATGGACGGATCCGCGGGCAACATTTCGTGTCCCACTCTCTCAAGTTGAGCCTACAACGACTCAAATTGGGTCCAAGTCCTGGTCTGTAGGTGTAATTACCTAGGCACATAATAGTAACAATATACATGTAGTTCTAAATTGTCAGATTTTACGCTTGTTTATACACATCTATGTTATTGTAAATCTGATGGCTTGAAGATGCATTGTGTACTTATTTATTTATTGAAGCAGCATTTATTTGTCCTTTCCAGTGCGTCATCGCATCTATTTTACAATAGTTCTCTACAAATCCAAAAACTAAACAAACTAAAAGAATTGACAAGCATATATTTTTTTAATGGGGCTCTTCCCCGAGGCTAGCAGGGGTATTATTTGTGTTTATCAATTTCTATTTTTTCGGTCTGTTTATATATGCATTGATATTTTCTTAAAGAGGAAGGATCTCTATATATTTTTATTCTAACACTATCTCACATATTGGACGTCGTTTTGGTAAATAAAAACCAAACGGTAACGGATTTAAAGCTAATATTTTCGGAATATGTTCCTCTTACACAACTTTACATGCCTACCAAAATTGAATGTATTCTGGAATATTAAACCTCACAACTTACCGGTCCTAATTTCAATGGATAAAAATCGGTTAGTTTTCAAAGAATTATTTTCGAAGTAGTAAGTGATCTTGTTATACGTTTTGGAATACGCTTATTTTTGGTAGGACAAAGAGTTTTATAAGAGAAAAATACACCAAAATATTAGATTTAAATCCGTTAAAGTTTGTTTTTTATTCACCAAAATAACATTCAGCGTGGGAGATACTGCGACAATAAGGTCCTGTTTGGTATAGTTTTCAAAAACAGTTTTCTGTTTTTAAAAACAGAGAAAACAGAAAACATGAGAAAACGCGTTTGGTAAGGACATTTTCAGAAAATGTTTTCTATCTGTTTTCTGTTTTTAAAAACAAAAAAATGAAAACAACAAATTATTGTTTTCTGTGTTTTCTCTTTTTTTTCTTTTCTTTATTCTTTTCTTCTTTTCAGAACAAAGTAAGAGATGGGGAATGACTGCAAGTGAGTCATGGCTAATATCACTATCTCTTAGACGAATCTTTACATTTGATCCGATTTAGTTGGTTTTCCTTGTTTTCAAAAACAGTTTACCAAACAATTTTTAGAAAATGAAAACAAGGAAAAAAGGGTATGTTTTTAAAACAGTGGAAAACTATTTTTGAAAACTGTTTTTCAAAACTGTATCAAACAGGCCCTAAAAGTCCGAGATCCTTCCTCTTGCTTTAAAATAAAAATAAAAATTGGTCTAACAACATTGAAACTTCAGGACAAATGGGAAAGCAGTTTGTAATAAAGTATGAATGAAGGGACTTACAGTAAAATACAAAGAAAAGGAAAAAGTTATACCTTATCGTGTTTCAACTTATGGGAGAGGCGGACGCATCACAAACACACATAATTTCAAAACAAAGACAGCAAAAGTTGTGGGGTCACTTTTGGCATTTATTGAGTATGGGTAGTCGTAGATTCTACGTATTACTTTCTTGTTGCAGTTAATAAATTTGTCTGCTTATCCCCACAATTACAAAGACACCCTTCATAAATGATAAAAATACTAGTGTCCCAGGGTTTCACGTGGCAGTAGTAATCCAAGCTTTGATTATCAAAAGAAAAAATTGGAGAATGGAATTGTGACCATAGAAAACAGCCAAAGAAACAAAAAACTTCATGCATATTTCGGTATTTCCTATCCGCCTGCTTATCTCAAAGCTAGTTGTCTGTGTGAAATATGACATGTACAAAAGAGAAAGTTTGTTTGACAGAGTGCTACTCGTATTTGCATATCTACACCATGAGAAAGGAATCTAATTTTCTGCTGGTGATTTTAACGGTGATCAAAGAACGGATGCTATTTTTAAAGATATTTTATTTTTCTCTACATAATTAGCGGGCAATTACTTTTCTTTTCAACCTAGACTTTTTAATTTAGAACGGATGCTATTTTTAGAGAACGAATGCCATTTTTGAGATTTTTTCTTTCTCTCCGCAATTAGCGGCTGTTTGTTTTCTTTTCGACTCATATTTTGTAATTCAATTTCTCGTGTTTTAGCTCATTGGAATAAAATTAACACTTCTTCCGCATATTGATATGTCCAATCTGGCTTAGGTCGATTGTTGAGGAGGATTGTTAGTCTTTTTGAGGGTCGTTGTCTATAAAAAATAATAATCGAGGAACTAGTTTTGTGTGGAGATGATTCCAATAACAAACATGTTTACACACCGAAAGCTAATTGATTTCTGAGATCAGAAGTAAAAAGAGCTTCAAATATAAAAATTTAACCTTTTCTGTTTCATACTTATTTATAATTTTTTGATTTAAAAACATTTTTATTACCAAAAGTAATTTTTATTAATTATTAATTTAAAATACCAGTGATCTGAGTTCGAAACTCGCAATTAAAAGAAGAAAAAAAAACTTAAAATACATCCGCTCAATGTCTAATAAAATGCTCCTAATTGAAAAGAGACACCATCAGTTGGAACATTCCCGAAGATATCCAAACCAAGACACCAAAGAAAAAATATTCTTTTTGGTAAGTAAATTTTTTACCGAAGTTTCTAAGACGTTTTCTTTTTTCCATCTAAAAAAGCAGAAGTATTTTTCTTTTTTTTCATCGAAAGAAGCAGAAACAATTCTACTTGTAGGTTATCAAACATGATATATAAAAGTGCTTACGAGAAAACCAAAGAGTTTAGTTGACACGATCCTAATATGCAAGTGCTTAACCCCTAACTCTCTCTACTTAAAAGTTAAAACTCCTTTTTAACCTCTTAAACCAAACGTGATGCAAACTTTTTGACTAACAATGTGATCCTCCTCCTCCATTACAAACTTTACAAAAAGAAACAATAAGAAAGAAAAAAAAATAGAGCAAAAAGTGGTTTGCTTTTAGAGATGTTTTCTTTCTTGCAAAAAATCAAACACTTTCCTTTTGTCTTTAACCATGCCCACATCTCAGGCATGATATACTTTTCTTTCTTCCTTTTTTGAAAGCACAAGGCATGATACAATTTCTTCCTTTTTCTCACCCTAAAAAGTCCCAAAACAAACTCATCTCATCATCAAACCAGTAATATATATCTCTTAAACCTGCTTCCCACTTTTTACATATATCCTTTTCAAAAAAAAAATATCCACCTTTTATCATCATTTAACCTTTTTTCCACTGATATTATTCAAAAAAATTCTTGTTTTGGCTTCACATTTTGGTTTCTATCCAACAAACTTTCTCACTAACACATTTTTTCATCAACTTAAACCAAAATATAGATAGTTGCTAGTTTCCTTCTATAGTTTATTTTGGGCACGATTTGGATGGGGACCACCGTATAAAAGCTACTTTTTGGTGTGGAACTTTTAGCTCTGCTGCGAGGTTGGGTACAACGGGCCAAGTCCAACTATCCCAGCCCATTCACTTGGTAGGCACGAGTAGTCGGAGGTCCGGATATATTGAAAATTTTGATGCATATTCTCCGTCCAGAGTATTGAGTGTTTCTAGTGATCATTTTCCAAACAAGCACGTATTTGTTCGAGTGGTGAGACACAATTTATTTTTGGGTACATTTTTACGTGGTCATTTTTATAATCTTAAAAACTAAATTTATTCCAGCTATATGGAGGTTCGTTAAGGAAACGAACAGTTGAAAACTGTTGAGATTATTATTAGTCCCACATGGTTGGGTTATTTAAGATCCTGCGATTTATAATCTATTAGGGCCTCTCCACTCATTGTCAATTGGTTTTGAGTTGGATGCCCGCAGACTTTAATAAAAACACATCAGACATTGCTTGGCAGAAAACCAAGTAATTTCTGTCATTTTTATTTTGTTCCGGACGGCAGATCCCTAACTTTTAACGGTAAAATGAAAATGTTTGTCTGAGGTGACGGGCCAGCAGCACTATATACCAAAAATGTAGCATACATTGCTTTGAGCCAACCATGTTTGCATGTGTATCACGAAATATCATGAATATCACCCAACCCAACCAAAAAGACCACCATAATGGTGCTTGTGTGTAAGCCTGCAGTACGTACAAGCATTATTGTGGACGTGTTGCATTTCAAAAGGTGCGAGTGCTAGCTATCTTGATCAACAATAGTTTATGGAGAAATACATGATTCAGCTTTCCGACCCTTAATTTTTCAGGCAAGCGTTCTTTCCATCATAATGGACCCCCAATTATCTTGTTGGCCTGCATGTCTTCTTCTTCATCCAAATTTCAAAGTGTCATCAAAGCCTTTTTTTAGCTAGCTTTCTTACTCATCAAAGTTGGGTCAATATCATCAAGTGATGAAACATGATATTTGATGATGAGACTTTTTGTTATAAGACACCACCCAATTTGTACTCATCATGTTTACATGATATTAATAAAAGAAAAGCAGCTAAGTGTGTATGTTGAGCTTTCAAATTTCCCACCCTAAAAAGGTAATAAGGTAGCTTCTTCTTCTTCTTGCACTTGAAGGGGAAGACTTCATTATTGGTCTTCTTATTTTGATTTTTTTTTTTTTAATGGATTGGAAAGTAAGGAAAGTGAGTTGGCTTTTGATAAGATGACTTGGAATGTCCACTTGTTTACAAGAGAATTAATCAAGCAAAAAATAACGTAAAAGTTAAGAAGATGAAAATCTTGTTGGTGATAAGAAAACTGATTTACTGGTAAAATTACAATATAAGGTGGCTGAAATACTGACAATTCCTTCCAATTTGACCAGACCACCACATCTGTTGGTCATAATATCCATATAGGAAAACGGCTAGAAGTAACATGCATGCACTGAAATTCACAAGTAAAATTATTTGTATTTTCTTATGCATTTATTGGTGGAGAATCTTAACTACCTAAAGTTGAAAGAGTACAGGTTCATTTTTCTTCAAAGAAATTCTTTGATGGGCAGATGCTCTGTTCAACTTCTTTGTTTGGACCCAACAATTGGAAATCTTGTTGTGAAGTGAAAAAAAGAAGTTTGCTTCCTTTGTGGAATTTTAGTTACCAATAGACTCATTTGGTGATACAAATGTCAACCTAGAGCTGTCAATTTATAACCCGACTTGCGGGTTGACCCTAACCCGACTTGTTTCAACCCGGTCCGGCTTGACTTGTTGTCTAAACGGGCCGGGTTAGGGTTGGCATATACAACCCTACTAGAAAACAAGCCGGGCTAGGGCCAATTCGCGGGTTACCCGTCAACCCGTCAAAATTAATAAATATATCCCTCAATCCCACCAACTCTTTAAAATCCATGATTTGCAAACATATATTAGAATTAGTTAATTTTAAATCAATAAATAAAGCTAATTTTGGATCTACCCAAACAAATATAACAATTTTTAGATTTTAAATAATCAATCAATAAATTATATTATAACTTAGATTCATCAATCACATATTTATTCGGGATGTCCTAAATTGATAAAAGAACTAGCATAATTTAAACAGTGAGTTAGTCTTACTCACATTGAATTTAAACTTATAATATGATAAAAAAAAAAAAAAGTAAAATGCTTAGTTGATGTTAGGGTTCTCTGCCTAAGAAAACTAAAGCGTCGTAACCGGCTATATCGTTGATTAAGTGGCAATAAAAACGTCCACTTTACAACTCAGTGGTGGGGCTTCTAATTAAACACCAAATTGATTTAGGTTCGACCTTTACTAAATGAATAATCCTAAATAATCCTAAATTTTAAATTAAAAACATTAACAAGCCAACCCGCCAACCCGTCAAGGGCTAGGGTTGGGATTTTGAGCTTGTTCGTGAATAGTACTAGGGCTAGGGTTGACCCTAACCCTAGTACGGGTTGGCAAGCTAGGGCCGGGTTGACCCTAGCTTGCCCGTTTGACAGCTCTATGTCATCCTTCACAAATAAGCATTCAAACTTCAACGATGTAAACCACTTCCTCTGGCTAGAGCATTCAGAAAAATACCTATCAAGCATTTGCTTATCTTTGAAGTCGAAACTGGTTAGGCTTGATTCTTTTCTTGCTATCAAATATAGTCTTAATAAGTTTTTAAGCATTCCAAGTGAGGACAATTTATAATCTTCAATAAGTTGAAAGGCTTTTATTTCTTGTTGGTAATGAAAAGGTGTTTTGCCTTTGAAAACTGTATGTTGGATCATCTATATGTATTCATGGGATGTAGGGCATGTTAGGTTACCCGATAAAAGTTTTCAATGAGAATACCCAACTATGTCAAGTCTCTTTTTCAATCTTGATTTGAAAAGATATAGTATAATGCAAATTCTGGTAGATGTTAAATGGAGTTCAGCCTGTAGGACTAATGAAACTCGAGGATGTCGGCAAAAAGAAAGAGGAATGGCGAAGGCCTGGGGCATACCTGTTCAAACTGAATTTGGATGTAGTGTATCTAAAAGACATTGGTAAACAAAACCAAGTGAATATAAGTTCCATTACAAATGTGCAAATGAACGATGCTTCTAACTTAAAGATATGTATAACGCGTACAAACCTGACATCTGCAAATGTTTGTGAATTCTCTACAACTTCTTACAATACAACCTATTTCAAAGAGAGCACGATTTCTTTAACCCCCTTAAAGACGGAGTTAATCAGGACTGTACAAGTCCCTGAAAATCATAACCTTTACACACAAGTCGAACCACAACCAGACTAGTATGAATCAGTAATTCATCCAGTCACCTAAAGAAACTATACAACTAGAACCACACGCTTGAACAAAACAGGATAAGAAATTCTTTATCAACAATGAGGAATTGTTTCTATCTTTCTAAATTTTTTCTTCTTTCAATATTTTCTTTCTTTTCGATCATGACTGTGAAATCTGTACAGCAATCAAAAAAATGTGTAGCACATACCTTACTATCGGTTATCATGCATGGCAATGTAAAGGAGCAGGTAACATTTTTGTGTTAGGATTTCTTAGCTGCAGTCAGTTGCAGCAAACCTCCTGGTTTGAATTTACATCCGCATAACGGGCATATTGAATTCTTAGAGATAGAGAACCACTTGGAGATGCAACTCAAATGAAATTTGTGTTTGCAAGTATCGCATGAAACAGATGGTCGGCTTTGTTTAGAAAGTCGAATTCTGCTGATACAAATTGGACACTCTTCAACACTCTTTAATTCCTTAACCAAATTTCTTTCTGACGGCCCTTTCTCTTCCACCGAAGCTTCGTCCTGTAGTGCATCATCCACAATAAAGAAACCTGGATGAGCTTCATCATCAAGACTGAGAAAAATCGGAAAATTGGGGTTTTATGCTTAATCTTGCTGTACTGTAACTATATTTCAAAACAAATACCCTACTAGAATTTTTAATGCAATTCATAACGTGTCCTATGACATTTTACACTGCAGAATTTGGAGTCACTGGGAAAACATTAGCAGTGCAAGCAATTTATCACTACAGCAATCAAGCTATGATAATACATAATAAATCAGCTTTGTGGTAAAACATCAAAGAGGCCGACACAACTTATTAGTAAATGTTCTCTATAAACAAAAAAGTTTAAATGCATTCCTACATTTTATAGCAAAAATCTTGCTGATTCTAGCAACAAGGTCTAATCGCGATTTCCTAGAACCGTAGAACAAAACAATCCACCAAAGAGAATTTGGTAATCCCCAAAACAGATAAATAAAGACATAAAAAGTGACAGTTCATGTAAATCCCGAAAAGAGACATTATTCATAGACAGCAGTGATTGGAAAATTTCATAAACCGATTGGAAAATTTCATAAACAAAAGAAAAACTCAAGTGCACCAGATATCTAGAGAACAGAGATGGATATGTTATACTATAGCACTATTCAAGAGCCTGGTGCAGGCTTCTAAGTGACAGCAACACAAGATCTCCAGTAAAATTAAAACAAGGCATTATTATGTTTTACTATAGCATTCAGATTTCTGAAGTACACCAGTATTATTCTTTGTAAGCGAATCGATCAACTCAAACTCCCCTCTCCAGGGATATTTATGTTTTCCTTCATACTTAACCAGAATATAAAGGCACGGCCAATGGATCAATACGAGGTTACAACAATTGCAAAGTTGAGTAGGCTGGCCAGGGGTCGAACTCCCAAGTGGTTAGAGGTTCGACTCCCGCACTGATCGTATTAAAAAAAAAAACAGTTGATTGTCAGTAGATCATAAATTCCATCGACCAATTAAAATTTTGAGCTATGGGTCTGATTACCAAGTCAAGTTCAAATACTTTAATTCCACTACTTAATAACTCCTCCGTTACTGAATGCAGTGCCATCAAGTTCAGAAGAATCATAGTCATAGCTACAACAGTTTCAATCTAATGTAAACTGATGCAATGTCATAATACTAAAAAAACACTCACTTCTTGTTAAGCTATTCGAGATATTATTTGCTCCCTATTTTTACTTGTTAAATCCTACTCCATATGCACCATTAGAAGGTAACAAAGTTACTCTCTTTTACTTTGTAACGGAAACATAAATCTAGAACTATATTACAATTTGGAAGAATGTCCTACTGTGCGAATTCAACTGTATTTCCCTACAGAGCATAGTTTTCACTTCGACAAAGGAATCAGTGACTCACCTTTCTCGACTGCTGATACGAGCAAATTGTATCCATGTTTCCTGAAGCTCTTCTTTCATTGCAGCTAGTCAGTGAAGAATCTTCTTTGCATTCTAATTTATGACCAGCACGCCAGTGCTGTATTTGACAATCCCGTGAGCTAAAACATAAAAGAAATTTGATTCAACTTTAAGCTTCAAAATTAAACGCACACAGATGAGCAAAAAATGAATATGAAATGCTCAAAACATAAAATGCCTCCATGCTTAAATCAGTAATGGGTTGCTTCATACTTAATTCATACACATATCAACAAATCTGCGTGAATCATACAAAATTATGCCAGCTTTGTATTTGCAAAATTTACTCAATTCATAGTCTCTTGGTGTGCTAACTGTTTTATTACTTGTAGGAAAGTCCATGAAACCACAAATGTTATGGTACAAGCACTTGAACCTGACTGACCTGGTATCCCATTGCAGAACATAAAATGAGTCTAACAGACAATAGTAAGCTAATGCTCGTAACTCATAGATTTTAGGACATATTTTTCCTATAGGAAAAAACACCATCTGATTTAAGATGCACGTTTTACAGCACATTCTGACATTCATTGCAGGATCTTCTATTTTACTAATATGCTCAATTCCACATCATTCCAGAATCGAGGGAGGGAGGGATCTTGCCAAGTATGAGCACATCAAATTGATAGAACCTAGTGAGAGCCTAGGGGACTATGCCCACTATGCTAAAGGAGTAAGAGATACATAATCATGAACCCCACTACCCCAGTAAAATAAACAAGAACAAAGCGAAAATTATAGATTAGATACCAACTCTAATCCTGATGACCAGAAAACCTATCAGCATTAAACACTAACACCTTTAAACCACGAAAACCTGCATGTTTGCAAAGTCATCACCCTAAACTTATTGAACCTTTAGGTGTTCCATCAACTTTTCGAGAATGACATTCTAAAGGTATATCAGAGAGCTTCATGACAATACTCTATCCTATAACGAGAATATGCACACAAGAGATGTGAAAGAGGAATGGGCATGACATCTTACACAACTGGAATTCCAAATCAAAAACTTCCACGTTATGTGAATTCAGATGCAGCACTCATATCGATGTCATCCCTCAGAAGCAAGGGTGAAAAAAGAAGCTCCTGGTCCAAGCAATTAGAACCAAACACCAAGGTAGGAGGGACATCACCATCCTAAGGTTTACCAAATCACTTCTTAACCTCCCAATGTTAAGAAAGACAACTCTTTAAAAGCTAATGATCAGACTATACAGAAAGAACGCT
This sequence comes from Papaver somniferum, assembly GCF_003573695.1. Classification (NCBI taxonomy): domain Eukaryota; kingdom Viridiplantae; phylum Streptophyta; class Magnoliopsida; order Ranunculales; family Papaveraceae; genus Papaver; species Papaver somniferum. The sequence goes on along the minus strand of NC_039362.1, from coordinate 125,923,205 downwards.
TATTCGAAAAACTTAACATCCATATCCACCCCCAAAATATACAGATTGAGGAAATGCTAGCAAGCGTGAAGCCTGAACAACAACAGACATTCATCTCCCTTAAAGCAGAGAAAAGACTTGATGTGGCTGACTTCATTGCCGTGGAAGTAAAATGCCAAACATAGTTACTAAATCTCTTTGAGATCCATGCCAAGGACAGACCAACCTAAGGTTCCATAGGTTGTGCACTCAAGACATCTCCAAACTACATATTCATACTGTAGGGAAAAACAAAGGTATGAAAGTTGGAACTGTTGATAAATTCTCCACAGTATTCTTATGCCGGACGAACCCACAAAATTGATAGAAATTTGGGAGGATTTTTGGAACAAAGCAGACTCGGTGCTACTTCAAGGTTAGGTACTTGGATGACAGAAAAAGAATGGGAAATATTATCTTATAAATCAAATAATAGAAGAGGTAACTTTCATAACAATAATAATCACAATAAGGAAAACAGTTAAGATGGTCAAAATTGACGCACTGTGGTGGTAATGTAAAGCTAAGTACCAACGACGGTTTGGTGGTAGCTAAGGTTGATCACTCCAGCAGTCCCACAAAAACATTATTACTGCAATGATGGGCCACGCTGGTAGTCAAGATGTGATGAAAGGACACTGCCAAATTGAGCAATGGTGTAGCAGTGTCCTATGCTAGTAGTATTGCCTTAAATGGTCAATACAGAAGAACTAATCCAGCAATCTAAAATCCAAGGAGCAAAGATTTTCAATTTTAAAGAAAATGCATTCATCCTAATGTCCATACTAATCCAATTTTCACAAAAAAAAAAAAAATGTTAAAAGTTTTCTCCTCCTCTTGCCTTAAAATTCACCTGGAAACCCTAAAACGTGTCATTTAAACTACATAAAAACCAAGAATGCTTCAACAAACAACTAAAACCCAAAAATACACTAAACAAACAAATTGCATAAGAGAAAGAGAATAAGAATCATACCAGTAACGAATTGCTTTGCATCTAGAACACCGACTATATGCTGAATCGCCACAAACACTACAACAATCACGAATCGTTCTCGTAATCGTAATAATCTGATTAATACTATTATTATTTCCATTTCTCAATCCTCTATCACCATCATTAACAGTATTATCATTGATTTCATCATCATCATCAGGTATATAAACAAAGGTCTTTAATTCAGAGTTATCATTATTATTACTGAAAACATAAATCAAACTAAGAGTAATAAAAACAGTAATGCAGAAGATTTGCAAACATAGATCAGGAGGAACCCCTGAGATTTCGATCATCATCATCTTCTGTTCTCTGTCCGTCTCTGTGTTTGTTTTCTTTAAAGTATTCTTTTTTTGTTTTCTTGTTTGCTTTTTTTGTTGCAGAATTAAGTACTACTAAGCCATTAATATTATTTAAATAATAGTCATTATTCATTTTGGGTGATGATGTGTTAGTTAGATTAAGTCTTTTCTCCTCCTGCAATTGGAAGATTAACGAAAGCAGTAAAAGAATATGTTTTATTATTTTTTTAGGGTTCACGGAATTATCAGTCGCTCTCTTTTAGCCAAAGAAGCTTCGTTGAGATGTTAACTGTTAATAAGATAGTCAAAGACTCCAAACAAGGTTAGTTGTTGATCTTACTTCAGCGGGACGCTACACGGTTGGAATAGGAAATACAGCCGCACGAAGAATAGGTCATAAATGTTTTCTGAATAGTTGTTAAATTTCTGGTGCATAGACTCGCTGTATTGGGTAATTTTCACTTGTATGGGAAGTGGGATTTAGAAGGTAACAAGGACAATGTTTTCTATAAGCAGTCTCTTTTTTTGGGAAGCAAATTCACCTAGTCGTGCTTCTTGGAGTTGGAGGAGGATTCTCAAAGGAAAAGAGTTGATTAAACAAGGTTTAAAATGGGCTATAGGGACTGGTGATTATGGGGTTCAATTAAAGGACATATTACATTTTAAAGCAGCTGATGATATAGTTAAATGAGATACTATCATCCCCTACACCCTTTGGCACATTCAGTGTGCCAGAAATAAAATTGTTTTTAGTGCACACCCATTTGATTGGAAGGTTGTGCTAGCTTCGGCATATAATGTTGCTATGGAGTTCTTTTGTGCGGTTGATTTCAAAGCTATTAGTAGTTATAAGACATCTACTTATGTTCAATGGCAACCTCCTAATGATAACTTTGTTAAACTTAATGTAGATGGAGCTAAAACTTATGCAGGAAGTGCAGGCATTGGAGGTGTGTTACATGATTCTACTGGCGGTTTTCGAGCTGCCTTTGCGCATTATATTCACAAGAACTCCAAAAATGTTGTTGAATTATGGGCAATCCGCGATGGGATGCAATTGGAAGCAAACATTGGCATGTTACCAAGCTTGTTGTTGAAAGCGATTCTGAGTATGCTATTAATCTTTGCAACACACAAACCAGTAGTAGTTGGTACTGTACAGGGCTGTTGAGAGACATTTTGCACTTGTCTCAGACTTTTGAAAATGTAAGTTTTTGACATCACTATCGGGAGGGGAATTTTGCAGTTGATGTTTTGTCGAAAAAAGCAGCTAATGAATGTATTTCTTGTGTTTGGGTCAATTCCCCTCCTTTTTTGTGTTCTTTTTTGGCTAGTGATGTTATGGGGAGAGCCTTCCCTCGTTATATAAGGCTCATCTAGTTTTTGTGTTGATAACTGTAGCGCCCCAAAAATTAAGCTACTTATTAACCCAAGTGATTAACTACCTAATGAGACATTAAAGATCTCAATCATATATCTTAACTTCCAAATAGAAAATCTTATACAAAACTTAACCCAAAACTAAACCCACCGGTCGAACAATTATAAATGAAAAATCTCTCAAGTTATGTAAATTAAATAGTGTGTTTGTGATTACAAAAATAATGTACAAACCTAAAATAATTCGCAACAACTCTAAAATCTCTAAGAGACGGAAACGAATATCTTCGCGTGCACCATAACTTCTGGTAACTGAAAAACTGAAGTGGGAACGAGTGAGCACATCATCCCAAAAGGGGGCTCAGTGGATACCTTTATAACAATCAGGTAATCACTAACATACTTCACAGTTCTACTAAAGAAAAATGATTGCACATCTGATACACACAACAAAACAGAAGATTGCTCCAACTCTCCTCCCCAGATATTGTGTCCATGAACAATATCTATAAAAGATCCACCGCCGGACGGATCTACGGAGATGAAATACAGCAACCTAAACATATGTTATCCTAACCTCGTCTCACTTAATGAAGGAGAAGATGCTAGAATAACTCCAGTCTCAAACGATAGCATGAATCCAGGTACCATATGATGTTTTCATGGAATGCGTACTCCTCATAAATTCGTATGCCACCATCTAAGTCTAGAATATATAAGAAAGTTTGATTACTATGACTCGACCCCGCACAACAGTTCCCAATAGGTCCCATCCTACCAGGAACCTAGAATTTCTTCCTGAGTCGAGATCATAGTAACCCAGTCATACTATTAAGACTGAACAATCAAGCATAATATGCAAACGACCAATATACCCACATATATTCGATAGCTGGGGGCTTATTATTCTCCGCTACCCAGTGATACCTGATGTGTCCCGCAGGTACCCTCAAGGCATAGAGTCATTCCTCCTATAGTAAAATAGGTATAAAATAGTAATATCAACCCACAACTGCCACCACAACTTCTAGGGTCTATGTAATCTATAGTTGTTTCGACCTATAGTACTATTGGGTACCGATCTTCACCTATGTACTAGTGCGTGTCCTTCCCCACCTATAAACGCTTAGCGAGAATCCGTGGAGAACACAGACAATCCTCGCGAGGAGACTAACCAATGCATATATGCAACATACTCATCCAGTTGCACTCAAAACATGCATTGCATAAGAACATATAGTTACATTCAAAATGCTCAAAAATAATAAGACACATCATGCTCCCGTTTTAAGTAACTTAATGATTACAAGATTTCCCACCTGTTCTGAAGACAAGCCTCGCCTACCTCAAGATTCTCAATCCACTGGTTCATCTTTGAATCGATCGTTGTTAATAAAGACTAACTGTTAATCACACAAGCACTCTAAGAATTAGCCAAAAGGCTCATATAAGGCTCATAACATAATTTCATACAGTTCTCTAGTCATAGGCTAAGTGAACTATCTAATGGTTCTAAGCCCATTCGTGGTTCTACACCTTTTCATTATCTATCTTTAGCATATCAAGGTTTATTAATTCAATTAGATTGGTTATATAGCCCGATAGATAAGTCTTAAGGAGATCTACAACTTTTTAGAAGGAACCAAATGCTAATTCAGACCATAAGGGTCTAAATCATCAAGACAGGAAAATTAGCTTTAAGCCCAAATCCACGGGCCTGATCCGGCATGGCACACTAAACCGGCCCGTTACAGAGGCCTAATCCAACTAACAATCACTAATGGTCAACGTCTGGTCAGGGAAGTCAATTAACAGTAAACGTCTAAGTCCAGTCAACTCGGTCAAGTCTACTGAGTCATTCAGTTCAGGTTTGGTCACTGAGCTAACTCAGTTAGATATATTAAGTCAGCTTAAGAACAAATCAATCAGACAATCTGACTGGGATGACTAATAGGCTTAAAATCAAGAAACAAAATATTAAACAATCAACACTACTAATAACAATTCCAAAAGTACAACTCTAGCACAAACAACTTCTAACTGAAATGCACACTAACTCTAACTACAATCTTCTCCGAGACAACACTGTACTTCAAACACAATTCATTTCATTCTCATTATAGTTACAGCTCTACCTCGTACTAGATTGACTGATAAGTGACTTCCAATGTAACCTTTCAAAGTAAACTGTTAAGTCACCCACACATCATACTTCTAAAATCCCCCTGCAAGTATAAGCAATTACATCTCCATTCATTTGCAAAACCATCATGACCAACACATAAGTCAAACCATCTTCTTTAAAAGATCTGCAATACCAGCAGCTCTCACTGACACTATCATTAAACTTGAATTCTACAGTACCACCAACTTCAGTTCCAAAACCATTAACACTTCAATCCAAGCTCATATAAACTTCTACCCAAACACATCAACATCATCGTCAGTTCTATTCTTGCACAATGAACACCAACAGAATCTACAATTCATCTTCTTTATCATTTCAACAATTCAACTCATCCATTTCAGATCCACCACCTTCATGTAAGAATCTCCAATTCAACCACAGCAACCCATACAAGTACTAACTTCACCTTTTCTCATAAATCACCACCACTTCAAAGCCACCCCAACATCAGTTCACCACACCTGCAATCTCATTACAGTAACAACCACCATCTCTAGATACAACATCTCCTAATTAACACAACCAGCTCCACCATCCTAGCTCTGCCAATAATATCACTTGTAATATCAGCAATCCTTCATTGTATAACATCTGTGGCTCAACAACAGTACTCATTGTACTAGCACCACCATTCTTCAATTAATTCCATTCATCTTCAACCGAACTTAACTCCATAAATTCCCTGAAATCATCTAGCTCCACTAGATTGTAACTGAGATACTTTGGATCTCATTCTATCAACCAATTACTACTTCCACTCACAGATTTATCGTCACCAGTTCTTCATTGCATTCACCAGTGACCCCCTGTAATTCAAATTCAAATCTAATATAAACTACACCACAACTTCATTATATACTCTCAATCTCAATTCAACACCACCAGATATTCAATCCTATCTCTACCAAATCTCAGACTCAACACTTGTTCTTCTGTTTCATACATACATCACCTGTAACTCTTATAAACCAGATATTCTAAAAACATCAATTTCTTCTTCATGTCTTCATTTGCTACTTGAATTCTTCTATAATCATTCACTGCTTCTTTTGTCAATTCACAACCACAGAATCTCCCTCAAAACCCTAATTTCTGATTTGGTTTATTGAGAAAACTAAAATCAAACCTAATACATACATCTAAACTTCAATTAAGAATAAACCCACTCAAAATTGATCAACAAAACATCAATTCCATAAACAGTTTTCAATTAATTACGAACCCTAAATAAAGTTATCTGTTTTACCTTTTCTTTTCGATTCAACACCAAAGAAGCTTCATCTCTTCAATTCAATATCAACCCCTCGGTTCTTCATCCATCACGGAAGTAAGTCATCATCAATCTACATAAACCCTAACTTCAGAAAACCTAACTTCGATTTACAGCAGCAACCAATTCTCCTCCTTCCGATCTAATTCAACCACATAATCAACATCTCCGCTTTCGATTCAACTTACTAACAAGCTTCTATGAACTATTCTCGAGAGGCTTAAGCTTAATCCATTTAAATGGAAAACGGCAGAGAAAAAAGAGAGAGAACTGAGAAAGATAAGAAAGGAAGAAAGAAAGAAGAAGAAGAATGAAGAAGAAGAAAAATAAGACTGAAGTTTATCTTCTCAACTTACTCCCGATAAGACCAAGAGAAAAACTATGGAACATCCGCTGAATTGATAAGGGTAGCCCCAGACGGTTCAATGGCAAAAGACTATTTTGCGCCTCTCACTAATTTGATGAAATCTTCTTCGTCTGACATCCAAATGACACGTTCGTGTTGAGATTATTAGTCCCACATTGTATGGGTTTCTAAGATCCTGCGGTTTATAATCATTTAGGCCTCTCCACTCATTTCCAATTGGTTTTGAGTTGGATGCCCGCAGACTTTTACATGGTATCAGAGCAGGCTATTTGTGTCGAGTCAAATGACCGCATCTTTACTCCGCGTTACCCGATTTATTGTTCCACGTGTTAGACCCAACGATGCTACACGTGAGGGGGAGTGTTGAGATTATTAGTCCCACATTGTCTGGGTTTCTAAGATCCTGGGGTTTATAATCATTTGGGCCTCTCCACTCATTGTCAATTGGTTTTGAGTTGGATGCCCGTATTCTAACAGTTCGAGTACTCTATTCCACATAACTTTTCGAGATCTATTCAACGATACTATTTTCAAATCTAAATTGTTGTCAGATTAATTTCTATTAATTAACGTTCGTCCCTAATTAATCGAGTCATTAGCGGCTTAATCGACTCTTGACTGGTCAAATAGCGTTGACGATCTTGAGGGTCCTTACAATAACATCCATATTATCAATGTTTTTATATTGATGTTTTTTTCAAGAGTCTGATGGATTCTTTGGCGCATGTTTAACTTATTGGGAAAACAACAAGACTATTGATGTTAGATGTTTTTCGGGCCGCACGACAGGACCAATACAGCAAAAGCTTTAGCTATTGAAAAAGCTATACAATAGGTTATGGACAAGGATTTGCAATACATTAACATCATATCAGATTGTAGGGATGCAGTATTTTTTTTTTCTTAACAAAATCATCTGGTTGTGACTGCAGAGTAATGAAAAATCTCAAGGATATTGTTTCCTTTTTGGATATATTATAGATATTAAATATGTTTCTAGAGACCTCAATAAAGAGCCACATCAGTTAGCTAAATTGAGTAGAATGAAAAAAAATGTTTGCGAAGATATATACCGTTGGTGAACGTTATGCCTGATGCCATGGGTAGCGAATAGACGAGCAACTTTATTTTCTTCTCGCGGAATATAAGAAAACTCAACTTGATTGAGCCGATTAACCACCTGTTTAATCCGATCAATGAACTGAAGTAATCTCCAAGGGACTTTAGATGATACACCATTTTCTGATCATGTCTTTCAACAATAACCTTGTTGTACTTCATGTCAGCTGCAAGGGAAATTGCTAAACAAAACCTGATGCTTCTGCAGTTATTAGGATCTGAGAATCGACAACTTCTATTTGAGCACACATAAAATTTCCAAAACTATTTTTATCCATCACAGCACAAGTAGAACCAAAACTCTTTCAGGCGACATCCGCGTTTAACTTAATTATATCAGATGAAGGGGGTATTGTTGGCTTCTATTCACCACAACATACTCATGTCTATGAAATTAACCCTGAAGCTCCGATTCTTCCTCATGATAATAAAACATGTTAAACCAATACGTTCCATGTATGATAACCGATTGAATACTAATTGGTTTGTGCTAAAAAACCAACTCATTTTTTCCTCTCCATATAGCCCACAACATACACACCCCCATATTTAATATATAATTATTATCTCGCACCAGTAAACACAAAACCACCAAGTCTTTGAAGGTAATAGTTGTTCTTCCCTGCAATCTCAGACTAAAAGGACATGTGAATAGAACTGTCTGACTTAGAAAGCACTGCACAAAAGGCGACTTGTAGACTCATCACTATCCCCACATAATAAATATTCGGTATGCACCCCTCCGAAGTAGTTGCCAAATAAAATTCTGAATTCTGTGCTAGTTTCTTAACTGCTCAAAACTTTTTCCAAGGAAAAGTTGTATCATAAGAGAAGAAGACTCACCTGAGTTAGCATGTAACATTTTCTGAAATTACTGAGCTAAAAATTCTCTATAAGTGGTGTGAGTCCATATAAGTTTTACCATTCTCCCCTTTATATTTTCAAAATCTAAATTGCTTCATATGGGTCAAACAGTTGCTTCACCAACTCATTATTCCACGCAGAGCCTTCATTATTCATCATCTACCCAGCGTATTGAATATTTTGTTGGTTTAGCATAGGTACAACAGAAGTACATCCCATCAGACTCAGCACCGAAGGATCATTCCATATTCTGACCATAATTTATTTCCGAATGAGCCATATACATCCTTTTATTAATAGCTCCCTCGAGCTTAACATTGCAACCCAAGTTGATGAAAATTGATGTAGTTTCTTAGCGGCCCAAAAGGAGATATCCCTCAAATAGTTTTCCTTCAACACTTTATACCATGTAGCATATGGATTTTGCAGAAATCCACAAGCCAACTTTTCCACCAAAGCCTTGTTCAGCTCTTCGAGAGACCTCGTACCAAGCCTACCAACACCAGTTCCATCTCAAAAAATGCATTTTCGTCTCGTCTTTTGAGTGACCCCGCCAGAAATTCCTTATTGTCTGATTCATCTTATTGATTATACCTTTAGGAATAAGAGATGTTTCCATGAAGTATACATGAATGAGAGATAATATAATTAGGCGAAATCTCTTACACCGCTCGTTTAAAGACTTCTGTTGGATCAAAAAGATCTACGAGTACCGTTGGTAGGAAACTAGATAATTCTATTGTTATTTTAGTTTTCGATTATTGATTTGTTTGACTAACGGTTGTTGAAACTTTGATTGTGAAAAAACGGGGGACTAACAACCACACCCAATAATTAGTTTGGCAATCTGTATGGACTAACTCCAATATACTTTCAAGAGAATCAACTAGACAGTCAGACTCAATCTTAAGAAAAGTATATCAAAGAGTTATATCTCAATTTCTCAATTCAATCCGCAATCAAACAAATAGGGATTTGCAATCCCGATTGAATATAAGAAATAACTTGGACGATATCAAAAACCAATATCCAAGTGTCAATTAATTTAATCAACAACCCAAATGCCGGATTCACAATTGATTGAACTTACGTACAACCTGTGATATTTCAATTATATAAACAAATATAATGCGAAAAAGAAATAACACAGACACCAGAAATTTTGTTAACGAGGAAACCGCAAATGCAGAAAAACCCAGGGACCTAGTCCAGAATAAACACACACTGATTATAAGTTGTTACACCAATTTCCTACTACCTATTCGGACTAGATGTAATACCTGCTTCAGCAAAAACTCCTAGCACAACACGATTGTCTTTAGGAATTCTTCTCATAAATCTTCTAGCAGAACCCAAGGCTCTCTTTAGAAGATACAACAACACGATTGATGCGATTTGATTTTTGTTTGCACAAAACACCGATTTGATTTCCCTTTAGATGTAAATCAAGGTTTTGGAAATCTTATGTTTATTTTGATAAAACAATTACTAGGTAAAAGTAATATCAAAACAAACTTGTAGATTAGGGTTTTAACTTACAATCAGTATACTTACACACAAGGAGTCCGTGAACCTGATTTTCGTAAGTGAACTTGGGCGATTCCAAAGATCAATTTCCAAGTTAAGAAAACCCTAATAATCCTACAACAAGAACAACTAAAATAAATCTAGAGATATCTTGTTTAAAACTTCTTAAGGATTTTTACGAGATACCTTAATTGAAGTTTTCTTTCTAGCTTCCGATTTCGACTAACAAGTGTTGGTATACGATCGGAAACTGAAATCTATCAAAACCTAGGATTTATGATCAACAACTCTTGAATGGTTTTATATCAGAAGAGAAAACCTTAGAATAGACAAGAGGTGAAAAACCTAGATTACAAGTTGTATAATCAATCACGAAGATTAATCCAACTCGGCTTTGTGATCCCCAATACAAAGACTTTTATCTCACTCTTGTTCACGAAGAACAGAAGACAAACAACCTTATGAGCTTTACACCAATTTTCCAAAGGGGATGAAAACATGTAGCACTCATGAACCCTTTATTTATAGTGAATAAGGTAGCTTGAAATCTAAGCTAGGGTTTAGGTTATTTTCCTTTTTCAAGACTCTCCTAATTATGAGAGTCTTTCCTAAGTTACAACTCTTGCCAAAATAATTAATTAGCAAATATTGTATTTATGTGAATAAATCACATTTTAAGTTAGGAAGGAATCACAAACACTTTAATATGGTAATCAAATATGTTTGGATTAATAGCCAACTTGCCTAGATAAGGAAACATTTACCATCATAGGAATTGTTCCATAAAGTGAGCATTTGTTTGGATAGATTAGAAAGGTAGAATTGAACAGAATCCAAATGAAATAAATTAACTCATACCTTTGGTGATGAAGTCCTTGTTGATGTCTTCTTGTAATCTTCAGTCTTCATCCTTAAGAGTAGTTCTTCTTAGACCTAATCTAGTCCGAAACTATCTATAGTATACTAAATCAAGAATGCGTTTTGGCAACTAAATTTGACAACTAGATTGACATACCAACGCTAGTGGGTTCAACCAAGAAATGCTCTAACAATCTCCCCCTTTTTCAATTTTAGTGACAAAACCATTTTACATATGGATTTAAACAAATAAAAGCATTACAGCTCCAAAATCCAACATGCTTGATTTCCTTGGTTCTTCAACTATGCATGTGTTCATCCTGTACTTGTTGAAGATCCATCATAGTATTATTACACAACATCAAAGTTCAATTGTATCACAACTTTGACAATAATACTACAGTGATATGTATCACTCCCCCTTAGTCAATACTTCATCTCACAATGAAAACCACTCCCCCTTACGTAGTGATCCGTAAACCATATGTATATGTAGTGTGAACTACCAAATAATTCTCCCCATTTTTGTCAATAAAAATTGGCAAAGGTACAAAGACTGGTGGGATCCTAATGAAATTTTCATAGAGGAACTTCTTCATCTTTTCTAAGATAGAAACTTGTATAAACAAGAATTGATATGCTTAGAAGGAAGAATAACCCTTTCCATAAGGATTTACACCATGAATGGTTACCATAAGAGTATGAAAAAGATTCTTTGACAATAAAAACCAACATCCAATGGTTTTGATTATTCCTTCTAACCTGTTATGCATAAGAATTTTGATCACAAATCAAGTTAGGTAATTAAGAATCATACGCGTGGTATTTAACCATATTCATCTTAACCATAACTAGTTCAAATGACTCAAATGAACAGTTAGAGAGTTGTTCAATTGCAAGGAAATCTTATGTAACTACACAAGACACAATTGAAGCAAAAACGATTTGATTCACTCGAATCGATTCATGAACTTTATAGCCACGGTTTGCAATTTGCATTTCTTAGTTTATAAAAATATAAGTTCACAAAAGATCGTATTTAGATATAACCAACTCAAGTTCGCAAACTAGGTTCGCGGACTTAAGTCCTCGGAAGGAGTTCACAAACTCCAGCAGAAATTCTCGGGTCGAGAAATTCCGCCAGTTCGCGGACTGAGTTCACGGCTCTTGTTCCGGTTCTCTTGATCAACAAAGTTCGTAAACTTCGGTTCAAGGAATAAGGACTTATACATATATGTGTTTCCACACAATGCTTATATCCAACAATGGTTATATAATCTAAACTCTTATTTCAATTATTGAAACATTCTTAGAGGACGTTATATAGTTGTTATTCACAAACTATTTTTCGTCAAAGCCATTTTCAAAGTGATTGAAACATAACATGACTTTTGTCACTAGGTAAAGATGAGCTTGGCCAAAGTGAAAGCTTACCAACACATATTTTGAGAAATACATAAGCGAGATAGACTCAGCTCGAACAATAAATTGTTCCAAATCCTCAAAAATTACCCAACACAATATGTGCGCCCCAATTCTTTTGCAATCCTAACCGCATTTATTAGGGCTTCTTGGTGAGGATGCACTTTCAACACAATCAGGTTGTGTTTAGGTGAACAAAATCTTGCTCACCACAGGTATTCGAAACAAAATCATGCATGGACTCTAGGAATTTAACAACTTCCTTGAAACTTTCAATAACTGTTCCATACCTTTTTAAGATGTAATCCCTTGTCGAACTCTTGTATGGTAGATCCTTCTTAATAGTACTCGTTGTTTGTTTGCAGCTGACTCGGTGTCTGGATCTGAGTCAACCCCTGACTCGCACCGAGTCAGCACTTAGACTGTTTGGTTTGCATTTTTTATAACATCTGACTCGGCATCTGAGTCGTGCCTAACCCCTGACTCGGTCCCTGTAGAGTCAGGCATGGAAATGCTCCTGAGTCGGTGCCTATTACCCCTGAGTCATAGAAATTGACAAAAATGCCCTCGATATTATATCAAAAAATTACATTTCTTCTTTTCTCATTTTCTTCGTTTGTTCCGTCAAGAGGAGAGATGGGAGATAAGCAACCAAACCCAATCTCCATCATCGCCCTCATCTGATATCTCCTTCGTCTTCCACTGATATTCTCCTTCATCACCTCATCTCATCTTTTGATCTGTTTCATATCATCTAAAAGCTTCCTTTTGAATCATCATCATCTTCAGGTATAATATCCTGGTTAGTGCTACCAAATCATCAGGTATAATTCTTCATCATCATTGTTATTGTATTGTTGCTAATAATTTTGTTTTTCTTTTTCTGCTATCTCAGATTAGGGTTCTTCGTTTTCATTTTAATTTTTTTATTAGGGTTTGTTCTGCTATATTGAATTAGGGATTGAGTATGTTAATTGTAGGTTCTTCTGGTGATAGATCTTGGGTTCTATCAATTAATTTTTCTGGCGTTTCTACTGAATCTTGGGTTCTTGTTTACTGATTTCTCTCTGAAGTGATAGATCTTTTCTGGGTTTCTTATGGTTTCTGTAATTACGTAGTTTGAAGGAGCTCAAATGAATCAGGGGATATAAACCTCTAAACAAAACGTCGCACCAAGTGTTCGATAAAATACATGACTGAAAAAAGAAAAAAAAAAGGGTAAAAGATCTTATTGCATTGTTTTCACATTTCAGTAATGGAATGAACGATTTATGGTTGGATTTAGATTTAATTTGATCATTTAGACACGGGTCTACAAATGACTAATAAATGAGTGATTTCTTTGGTTTTTTATAATCTTCCATAGTTTTATTTGATCATTGTATATAAAAATTCTTCTTTTATTTTTAACTGTTTTAATTGGTTTGTGTTGGTTTAAAGAGGTTTATGTACTGTGTACTAGAGTATTTATGAACGTATGTGATAGCACCATCTAATGTGCAACGCGGATTTTGATGCAGAGACCTCGACATTAGTTTGAAAAAATGATGATGTGCTAGCGCCATCTAAGCCTTTTACCTGCTATGTGTTTTCTCTTATTGTACTCTTCTCTTTTTGGAAAACATTTGCTTATACAAATGTTGTTTGGTTGCATTGTAGGGCTAGTTCGCATATAACCTTATACATTATCTCAGTAGGCAGACATTTGTTTCCATCACTGGATCCTAAAGCAGGTATTTTTTTCTCGGCCTTTCTCCCGTTACATATAAAATAACAATGTAGATTTTTTGAAGTCAAGTTAATCTTTCATCCATAATGAGGACAACAATGCTGATTGCAAAAAAAAGAAAGATACTCTGTTTACTTTCTCAGTAGCTAGTAGTATTGAAATTGAGTTTCTTTAATCTACTTGGTCTTTTCAGGAAAATGAAAACCTTATTATCTCAATTAGTAGTTTTATGTTTGTTAGTGAAGAAACTTAAGAAGGCTAAACGGCGTGTACGCCCGAAGTACAAGAAGTCAATTTTAACGGGAAAAGGTTTCACCCAAGAGCTGTTAGATGGAAATCCGAGGGATATGTACAACCTATTGAGAATGAGTAAGGTTCCTTTTACCCTATTATGTAACGAATTCCGAGCTAAAGGACTTTTAGAGGATAGTAAATATATAGAAGTAGAGGAGAAGATGGCGATGTTTTTATACACAATTGGGCACAACTGTAGAAATCGTGTAATTTTACATCACTTTCAACATTCGGGTGAAACAGTTAGTAAGTATTTTCATGAAGTGTTGACTGCTATGAAGATTTGGTCTGCTGAAGTTTTAGTTCCTCCACCTAATATATTTGACAAGCCAGCTATAACTAAAAGACATAAACGTCTCAGAGAAGGTGCTTTTAAAGGTGCCCTTGGTGCATTGGATGGCACTCTAATTAGTGCGAGCATTTCAGTCGAGAAGCAAACACCGTATAGAGGAAGGGGAAGAGGAGAATGTTCCCAAAACGTGCTTGCGATATGTGATTGGGATATGTACTTTTTTATATGTAGTGGTTGAATAACTTCAGACTAGTGGCAATTCCCTTTGGTATTTGTTTATGAATTACAGTTACCCTTCCAAATATTTACAGTGTGTTTTCAGTTTACATATTTCATCAGCTGTAGGTTTTTAGGTTGTTCTAGTTTACTTATTTTTAACTGTAGTTGTAGAGTTCTTGCTTCTTGCAGATAACTTGTTCTCTTACTGGTTCAAGTGAAGTCTTTTGAGTATATTGTGTTATAGTTTATCTTAGAGATGGATGAGAAACATGATTATGATAATATTCAACAGCGTACTCTTTACATTGATGATAATATGTTTTCGTTGTACATTTACAGGCAAATACTATCTATGTGATGCTGCGTACTCTCACACGAAGGGGTTTATGTGTCCGTATCGCAACATAAGGTATTGGATTGGTGATTACCGAAGAGTACCTCCAACGGTAAAGGAAGAGAAATTCAATCAAGCCCATGCTCGATTGAGGAATGTGATTGAGAGAACATTCGGGGTATTGAAAGTAAGATTTCCTGTTTTAAGTAAAATGCCTTCTTACTCATTTGAGACACAAAGAGATATCGTCATTGCTTGCATGTCTATACATAACTTTCTACGTCGTAATGCATTGGACGATTGCCTATTTAAAGAATATGAGAATGAGACATTTGATATGAATGAGACACAGGTGGAATCGGAAACGGAAGAAAATGGACCTTGTCTGTTTGGAAGACAAGAGCAGATATATATGAACAACTTACGTGATGAGATAGCTAGTCTCCTTTAGATTTGTTGCTTCTTTTATGTTTGTAGGAATGAAATCTTTAGATTTTATTGTTTTGTAATGTTTAATTCCATCAAAAGAAAGAAGTTGTTTAGAATGGAATGGAACAATTTGTGATGTTTCATTAGTGATAGATATTATGGTTTGAAATGTGCATAAGGGCAATTTATGTCCAAAAAAATCCAGTCAGTTGAGTTAGGTCTGACTCACAAAACAAACATATTTACTGACTCAGACCTTAGTGAGTCAGATCCATTTCTTGTTTGCTTTTTTTGTTGCAGAATTAAGTACTACTAAGCCATTAATATTATTTAAATAATAGTCATTATTCATTTTGGGTGATGATGTGTTAGTTAGATTAAGTCTTTTCTCCTCCTGCAATTGGAAGATTAACGAAAGCAGTAAAAGAATATGTTTTATTATTTTTTTAGGGTTCACGGAATTATCAGTCGCTCTCTTTTAGCCAAAGAAGCTTCGTTGAGATGTTAACTGTTAATAAGATAGTCAAAGACTCCAAACAAGGTTAGTTGTTGATCTTACTTCAGCGGGACGCTACACGGTTGGAATAGGAAATACAGCCGCACGAAGAATAGGTCATAAATGTTTTCTGAATAGTTGTTAAATTTCTGGTGCATAGACTCGCTGTATTGGGTAATTTTCACTTGTATGGGAAGTGGGATTTAGAAGGTAACAAGGACAATGTTTTCTATAAGCAGTCTCTTTTTTGGGAAGCAAATTCACCTAGTCGTGCTTCTTGGAGTTGGAGGAGGATTCTCAAAGGAAAAGAGTTGATTAAACAAGGTTTAAAATGGGCTATAGGGACTGGTGATTATGGGGTTCAATTAAAGGACATATTACATTTTAAAGCAGCTGATGATATAGTTAAATGAGATACTATCATCCCCTACACCCTTTGGCACATTCAGTGTGCCAGAAATAAAATTTTTTTAGTGCACACCCATTTGATTGGAAGGTTGTGCTAGCTTCGGCATATAATGTTGCTATGGAGTTCTTTTGTGCGGTTGATTTCAAAGCTATTAGTAGTTATAAGACATCTACTTATGTTCAATGGCAACCTCCTAATGATAACTTTGTTAAACTTAATGTAGATGGAGCTAAAACTTATGCAGGAAGTGCAGGCATTGGAGGTGTGTTACATGATTCTACTGGCGGTTTTCGAGCTGCCTTTGCGCATTATATTCACAAGAACTCCAAAAATGTTGTTGAATTATGGGCAATCCGCGATGGGATGCAATTGGAAGCAAACATTGGCATGTTACCAAGCTTGTTGTTGAAAGCGATTCTGAGTATGCTATTAATCTTTGCAACACACAAACCAGTAGTAGTTGGTACTGTACAGGGCTGTTGAGAGACATTTTGCACTTGTCTCAGACTTTTGAAAATGTAAGTTTTTGACATCACTATCGGGAGGGGAATTTTGCAGTTGATGTTTTGTCGAAAAAAGCAGCTAATGAATGTATTTCTTGTGTTTGGGTCAATTCCCCTCCTTTTTTGTGTTCTTTTTTGGCTAGTGATGTTATGGGGAGAGCCTTCCCTCGTTATATAAGGCTCATCTAGTTTTTGTGTTGATAACTGTAGCGCCCCAAAAATTAAGCTACTTATTAACCCAAGTGATTAACTACCTAATGAGACATTAAAGATCTCAATCATATATCTTAACTTCCAAATAGAAAATCTTATACAAAACTTAACCCAAAACTAAACCCACCGGTCGAACAATTATAAATGAAAAATCTCTCAAGTTATGTAAATTAAATAGTGTGTTTGTGATTACAAAAATAATGTACAAACCTAAAATAATTCGCAACAACTCTAAAATCTAAGAGACGGAAACGAATATCTTCGCGTGCACCATAACTTCTGGTAACTGAAAAACTGAAGTGGGAACGAGTGAGCACATCATCCCAAAAGGGGGCTCAGTGGATACCTTTATAACAATCAGGTAATCACTAACATACTTCACAGTTCTACTAAAGAAAAATGATTGCACATCTGATACACACAACACAAACAGAAGATTGCTCCAACTCTCCTCCCCAGATATTGTGTCCATGAACAATATCTATAAAAGATCCACCGCCGGACGGATCTACGGAGATGAAATACAGCAACCTAAACATATGTTATCCTAACCTCGTCTCACTTAATGAAGGAGAAGATGCTAGAATAACTCCAGTCTCAAACGATAGCATGAATCCAGGTACCATATGATGTTTTCATGGAATGCGTACTCCTCATAAATTCGTATGCCACCATCTAAGTCTAGAATATATAAGAAAGTTTGATTACTATGACTCGACCCCGCACAACAGGTTCCCAATAGGTCCCATCCTACCAGGAACCTAGAATTTCTTCCTGAGTCGAGATCATAGTAACCCAGTCATACTATTAAGACTGAACAATCAAGCATAATATGCAAACGACCAATATACCCACATATATTCGATAGCTGGGGGCTTATTATTCTCCGCTACCCAGTGATACTCTGATGTGTCCCGCAGGTACCCTCAAGGCATAGAGTCATTCCTCCTATAGTAAAATAGGTATAAAATAGTAATATCAACCCACAACTGCCACCAGACAACTTCTAGGGTCTATGTAATCTATAGTTGTTTCGACCTATAGTACTATTGGGTACCGATCTTCACCTATGTACTAGTGCGTGTCCTTCCCCACCTATAAACGCTTAGCGAGAATCCGTGGAGAACACAGACAATCCTCGCGAGGAGACTAACCAATGCATATATGCAACATACTCATCCAGTTGCACTCAAAACATGCATTGCATAAGAACATATAGTTACATTCAAAATGCTCAAAAATAATAAGACACATCATGCTCCCCGTTTTAAGTAACTTAATGATTACAAGATTTCCCACCTGTTCTGAAGACAAGCCTCGCCTACCTCAAGATTCTCAATCCACTGGTTCATCATTTGAATCGATCGTTGTTAATAAAGACTAACTGTTAATCACACAAGCACTCTAAGAATTAGCCAAAAGGCTCATATAAGGCTCATAACATAATTTCATACAGTTCTCTAGTCATAGGCTAAGTGAACTATCTAATGGTTCTAAGCCCATTCGTGGTTCTACACCTTTTCATTATCTATCTTTAGCATATCAAGGTTTATTAATTCAATTAGATTGGTTATATAGCCCGATAGATAAGTCTTAAGGAGATCTACAACTTTTTAGAAGGAACCAAATGCTAATTCAGACCATAAGGGTCTAAATCATCAAGACAGGAAAATTAGCTTTAAGCCCAAATCCACGGGCCTGATCCGGCATGGCACA
Organism: Papaver somniferum; assembly: GCF_003573695.1. NCBI lineage: Eukaryota > Viridiplantae > Streptophyta > Magnoliopsida > Ranunculales > Papaveraceae > Papaver > Papaver somniferum. Next base: position 125,904,259 of record NC_039362.1, on the reverse strand, counting down.
CTAAACCGGCCCGTTACAGAGGCCTAATCCAACTAACAATCACTAATGGTCAACGTCTGGTCAAGGGAAGTCAATTAACAGTAAACGTCTAAGTCCAGTCAACTCGGTCAAGGTCTACTGAGTCAGTTCAGTTCAGGTTTGGTCACTGAGCTAACTCAGTTAGATATATTAAGTCAGCTTAAGAACAAAATCAATCAGACAATCTGACTGGGATGACTAATAGGCTTAAAATCAAGAAACAAAATATTAAACAATCAACACTACTAATAACAATTCCAAAAGTACAACTCTAGCACAAACAACTTCTAACTGAAATGCACACTAACTCTAACTACAATCTTCTCCGAGACAACACTGTACTTCAAACACAATTCATTTCATTCTCATTATAGTTACAGCTCTACCTCGTACTAGATTGACTGATAAGTGACTTCCAATGTAACCTTTCAAAGTAAACTGTTAAGTCACCCACACATCATACTTCTAAAATCCCCCTGCAAGTATAAGCAATTACATCTCCATTCATTTTGCAAAACCATCATGACCAACACATAAGTCAAACCATCTTCTTTAAAAGATCTGCAATACCAGCAGCTCTCACTGACACTATCATTAAACTTGAATTCTACAGTACCACCAACTTCAGTTCCAAAACCATTAACACTTCAATCCAAGCTCATATAAACTTCTACCCAAACACATCAACATCATCGTCAGTTCTATTCTTGCACAATGAACACCAACAGAATCTACAATTCATCTTCTTTATCATTTCAACAATTCAACTCATCCATTTCAGATCCACCACCTTCATGTAAGAATCTCCAATTCAACCACAGCAACCCATACAAGTACTAACTTCACCTTTTCTCATAAATCACCACCACTTCAAAGCCACCCCAACATCAGTTCACCACACCTGCAATCTCATTACAGTAACAACCACCATCTCTAGATACAACATCTCCTAATTAACACAACCAGCTCCACCATCCTAGCTCTGCCAATAATATCACTTGTAATATCAGCAATCCTTCATTGTATAACATCTGTGGCTCAACAACAGTACTCATTGTACTAGCACCACCATTCTTCAATTAATTCCATTCATCTTCAACCGAACTTAACTCCATAAATTCCCTGAAATCATCTAGCTCCACTAGATTGTAACTGAGATACTTTGGATCTCATTCTATCAACCAATTACTACTTCCACTCACAGATTTATCGTCACCAGTTCTTCATTGCATTCACCAGTGACCCCCTGTAATTCAAATTCAAATCTAATATAAACTACACCACAACTTCATTATATACTCTCAATCTCAATTCAACACCACCAGATATTCAATCCTATCTCTACCAAATCTCAGACTCAACACTTGTTCTTCTGTTTCATACATACATCACCTGTAACTCTTATAAACCAGATATTCTAAAAACATCAATTTCTTCTTCATGTCTTCATTTGCTACTTGAATTTCTTCTATAATCATTCACTGCTTCTTTTGTCAATTCACAACCACAGAATCTCCCTCAAAACCCTAATTTCTGATTTGGTTTATTGAGAAAACTAAAATCAAACCTAATACATACATCTAAACTTCAATTAAGAATAAACCCACTCAAAATTGATCAACAAAACATCAATTCCATAAACAGTTTTCAATTAATTACGAACCCTAAATAAAGTTATCTGTTTTACCTTTTCTTTTCGATTCAACACCAAAGAAGCTTCATCTCTTCAATTCAATATCAACCCCTCGGTTCTTCATCCATCACGGAAAGTAAGTCATCATCAATCTACATAAACCCTAACTTCAGAAAACCTAACTTCGATTTACAGCAGCAACCAATTCTCCTCCTTCCGATCTAATTCAACCACATAATCAACATCTCCTCGATTCAACTTACTAACAAGCTTCTATGAACTATTCTCGAGAGGCTTAAGCTTAATCCATTTAAATGGAAAACGGGCAGAGAAAAAGAGAGAGAGACTGAGAAAGATAAGAAAGGAAAGAAAGAAAGAAGAAGAATGAAGAAGAAGAAAAAATAAGACTGAAGTTTATCTTCTCAACTTACTCCCGATAAGACCAAGAGAAAAACTATGGAACATCCGCTGAATTGATAAGGGTAGCCCCAGACGGTTCAATGGCAAAAGACTATTTTGCGCCTCTCACTAATTTGATGAAATCTTCTTCGTCTGACATCCAAATGACACGTTCGTGTTGAGATTATTAGTCCCACATTGTATGGGTTTCTAAGATCCTGCGGTTTATAATCATTTAGGCCTCTCCACTCATTTCCAATTGGTTTTGAGTTGGATGCCCGCAGACTTTTACATGGTATCAGAGCAGGCTATTTGTGTCGAGTCAAATGACCGCATCTTTACTCCGCGTTACCCGATTTATTGTTCCACGTGTTAGACCCAACGATGCTACACGTGAGGGGGAGTGTTGAGATTATTAGTCCCACATTGTCTGGGTTTCTAAGATCCTGGGGTTTATAATCATTTGGGCCTCTCCACTCATTGTCAATTGGTTTTGAGTTGGATGCCCGTATTCTAACAGTTCGAGTACTCTATTCCACATAACTTTTCGAGATCTATTCAACGATACTATTTTCAAATCTAAATTGTTGTCAGATTAATTTCTATTAATTAACGTTCGTCCCTAATTAATCGAGTCATTAGCGGCTTAATCGACTCTTGACTGGTCAAATAGCGTTGACGATCTTGAGGGTCCTTACAATAACATCCATATTATCAATGTTTTTATATTGATGTTTTTTTCAAGAGTCTGATGGATTCTTTGGCGCATGTTTAACTTATTGGGAAAACAACAAGACTATTGATGTTAGATGTTTTTCGGGCCGCACGACAGGACCAATACCAGCAAAAGCTTTAGCTATTGAAAAAGCTATACAATAGGTTATGGACAAGGATTTGCAATACATTAACATCATATCAGATTGTAGGGATGCAGTATTTTTTTTTTCTTAACAAAAATCATCTGGTTGTGACTGCAGAGTAATGAAAAATCTCAAGGATATTGTTTCCTTTTTGGATATATTATAGATATTAAATATGTTTCTAGAGACCTCAATAAAGAGCCACATCAGTTAGCTAAATTGAGTAGAATGAAAAAAAATGTTTGCGAAGATATATACCGTTGGTGAACGTTATGCCTGATGCCATGGGTAGCGAATAGACGAGCAACTTTATTTTCTTCTCGCGGAATATAAGAAAACTCAACTTGATTGAGCCGATTAACCACCTGTTTAATCCGATCAATGAACTGAAGTAATCTCCAAGGGACTTTAGATGATACACCATTTTCTGATCATGTCTTTCAACAATAACCTTGTTGTACTTCATGTCAGCTGCAAGGGAAATTGCTAAAACAAAACCTGATGCTTCTGCAGTTATTAGGATCTGAGAATCGACAACTTCTATTTGAGCACACATAAAATTTCCAAAACTATTTTTATCCATCACAGCACAAGTAGAACCAAAACTCTTTCAGGCGACATCCGCGTTTAACTTAATTATATCAGATGAAGGGGGTATTGTTGGCTTCTATTCACCACAACATACTCATGTCTATGAAATTAACCCTGAAGCTCCGATTCTTCCTCATGATAATAAAACATGTTAAACCAATACGTTCCATGTATGATAACCGATTGAATACTAATTGGTTTGTGCTAAAAAACCAACTCATTTTTTCCTCTCCATATAGCCCACAACATACACACCCCCATATTTAATATATAATTATTATCTCGCACCAGTAAACACAAAACCACCAAGTCTTTGAAGGTAATAGTTGTTCTTCCCTGCAATCTCAGACTAAAAGGACATGTGAATAGAACTGTCTGACTTAGAAAGCACTGCACAAAAGGCGACTTGTAGACTCATCACTATCCCCACATAATAAATATTCGGTATGCACCCCTCCGAAGTAGTTGCCAAATAAAATTCTGAATTCTATGTGCTAGTTTCTTAACTGCTCAAAACTTTTTCCAAGGAAAAGTTGTATCATAAGAGAAGAAGACTCACCTGAGTTAGCATGTAACATTTTCTGAAATTACTGAGCTAAAAATTCTCTATAAGTGGTGTGAGTCCATATAAGTTTTACCATTCTCCCCTTTATATTTTCAAAATCTAAATTGCTTCATATGGGTCAAACAGTTGCTTCACCAACTCATTATTCCACGCAGAGCCTTCATTATTCATCATCTACCCAGCGTATTGAATATTTTGTTGGTTTAGCATAGGTACAACAGAAGTACATCCCATCAGACTCAGCACCGAAGGATCATTCCATATTCTGACCATAATTTATTTCCGAATGAGCCATATACATCCTTTTATTAATAGCTCCCTCGAGCTTAACATTGAACCCAAGTTGATGAAAATTGATGTAGTTTCTTAGCGGCCCAAAAGGAGATATCCCTCAAATAGTTTTCCTTCAACACTTTATACCATGTAGCATATGGATTTTGCAGAAATCCACAAGCCAACTTTTCCACCAAAGCCTTGTTCAGCTCTTCGAGAGACCTCGTACCAAGCCTACCAACACCAGTTCCATCTCAAAAAATGCATTTTCGTCGTCTTTTGAGTGACCCCGCCAGAAATTCCTTATTGTCTGATTCATCTTATTGATTATACCTTTAGGAATAAGAGATGTTTCCATGAAGTATACATGAATGAGAGATAATATAATTAGGCGAAATCTCTTACACCGCTCGTTTAAAGACTTCTGTTGGATCAAAAAGATCTACGAGTACCGTTGGTAGGAAACTAGATAATTCTATTGTTATTTTAGTTTTCGATTATTGATTTGTTTGACTAACGGTTGTTGAAACTTTGATTGTGAAAAAACGGGGGACTACACAACCACACCCAATAATTAGTTTGGCAATCTGTATGGACTAACTCCAATATACTTTCAAGAGAATCAACTAGACAGTCAGACTCAATCTTAAGAAAAGTATATCAAAGAGTATATCTCAATTTCTCAATTCAATCCGCAATCAAACAAATAGGGATTTGCAATCCCGATTGAATATAAGAAATAACTTGGACGATATCAAAAACCAATATCCAAGTGTCAATTAATTTAATCAACAACCCAAATGCCGGATTCACAATTGATTGAACTTACGTAACCTGTGATATTTCAATTATATAAACAAATATAATGCGAAAAAGAAATAACACAGACACCAGAAATTTTGTTAACGAGGAAACCGCAAATGCAGAAAAACCCAGGGACCTAGTCCAGAATAAACACACACTGATTATAAGTTGTTACACCAATTTCCTACTACCTATTCGGACTAGATGTAATACCTGCTTCAGCAAAAACTCCTAGCACAACACGATTGTCTTTAGGAATTCTTCTCATAAATCTTCTAGCAGAACCCAAGGCTCTCTTTAGAAGATACAACAACACGATTGATGCGATTTGATTTTTGTTTGCACAAAACACCGATTTGATTTCCCTTTAGATGTAAATCAAGGTTTTGGAAATCTTATGTTTATTTTGATAAAAACAATTACTAGGTAAAAGTAATATCAAAACAAACTTGTAGATTAGGGTTTTAACTTACAATCAGTATACTTACACACAAGGAGTCCGTGAACCTGATTTTCGTAAGTGAACTTGGGCGATTCCAAAGATCAATTTCCAAGTTAAGAAAACCCTAATAATCCTACAACAAGAACAACTAAAATAAATCTAGAGATATCTTGTTTAAAACTTCTTAAGGATTTTTACGAGATACCTTAATTGAAGTTTTCTTTCTAGCTTCCGATTTCGACTAACAAGTGTTGGTATACGATCGGAAACTGAAATCTATCAAAACCTAGGATTTATGATCAACAACTCTTGAATGGTTTTATATCAGAAGAGAAAACCTTAGAATAGACAAGAGGTGAAAAACCTAGATTACAAGTTGTATAATCAATCACGAAGATTAATCCAACTCGGCTTTGTGATCCCCAATACAAAGACTTTTATCTCACTCTTGTTCACGAAGAACAGAAGACAAACAACCTTATGAGCTTTACACCAATTTTCCAAAGGGGATGAAAACATGTAGCACTCATGAACCCTTTATTTATAGTGAATAAGGTAGCTTGAAATCTAAGCTAGGGTTTAGGTTATTTTCCTTTTTCAAGACTCTCCTAATTATGAGAGTCTTTCCTAAGTTACAACTCTTGCCAAAATAATTAATTAGCAAATATTGTATTTATGTGAATAAATCACATTTTAAGTTAGGAAGGAATCACAAACACTTTAATATGGTAATCAAATATGTTTGGATTAATAGCCAACTTGCCTAGATAAGGAAACATTTACCATCATAGGAATTGTTCCATAAAGTGAGCATTTGTTTGGATAGATTAGAAAGGTAGAATTGAACAAGAATCCAAATGAAATAAATTAACTCATACCTTTGGTGATGAAGTCCTTGTTGATGTCTTCTTGTAATCTTCAGTCTTCATCCTTAAGAGTAGTTCTTCTTAGACCTAATCTAGTCCGAAACTATCTATAGTATACTAAATCAAGAATGCGTTTTGGCAACTAAATTTGACAACTAGATTGACATACCAACGCTAGTGGGTTCAACCAAGAAATGCTCTAACAATCTCCCCCTTTTTCAATTTTAGTGACAAAACCATTTTACATATGGATTTAAACAAATAAAAGCATTACAGCTCCAAAATCCAACATGCTTGATTTCCTTGGTTCTTCAACTATGCATGTGTTCATCCTGTACTTGTTGAAGATCCATCATAGTATTATTACACAACATCAAAGTTCAATTGTATCACAACTTTGACAATAATACTACAGTGATATGTATCACTCCCCCTTAGTCAATACTTCATCTCACAATGAAAACCACTCCCCCTTACGTAGTGATCCGTAAACCATATGTATATGTAGTGTGAACTACCAAATAATTCTCCCCATTTTTGTCAATAAAAATTGGCAAAGGTACAAAGACTGGTGGGATCCTAATGAAATTTTCATAGAGGAACTTCTTCATCTTTTCTAAGATAGAAACTTGTATAAACAAGAATTGATATGCTTAGAAGGAAGAATAACCCTTTCCATAAGGATTTACACCATGAATGGTTACCATAAGAGTATGAAAAAGATTCTTTGACAATAAAAACCAACATCCAATGGTTTTGATTATTCCTTCTAACCTGTTATGCATAAGAATTTTGATCACAAATCAAGTTAGGTAATTAAGAATCATACGCGTGGTATTTAACCATATTCATCTTAACCATAACTAGTTCAAATGACTCAAATGAACAGTTAGAGAGTTGTTCAATTGCAAGGAAATCTTATGTAACTACACAAGACACAATTGAAGCAAAAACGATTTGATTCACTCGAATCGATTCATGAACTTTATAGCCACGGTTTGCAATTTGCATTTCTTAGTTTATAAAAATATAAGTTCACAAAAGATCGTATTTAGATATAACCAACTCAAGTTCGCAAACTAGGTTCGCGGACTTAAGTCCTCGGAAGGAGTTCACAAACTCCAGCAGAAATTCTCGGGTCGAGAAATTCCGCCAGTTCGCGGACTGAGTTCACGGCTCTTGTTCCGGTTCTCTTGATCAACAAAGTTCGTAAACTTCGGTTCAAGGAATAAGGACTTATACATATATGTGTTTCCACACAATGCTTATATCCAACAATGGTTATATAATCTAAACTCTTATTTCAATTATTGAAACATTCTTAGAGGACGTTATATAGTTGTTATTCACAAACTATTTTTCGTCAAAGCCATTTTCAAAGTGATTGAAACATAACATGACTTTTGTCACTAGGTAAAGATGAGCTTGGCCAAAGTGAAAGCTTACCAACACATATTTTGAGAAATACATAAGCGAGATAGACTCAGCTCGAACAATAAATTGTTCCAAATCCTCAAAAATTACCCAACACAATATGTGCGCCCCAATTCTTTTGCAATCCTAACCGCATTTATTAGGGCTTCTTGGTGAGGATGCACTTTCAACACAATCAGGTTGTGTTTAGGTGAACAAAATCTTGCTCACCACAGGTATTCGAAACAAAATCATGCATGGACTCTAGGAATTTAACAACTTCCTTGAAACTTTCAATAACTGTTCCATACCTTTTTAAGATGTAATCCCTTGTCGAACTCTTGTATGGTAGATCCTTCTTAATAGTACTCGTTGTTTGTTTGCAGCTGACTCGGTGTCTGGATCTGAGTCAACCCCTGACTCGCACCGAGTCAGCACTTAGACTGTTTGGTTTGCATTTTTTATAACATCTGACTCGGCATCTGAGTCGTGCCTAACCCCTGACTCGGTCCCTGTAGAGTCAGGCATGGAAATGCTCCTGAGTCGGTGCCTATTACCCCTGAGTCATAGAAATTGACAAAAATGCCCTCGATATTATATCAAAAAATTACATTTCTTCTTTTCTCATTTTCTTCGTTTGTTCCGTCAAGAGGAGAGATGGGAGATAAGCAACCAAACCCAATCTCCATCATCGCCCTCATCTGATATCTCCTTCGTCTTCCACTGATATTCTCCTTCATCACCTCATCTCATCTTTTGATCTGTTTCATATCATCTAAAAGCTTCCTTTTGAATCATCATCATCTTCAGGTATAATATCCTGGTTAGTGCTACCAAATCATCAGGTATAATTCTTCATCATCATTGTTATTGTAATTGCTAATAATTTTGTTTTTCTTTTTCTGCTATCTCAGATTAGGGTTCTTCGTTTTCATTTTAATTTTTTTATTAGGGTTTGTTCTGCTATATTGAATTAGGGATTGAGTATGTTAATTGTAGGTTCTTCTGGTGATAGATCTTGGGTTCTATCAATTAATTTTTCTGGCGTTTCTACTGAATCTTGGGTTCTTGTTTACTGATTTCTCTCTGAAGTGATAGATCTTTTCTGGGTTTCTTATGGTTTCTGTAATTACGTAGTTTGAAGGAGCTCAAATGAATCAGGGGATATAAACCTCTAAACAAAACGTCGCACCAAGTGTTCGATAAAATACATGACTGAAAAAGAAAAAAAAAAGGGTAAAAGATCTTATTGCATTGTTTTCACATTTCAGTAATGGAATGAACGATTTATGGTTGGATTTAGATTTAATTTGATCATTTAGACACGGGTCTACAAATGACTAATAAATGAGTGATTTCTTTGGTTTTTTATAATCTTCCATAGTTTTATTTGATCATTGTATATAAAAATTCTTCTTTTATTTTTAACTGTTTTAATTGGTTTGTGTTGGTTTAAAGAGGTTTATGTACTGTGTACTAGAGTATTTATGAACGTATGTGATAGCACCATCTAATGTGCAACGCGGATTTTGATGCAGAGACCTCGACATTAGTTTGAAAAAATGATGATGTGCTAGCGCCATCTAAGCCTTTTACCTGCTATGTGTTTTCTCTTATTGTACTCTTCTCTTTTTGGAAAACATTTGCTTATACAAATGTTGTTTGGTTGCATTGTAGGGCTAGTTCGCATATAACCTTATACATTATCTCAGTAGGCAGACATTTGTTTCCATCACTGGATCCTAAAGCAGGTATTTTTTTCTCCGGCCTTTTCTCCCGTTACATATAAAATAACAATGTAGATTTTTTGAAGTCAAGTTAATCTTTCATCCATAATGAGGACAACAATGCTGATTGCAAAAAAAAGAAAGATACTCTGTTTACTTTCTCAGTCTACTAGTATAAATTGAGTTTCTTTAATCTACTTGGTCTTTTCAGGAAAATGAAAACCTTATTATCTCAATTAGTAGTTTTATGTTTGTTAGTGAAGAAACTTAAGAAGGCTAAACGGCGTGTACGCCCGAAGTACAAGAAGTCAATTTTAACGGGAAAAGGTTTCACCCAAGAGCTGTTAGATGGAAATCCGAGGGATATGTACAACCTATTGAGAATGAGTAAGGTTCCTTTTACCCTATTATGTAACGAATTCCGAGCTAAAGGACTTTTAGAGGATAGTAAATATATAGAAGTAGAGGAGAAGATGGCGATGTTTTTATACACAATTGGGCACAACTGTAGAAATCGTGTAATTTTACATCACTTTCAACATTCGGGTGAAACAGTTAGTAAGTATTTTCATGAAGTGTTGACTGCTATGAAGATTTGGTCTGCTGAAGTTTTAGTTCCTCCACCTAATATTTTGACAAGCCAGCTATAACTAAAAGACATAAACGTCTCAGAGAAGGTGCTTTTAAAGGTGCCCTTGGTGCATTGGATGGCACTCTAATTAGTGCGAGCATTTCAGTCGAGAAGCAAACACCGTATAGAGGAAGGGGAAGAGGAGAATGTTCCCAAAACGTGCTTGCGATATGTGATTGGGATATGTACTTTTTTATATGTAGTGGTTGAATAACTTCAGACTAGTGGCAATTCCCTTTGGTATTTGTTTATGAATTACAGTTACCCTTCCAAATATTTACAGTGTGTTTTCAGTTTACATATTTCATCAGCTGTAGGTTTTTAGGTTGTTCTAGTTTACTTATTTTTAACTGTAGTTGTAGAGTTCTTGCTTCTTGCAGATAACTTGTTCTCTTACTGGTTCAAGTGAAGTCTTTTGAGTATATTGTGTTATAGTTTATCTTAGAGATGGATGAGAAACATGATTATGATAATATTCAACAGCGTACTCTTTACATTGATGATAATATGTTTTCGTTGTACATTTACAGGCAAATACTATCTATGTGATGCTGCGTACTCTCACACGAAGGGGTTTATGTGTCCGTATCGCAACATAAGGTATTGGATTGGTGATTACCGAAGAGTACCTCCAACGGTAAAGGAAGAGAAATTCAATCAAGCCCATGCTCGATTGAGGAATGTGATTGAGAGAACATTCGGGGTATTGAAAGTAAGATTTCCTGTTTTAAGTAAAATGCCTTCTTACTCATTTGAGACACAAAGAGATATCGTCATTGCTTGCATGTCTATACATAACTTTCTACGTCGTAATGCATTGGACGATTGCCTATTTAAAGAATATGAGAATGAGACATTTGATATGAATGAGACACAGGTGGAATCGGAAACGGAAGAAAATGGACCTTGTCTGTTTGGAAGACAAGAGCAGATATATATGAACAACTTACGTGATGAGATAGCTAGTCTCCTTTAGATTTGTTGCTTCTTTTATGTTTGTAGGAATGAAATCTTTAGATTTTATTGTTTTGTAATGTTTAATTCCATCAAAAGAAAGAAGTTGTTTAGAATGGAATGGAACAATTTGTGATGTTTCATTAGTGATAGATATTATGGTTTGAAATGTGCATAAGGGCAATTTATGTCCAAAAAAATCCAGTCAGTTGAGTTAGGTCTGACTCACAAAACAAACATATTTACTGACTCAGACCTTAGTGAGTCAGATCCAGATGAGTCAGGTGATTTGACTCAGATCCAGACGACTCAGATCCAGATGACTCAGATGACTCAGCTGCAAACAAACAAGGTGTAAGTCTTTTCTCCTCCTGCAATTGGAAGATTAACGAAAGCAGTAAAAGAATATGTTTTATTATTTTTTTAGGGTTCACGGAATTATCAGTCGCTCTCTTTTAGCCAAAGAAGCTTCGTTGAGATGTTAACTGTTAATAAGATAGTCAAAGACTCCAAACAAGGTTAGTTGTTGATCTTACTTCAGCGGGACGCTACACGGTTGGAATAGGAAATACAGCCGCATGAAGAATAGGTCATAAATGTTTTCTGAATAGTTGTTAAATTTCTGGTGCATAGACTCGCTGTATTGGGTAATTTTCACTTGTATGGGAAGTGGGATTTAGAAGGTAACAAGGACAATGTTTTCTATAAGCAGTCTCTTTTTTTGGGAAGCAAATTCACCTAGTCGTGCTTCTTGGAGTTGGAGGAGGATTCTCAAAGGAAAAGAGTTGATTAAACAAGGTTTAAAATGGGCTATAGGGACCGGTGATTATGGGGTTCAATTAAAGGACATATTACATTTTAAAGCAGCTGATGATATAGTTAAATGAGATACTATCATCCCCTACACCCTTTGGCACATTCAGTGTGCCAGAAATAAAATTGTTTTTAGTGCACACCCATTTGATTGGAAGGTTGTGCTAGCTTCGGCATATAATGTTGCTATGGAGTTCTTTTGTGCGGTTGATTTCAAAGCTATTAGTAGTTATAAGACATCTACTTATGTTCAATGGCAACCTCCTAATGATGACTTTGTTAAACTTAATGTAGATGGAGCTAAAACTTATGCAGGAAGTGCAGGCATTGGAGGTGTGTTACATGATTCTACTGGCGGTTTTCGAGCTGCCTTTGCGCATTATATTCACAAGAACTCCAAAAATGTTGTTGAATTATGGGCAATCCGCGATGGGATGCAATTGGAAGCAAACATTGGCATGTTACCAAGCTTGTTGTTGAAAGCGATTCTGAGTATGCTATTAATCTTTGCAACACACAAACCAGTAGTAGTTGGTACTGTACAGGGCTGTTGAGAGACATTTTGCACTTGTCTCAGACTTTTGAAAATGTAAGTTTTTGACATCACTATCGGGAGGGGAATTTTGCAGTTGATGTTTTGTCGAAAAAAGCAGCTAATGAATGTATTTCTTGTGTTTGGGTCAATTCCCCTCCTTTTTTGTGTTCTTTTTTGGCTAGTGATGTTATGGGGAGAGCCTTCCCTCGTTATATAAGGCTCATCTAGTTTTTGTGTTGATAACTGTAGCGCCCCAAAAATTAAGCTACTTATTAACCCAAGTGATTAACTACCTAATGAGACATTAAAGATCTCAATCATATATCTTAACTTCCAAATAGAAAATCTTATACAAAACTTAACCCAAAACTAAACCCACCGGTCGAACAATTATAAATGAAAAATCTCTCAAGTTATGTAAATTAAATAGTGTGTTTGTGATTACAAAAATAATGTACAAACCTAAAATAATTCGCAACAACTCTAAAATCTCTAAGAGACGGAAACGAATATCTTCGCGTGCACCATAACTTCTGGTAACTGAAAAACTGAAGTGGGAACGAGTGAGCACATCATCCCAAAAGGGGGCTCAGTGGATACCTTTATAACAATCAGGTAATCACTAACATACTTCACAGTTCTACTAAAGAAAAATGATTGCACATCTGATACACACAACACAAAACAGAAGATTGCTCCAACTCTCCTCCCCAGATATTGTGTCCATGAACAATATCTATAAAAGATCCACCGCCGGACGGATCTACGGAGATGAAATACAGCAACCTAAACATATGTTATCCTAACCTCGTCTCACTTAATGAAGGAGAAGATGCTAGAATAACTCCAGTCTTAAACGATAGCATGAATCCAGGTACCATATGATGTTTTCATGGAATGCGTACTCCTCATAAATTCGTATGCCACCATCTAAGTCTAGAATATATAAGAAAGTTTGATTACTATGACTCGACCCCGCACAACAGGTTCCCAATAGGTCCCATCCTACCAGGAACCTAGAATTTCTTCCTGAGTCGAGATCATAGTAACCCAGTCATACTATTAAGACTGAACAATCAAGCATAATATGCAAACGACCAATATACCCACATATATTCGATAGCTGGGGGCTTATTATTCTCCGCTACCCAGTGATACTCTGATGTGTCCCGCAGGTACCCTCAAGGCATAGAGTCATTCCTCCTATAGTAAAATAGGTATAAAATAGTAATATCAACCCACAACTGCCACCAGACAACTTCTAGGGTCTATGTAATCTATAGGTTGTTTCGACCTATAGTACTATTGGGTACCGATCTTCACCTATGTACTAGTGCGTGTCCTTCCCCACCTATAAACGCTTAGCGAGAATCCGTGGAGAACACAGACAATCCTCGCGAGGAGACTAACCAATGCATATATGCAACATACTCATCCAGTTGCACTCAAAACATGCATTGCATAAGAACATATAGTTACATTCAAAATGCTCAAAAATAATAAGACACATCATGCTCCCCGTTTTAAGTAACTTAATGATTACAAGATTTCCCACCTGTTCTGAAGACAAGCCTCGCCTACCTCAAGATTCTCAATCCACTGGTTCATCATTTGAATCGATCGTTGTTAATAAAGACTAACTGTTAATCACACAAGCACTCTAAGAATTAGCCAAAAGGCTCATATAAGGCTCATAACATAATTTCATACAGTTCTCTAGTCATAGGCTAAGTGAACTATCTAATGGTTCTAAGCCCATTCGTGGTTCTACACCTTTTCATTATCTATCTTTAGCATATCAAGGTTTATTAATTCAATTAGATTGGTTATATAGCCCGATAGATAAGTCTTAAGGAGATCTACAACTTTTTAGAAGGAACCAAATGCTAATTCAGACCATAAGGGTCTAAATCATCAAGACAGGAAAATTAGCTTTAAGCCCAAATCCACGGGCCTGATCCGGCATGGCACACTAAACCGGCCCGTTACAGAGGCCTAATCCAACTAACAATCACTAATGGTCAACGTCTGGTCAAGGGAAGTCAATTAACAGTAAACGTCTAAGTCCAGTCAACTCGGTCAAGGTCTACTGAGTCAGTTCAGTTCAGGTTTGGTCACTGAGCTAACTCAGTTAGATATATTAAGTCAGCTTAAGAACAAAATCAATCAGACAATCTGACTGGGATGACTAATAGGCTTAAAATCAAGAAACAAAATATTAAACAATCAACACTACTAATAACAATTCCAAAAGTACAACTCTAGCACAAACAACTTCTAACTGAAATGCACACTAACTCTAACTACAATCTTCTCCGAGACAACACTGTACTTCAAACACAATTCATTTCATTCTCATTATAGTTACAGCTCTACCTCGTACTAGATTGACTGATAAGTGACTTCCAATGTAACCTTTCAAAGTAAACTGTTAAGTCACCCACACATCATACTTCTAAAATCCCCCTGCAAGTATAAGCAATTACATCTCCATTCATTTTGCAAAACCATCATGACCAACACATAAGTCAAACCATCTTCTTTAAAAGATCTGCAATACCAGCAGCTCTCACTGACACTATCATTAAACTTGAATTCTACAGTACCACCAACTTCAGTTCCAAAACCATTAACACTTCAATCCAAGCTCATATAAACTTCTACCCAAACACATCAACATCATCGTCAGTTCTATTCTTGCACAATGAACACCAACAGAATCTACAATTCATCTTCTTTATCATTTCAACAATTCAACTCATCCATTTCAGATCCACCACCTTCATGTAAGAATCTCCAATTCAACCACAGCAACCCATACAAGTACTAACTTCACCTTTTCTCATAAATCACCACCACTTCAAAGCCACCCCAACATCAGTTCACCACACCTGCAATCTCATTACAGTAACAACCACCATCTCTAGATACAACATCTCCTAATTAACACAACCAGCTCCACCATCCTAGCTCTGCCAATAATATCACTTGTAATATCAGCAATCCTTCATTGTATAACATCTGTGGCTCAACAACAGTACTCATTGTACTAGCACCACCATTCTTCAATTAATTCCATTCATCTTCAACCGAACTTAACTCCATAAATTCCCTGAAATCATCTAGCTCCACTAGATTGTAACTGAGATACTTTGGATCTCATTCTATCAACCAATTACTACTTCCACTCACAGATTTATCGTCACCAGTTCTTCATTGCATTCACCAGTGACCCCCTGTAATTCAAATTCAAATCTAATATAAACTACACCACAACTTCATTATATACTCTCAATCTCAATTCAACACCACCAGATATTCAATCCTATCTCTACCAAATCTCAGACTCAACACTTGTTCTTCTGTTTCATACATACATCACCTGTAACTCTTATAAACCAGATATTCTAAAAACATCAATTTCTTCTTCATGTCTTCATTTGCTACTTGAATTTCTTCTATAATCATTCACTGCTTCTTTTGTCAATTCACAACCACAGAATCTCCCTCAAAACCCTAATTTCTGATTTGGTTTATTGAGAAAACTAAAATCAAACCTAATACATACATCTAAACTTCAATTAAGAATAAACCCACTCAAAATTGATCAACAAAACATCAATTCCATAAACAGTTTTCAATTAATTACGAACCCTAAATAAAGTTATCTGTTTTACCTTTTCTTTTCGATTCAACACCAAAGAAGCTTCATCTCTTCAATTCAATATCAACCCCTCGGTTCTTCATCCATCACGGAAAGTAAGTCATCATCAATCTACATAAACCCTAACTTCAGAAAACCTAACTTCGATTTACAGCAGCAACCAATTCTCCTCCTTCCGATCTAATTCAACCACATAATCAACATCTCCGCTTTCGATTCAACTTACTAACAAGCTTCTATGAACTATTCTCGAGAGGCTTAAGCTTAATCCATTTAAATGGAAAACGGCAGAGAAAAAGAGAGAGAGAACTGAGAAAGATAAGAAAGGAAGAAAGAAAGAAAGAAGAAGAATGAAGAAGAAGAAAAATAAGACTGAAGTTTATCTTCTCAACTTACTCCCGATAAGACCAAGAGAAAAACTATGGAACATCCGCTGAATTGATAAGGGTAGCCCCAGACGGTTCAATGGCAAAAGACTATTTTGCGCCTCTCACTAATTTGATGAAATCTTCTTCGTCTGACATCCAAATGACACGTTCGTGTTGAGATTATTAGTCCCACATTGTATGGGTTTCTAAGATCCTGCGGTTTATAATCATTTAGGCCTCTCCACTCATTTCCAATTGGTTTTGAGTTGGATGCCCGCAGACTTTTACATGGTATCAGAGCAGGCTATTTGTGTCGAGTCAAATGACCGCATCTTTACTCCGCGTTACCCGATTTATTGTTCCACGTGTTAGATCCAACGATGCTACACGTGAGGGGGAGTGTTGAGATTATTAGTCCCACATTGTCTGGGTTTCTAAGATCCTGGGGTTTATAATCATTTGGGCCTCTCCACTCATTGTCAATTGGTTTTGAGTTGGATGCCCGTATTCTAACAGTTCGAGTACTCTATTCCACATAACTTTTCGAGATCTATTCAACGATACTATTTTCAAATCTAAATTGTTGTCAGATTAATTTCTATTAATTAACGTTCGTCCCTAATTAATCGAGTCATTAGCGGCTTAATCGACTCTTGACTGGTCAAATAGCGTTGACGATCTTGAGGGTCCTTACAATAACATCCATATTATCAATGTTTTTATATTGATGTTTTTTTCAAGAGTCTGATGGATTCTTTGGCGCATGTTTAACTTATTGGGAAAACAACAAGACTATTGATGTTAGATGTTTTTCGGGCCGCACGACAGGACCAATACAAGCAAAAGCTTTAGCTATTGAAAAAGCTATACAATAGGTTATGGACAAGGATTTGCAATACATTAACATCATATCAGATTGTAGGGATGCAGTATTTTTTTTTTCTTAACAAAAATCATCTGGTTGTGACTGCAGAGTAATGAAAAATCTCAAGGATATTGTTTCCTTTTTGGATATATTATAGATATTAAATATGTTTCTAGAGACCTCAATAAAGAGCCACATCAGTTAGCTAAATTGAGTAGAATGAAAAAAAATGTTTGCGAAGATATATACCGTTGGTGAACGTTATGCCTGATGCCATGGGTAGCGAATAGACGAGCAACTTTATTTTCTTCTCGCGGAATATAAGAAAACTCAACTTGATTGAGCCGATTAACCACCTGTTTAATCCGATCAATGAACTGAAGTAATCTCCAAGGGACTTTAGATGATACACCATTTTCTGATCATGTCTTTCAACAATAACCTTGTTGTACTTCATGTCAGCTGCAAGGGAAATTGCTAAAACAAAACCTGATGCTTCTGCAGTTATTAGGATCTGAGAATCGACAACTTCTATTTGAGCACACATAAAATTTCCAAAACTATTTTTATCCATCACAGCACAAGTAGAACCAAAACTCTTTCAGGCGACATCCGCGTTTAACTTAATTATATCAGATGAAGGGGGTATTGTTGGCTTCTATTCACCACAACATACTCATGTCTATGAAATTAACCCTGAAGCTCCGATTCTTCCTCATGATAATAAAACATGTTAAACCAATACGTTCCATGTATGATAACCGATTGAATACTAATTGGTTTGTGCTAAAAAACCAACTCATTTTTTCCTCTCCATATAGCCCACAACATACACACCCCCATATTTAATATATAATTATTATCTCGCACCAGTAAACACAAAACCACCAAGTCTTTGAAGGTAATAGTTGTTCTTCCCTGCAATCTCAGACTAAAAGGACATGTGAATAGAACTGTCTGACTTAGAAAGCACTGCACAAAAGGCGACTTGTAGACTCATCACTATCCCCACATAATAAATATTCGGTATGCACCCCTCCGAAGTAGTTGCCAAATAAAATTCTGAATTCTAGGTGCTAGTTTCTTAACTGCTCAAAACTTTTTCCAAGGAAAAGTTGTATCATAAGAGAAGAAGACTCACCTGAGTTAGCATGTAACATTTTCTGAAATTACTGAGCTAAAAATTCTCTATAAGTGGTGTGAGTCCATATAAGTTTTACCATTCTCCCCTTTATATTTTCAAAATCTAAATTGCTTCATATGGGTCAAACAGTTGCTTCACCAACTCATTATTCCACGCAGAGCCTTCATTATTCATCATCTACCCAGCGTATTGAATATTTTGTTGGTTTAGCATAGGTACAACAGAAGTACATCCCATCAGACTCAGCACCGAAGGATCATTCCATATTCTGACCATAATTTATTTCCGAATGAGCCATATACATCCTTTTATTAATAGCTCCCTCGAGCTTAACATTGCAACCCAAGTTGATGAAAATTGATGTAGTTTCTTAGCGGCCCAAAAGGAGATATCCCTCAAATAGTTTTCCTTCAACACTTTATACCATGTAGCATATGGATTTTGCAGAAATCCACAAGCCAACTTTTCCACCAAAGCCTTGTTCATCTCTTCGAGAGACCTCGTACCAAGCCTACCAACACCAGTTCCATCTCAAAAAATGCATTTTCGTCTCGTCTTTTGAGTGACCCCGCCAGAAATTCCTTATTGTCTGATTCATCTTATTGATTATACCTTTAGGAATAAGAGATGTTTCCATGAAGTATACATGAATGAGAGATAATATAATTAGGCGAAATCTCTTACAACCGCTCGTTTAAAGACTTCTGTTGGATCAAAAAGATCTACGAGTACCGTTGGTAGGAAACTAGATAATTCTATTGTTATTTTAGTTTTCGATTATTGATTTGTTTGACTAACGGTTGTTGAAACTTTGATTGTGAAAAAACGGGGGACTAACAACCACACCCAATAATTAGTTTGGCAATCTGTATGGACTAACTCCAATATACTTTCAAGAGAATCAACTAGACAGTCAGACTCAATCTTAAGAAAAGTATATCAAAGAGTATATCTCAATTTCTCAATTCAATCCGCAATCAAACAAATAGGGATTTGCAATCCCGATTGAATATAAGAAATAACTTGGACGATATCAAAAACCAATATCCAAGTGTCAATTAATTTAATCAACAACCCAAAGGCCGGATTCACAATTGATTGAACTTACGTATAACCTGTGATATTTCAATTATATAAACAAATATAATGCGAAAAAGAAATAACACAGACACCAGAAATTTTGTTAACGAGGAAACCGCAAATGCAGAAAAACCCAGGGACCTAGTCCAGAATAAACACACACTGATTATAAGTTGTTACACCAATTTCCTACTACCTATTCGGACTAGATGTAATACCTGCTTCAGCAAAAACTCCTAGCACAACACGATTGTCTTTAGGAATTCTTCTCATAAATCTTCTAGCAGAACCCAAGGCTCTCTTTAGAAGATACAACAACACGATTGATGCGATTTGATTTTTGTTTGCACAAAACACCGATTTGATTTCCCTTTAGATGTAAATCAAGGTTTTGGAAATCTTATGTTTATTTTGATAAAAACAATTACTAGGTAAAAGTAATATCAAAACAAACTTGTAGATTAGGGTTTTAACTTACAATCAGTATACTTACACACAAGGAGTCCGTGAACCTGATTTTCGTAAGTGAACTTGGGCGATTCCAAAGATCAATTTCCAAGTTAAGAAAACCCTAATAATCCTACAACAAGAACAACTAAAATAAATCTAGAGATATCTTGTTTAAAACTTCTTAAGGATTTTTACGAGATACCTTAATTGAAGTTTTCTTTCTAGCTTCCGATTTCGACTAACAAGTGTTGGTATACGATCGGAAACTGAAATCTATCAAAACCTAGGATTTATGATCAACAACTCTTGAATGGTTTTATATCAGAAGAGAAAACCTTAGAATAGACAAGAGGTGAAAAACCTAGATTACAAGTTGTATAATCAATCACGAAGATTAATCCAACTCGGCTTTGTGATCCCCAATACAAAGACTTTTATCTCACTCTTGTTCACGAAGAACAGAAGACAAACAACCTTATGAGCTTTACACCAATTTTCCAAAGGGGATGAAAACATGTAGCACTCATGAACCCTTTATTTATAGTGAATAAGGTAGCTTGAAATCTAAGCTAGGGTTTAGGTTATTTTCCTTTTTCAAGACTCTCCTAATTATGAGAGTCTTTCCTAAGTTACAACTCTTGCCAAAATAATTAATTAGCAAATATTGTATTTATGTGAATAAATCACATTTTAAGTTAGGAAGGAATCACAAACACTTTAATATGGTAATCAAATATGTTTGGATTAATAGCCAACTTGCCTAGATAAGGAAACATTTACCATCATAGGAATTGTTCCATAAAGTGAGCATTTGTTTGGATAGATTAGAAAGGTAGAATTGAACAAGAATCCAAATGAAATAAATTAACTCATACCTTTGGTGATGAAGTCCTTGTTGATGTCTTCTTGTAATCTTCAGTCTTCATCCTTAAGAGTAGTTCTTCTTAGACCTAATCTAGTCCGAAACTATCTATAGTATACTAAATCAAGAATGCGTTTTGGCAACTAAATTTGACAACTAGATTGACATACCAACGCTAGTGGGTTCAACCAAGAAATGCTCTAACAATCTCCCCCTTTTTCAATTTTAGTGACAAAACCATTTTACATATGGATTTAAACAAATAAAAGCATTACAGCTCCAAAATCCAACATGCTTGATTTCCTTGGTTCTTCAACTATGCATGTGTTCATCCTGTACTTGTTGAAGATCCATCATAGTATTATTACACAACATCAAAGTTCAATTGTATCACAACTTTGACAATAATACTACAGTGATATGTATCACTCCCCCTTAGTCAATACTTCATCTCACAATGAAAACCACTCCCCCTTACGTAGTGATCCGTAAACCATATGTATATGTAGTGTGAACTACCAAATAATTCTCCCCATTTTTGTCAATAAAAATTGGCAAAGGTACAAAGACTGGTGGGATCCTAATGAAATTTTCATAGAGGAACTTCTTCATCTTTTCTAAGATAGAAACTTGTATAAACAAGAATTGATATGCTTAGAAGGAAGAATAACCCTTTCCATAAGGATTTACACCATGAATGGTTACCATAAGAGTATGAAAAAGATTCTTTGACAATAAAAACCAACATCCAATGGTTTTGATTATTCCTTCTAACCTGTTATGCATAAGAATTTTGATCACAAATCAAGTTAGGTAATTAAGAATCATACGCGTGGTATTTAACCATATTCATCTTAACCATAACTAGTTCAAATGACTCAAATGAACAGTTAGAGAGTTGTTCAATTGCAAGGAAATCTTATGTAACTACACAAGACACAATTGAAGCAAAAACGATTTGATTCACTCGAATCGATTCATGAACTTTATATCCACGGTTTGCAATTTGCATTTCTTAGTTTATAAAAATATAAGTTCACAAAAGATCGTATTTAGATATAACCAACTCAAGTTCGCAAACTAGGTTCGCGGACTTAAGTCCTCGGAAGGAGTTCACAAACTCCAGCAGAAATTCTCGGGTCGAGAAATTCCGCCAGTTCGCGGACTGAGTTCACGGCTCTTGTTCCGGTTCTCTTGATCAACAAAGTTCGTAAACTTCGGTTCAAGGAATAAGGACTTATACATATATGTGTTTCCACACAATGCTTATATCCAACAATGGTTATATAATCTAAACTCTTATTTCAATTATTGAAACATTCTTAGAGGACGTTATATAGTTGTTATTCACAAACTATTTTTCGTCAAAGCCATTTTCAAAGTGATTGAAACATAACATGACTTTTGTCACTAGGTAAAGATGAACTTGGCCAAAGTGA
Organism: Papaver somniferum; assembly: GCF_003573695.1. Taxonomy (NCBI): domain Eukaryota; kingdom Viridiplantae; phylum Streptophyta; class Magnoliopsida; order Ranunculales; family Papaveraceae; genus Papaver; species Papaver somniferum. Next base: position 125,881,863 of record NC_039362.1, on the reverse strand, counting down.
AAGCTTACCAACACATATTTTGAGAAATACATAAGCGAGATAGACTCAGCTCGAACAATAAATTGTTCCAAATCCTCAAAAATTACCCAACACAATATGTGCGCCCCAATTCTTTTGCAATCCTAACCGCATTTATTAGGGCTTCTTGGTGAGGATGCACTTTCAACACAATCAGGTTGTGTTGAGGTGAACAAAATCTTGCTCACCACAGGTATTCGAAACAAAATCATGCATGGACTCTAGGAATTTAACAACTTCCTTGAAACTTTCAATAACTGTTCCATACCTTTTTAAGATGTAATCCCTTGTCGAACTCTTGTATGGGAGATCCTTCTTAATATTACTCGTTGCTTTATCGATCTTCTTTGGTACCCATTTCTGAGTAGATTTTGGAGCAACGTATTTCTTTTTCTCCCCAATATAATTACGAAATTTCTTGGAGGGAATACTAGAAGAACTGAAATTATGAGACTCAGTTTTTCTCCAGTTTGGAACATCAGATCTTGTCATCTTAACATAATCATATCTGGTTTTATCTCGTTTAAGATATCTGCAATTCCTGCAAATGACCTGGATTTCCACAATAAAAACAATATTTAGTAGAATGGAAAAAGTTATGTTTAGAGTTACCTTAATGAGTATGTGCTTGCTTTGGAGCTTGACAAAATTTCCTCTTTTCGTCATCGGCAGTTGGTAGAGATACTTTACTTTTGTCAATCGTGGAAGGTTTTGGTTTAGAAGAATCTTTAGCTTTGACAAATTTTACCTCTTTGCAAATACCAGGAGTGTCTATTCCTTCATAGGACAATCCTCGTTATCACGATGAATTCTACATGATCCCAATATCGAGGTTAATTTTTCTGAGCTTCTATTTCTAGACAAACTCTCTTTTAAGCTCGAGTTTTCTTCTTCCAACCTTTTGACCTTTTCGAGTGAAATAACTAGATCATTCTTGGGTGATTCATATTTAACACTGAGATCTTCTCGTTCCGAATCAAATAGCAAGTTCATCTCAATGTTCTCCAAGTTATCTAGCTTTGATTGAAGAGTAATTTCCCAATCTCGACCTTCAGCAATTTATTCTTTAAGCTTTCGTATTTCGTTGAGATAATCTCTTGCACCACTAGAATCAAGTTGGCCTTGCAAGTATTTATTCCGACTACGAAGTCTGTCATATTTAACTTTCTCACTGAAAATAGTGCTTTCAGCTTCCGAGAGTTTCTGATGACATTCTTTAAGAAGATTGCAACTAGATCAACATGGAACACTTCTTCGTCAGAATCAGAATCAGTATCCGAAAGAATTTTTCCATAATCTAATGCAACCTCGCCTGCATACTCTTGGGGGTTATAATATTCAGGTCCATCATCAAGAGTAGGCAAAGCAGCTGCATATGTTGATTGTCTATGGCTCCAGCTAGGACATACTGAAGACAAGTGCCCGAAACCACGACAGTTATAGCATTGTACATCATCATTAGGAGATGTTGTAACTTTAGAAAAACAATTTTTCCTATCTCTCAAGAATTTTCTAAACTGTCGTGGAGTAGTATCTGGCAAACCAGATTTATGCTTAGAGGATTCAGAATTGTTTGCAGCTTTAAGAGAAATCACCTCTTTTCTAGATGCGTATTCATTGTCAAAGATCTTTAACTTTCCAACAAGAGTATTTCTGGAGAGTGTAGAAAGATCGTTTGCTTCTTCAATGACATGTTTCTTAGACTCGTATCTCGATGGTAGAGACCTGAGAATTTTCATCACAATGTATCTTACCCAATGCAAAAGATGCATTAACAATTTCAGACACTTTGTGATTAAACTCATCAAAGGTTTCGTCATCAGGCATGCGAAGGTTTTCCCAGTCATAAGCTAGATTTTGAAGCCTTGCTTCTTTCTCTGAGGCATTCCCTTCGGATACGGTTTCTAAGATATCCCAAACAACTTTAGACTTATTACACGAAGTCATGTGGTGCTGAAGATCTGGGGTAATGGTATGGATAATAGCATTTAATCCATCATAATTTTGCTTTGCAGCAAGAATCTCAAGATCATCGTAATCACCAATATCCTTTGCAACAGTTACACCGTCTACTGTAACTAATGGAATATTATAACCATTAACAATACGAACCCATGATTGAAAATCTAGTGCTTGAATACGCATAACAATTTTTCACCATAAATAGTTCGCGCAATCGAAGACTGGCGGTACGTGTATAGAGATAGCACTCCAGTCCATAGAATCATATTGCTAAAAACACAGACTTATGAGGTCTTAGCGTGTTTGCCTTCTCTGATACCAATTGAAAAAACGGGGGTCTAAGAACCACACCCAATAATTCGTTTGGCAATCTGTATGGACTAACTCCAATATACTTTCAAGAGAATCAACTAGACAGTCAGACTCAATCTTAAGAAAAGTATATCAAAGAGTTATATCTCAATTTCTCAATTCAATCCGCAATAAAAAAAAAAAAAATTTGCGAGCCCGATTGAATATAAGAAATAACTTGGATGGTATCAAAAACCAATATCCAAGTGTCAATCAATTTAATCAACAACCCAAAGGTCAGATTCACAATTCATTGAACTTACGTACAACCTGTCATATTTCAATTATATAAAAAAATATAATGCGGAAAAGAAATAACAAAGACACCAGAAATTTTGTTAACGAGGAAACCGCAAATGCAGAAAAACCCAGGGACCTAGTCCAGAATAAACACACACTGATTATAAGTTGTTACACCAATTTCCTACTACCTATTCAGACTAGATGTAATACATGCTTCAACAAAAACTCCTAGCACAACATGATTGTCTTTAGGAATTCTTCTCGTAAATCTTCTAGCAGAACCCAAGGCTCTCTTTAGAAGATACAACAACACGATTGATACGATTCGATTTTTGTTTGCACAAAACACCGATTTGATTTCCCTTTAGATGTAAATGAAGGTTTTGGAAATCTTGTGTTTATTTTGATAAAAAATTTACTAGGTAAAAGTAATATCAAAACAAACTTGTAGATTAGGGTTTTAACTTACAATCAGTATACGTACACACAAGGAGTCCGTGAACCTAATTTTCGTAAGTGAACTTGGGAGATTCCGAAGATCAATTTCCAAGTTAAGAAAACCCTAATAATCCTACAACAAGAACAACTAAAATAAATCTAGAGATATCTTGTTTAAAACTTCTTAAGGATTTTTACGAGATACCTTAATTGAAGTTTTCTTTCTAGCTTCCGATTTCGACTAACAAGTGTTGGTATACGATCGGAAACTGAAATCTATCAAAACCTAGGATTTATGATCAACAACTCTTGAATGGTTTTATATCAGAAGAGAAAACCTTAGAATAGACAAGAGGTGAAAAACCTAGATTACAAGTTGTACAATCAATCACGAAGATTAATCCAACTCGGCTTTGTGATCCCCAATACAAAGACTTTTATCTCACCATTGTTTACGAAGAACAGAAGACATGGAAAACAACCTTATGAGCTTTACACCAATTTTCCAAAGGGGATGAAAACGTGTAGCACTCATGAACCCTTTATTTATAGTGAATAAGGTAGCTTAAAATCTAAGCTAGGGTTTAAGCTATTTTCCTTTTTCAAGACTCTCCTAATTATGGGAGTCTTTCTTAAGTTACAACTCTTGCCAAAATAATTAAATAAATAATTAATTAGCAAATATTGTATTTATGCGAATATGGTAATCAAATATGTTTGGATTAATAGCCAACTTGCCTAGATAAGGAAACATCACCAATTTGACTAAAAAAGACTTCTAGTCACGTAATTAGGCCCAAGTCTGTGAACCGTTACAATCAGTCCATGGATTAAATCACTCATAACTTTATCGTTATAACTCGGAATTGAGTGATTCTTGGCTCGTTGAATTCGTAAGCTCATTCACTATAACATGAGAACCTTTCCGGGGATAAAGGTTATTGTTAGAAAAGTCGGAGCTCAAATAACCTCGAGTATATATACATAAATGTACATTTACCGTCATAGGAATTGTTCCATAGAGTGAGCATTTGTTTGGATAGATTAGAAAGGTAGAATTGAACAAGAATCCAAATAAAATCAATTAACTCATACCTTTGTTGATGAAGTCCTTGTTGATGTCTTCTTGTAATCTTCAGTCTTCATCCTTAAGAGTAGTTCTTCTTAGACCTAATCTAGTCCAAAACTATCTATAATATACTAAATCAAGAATGTGTTTTGGCAACTCAATTTGACAACTAGCTTGACATACCAACGCTAGTGGGTTCAACCAAGCAATGCTCTAACATATTGCACCTAGTTTGATTATTTTTGGGAGCCTTTTCTTCTGACATAAGGGTCACTCAAACTAGATCAGAGTATCAACGAGACCTTTAGAATTATTGTTAGATCTAAAGACATTTTGTGACAATCCATTGTTAACACTCATTTCTGTGCGTGATTGATCACAAGAGAATTCAAGTTTTTGTGTGCAGGTACTTTAAAGATAATCGAAGAATTGAAGACGAAGAAGATTTATCTAATTAGTTTTCTTATCTTGCGAATTTTGTGCACACATATTGATCGGCTGGGATCCAACTAGATCTTATTTATCTTTTATAGACTTGTGATTATATAGTTGATAAGATCAGTATCACTTTATAGTTTCTCTTTGAGTTCTATATTGTTTGATTGCAAATATGGAAATTGATTATTTTGGTATTTAAGCTTCAGATTGATCTAACCAGACAAAGGAGTTTATTATATTAAACATAAAAGCCTTTGTCAACAACTCAAAACATCTTTTCTTAAAGATTGAATAAAGTGGTCACCAAACAGTTTTTTCCTTTGTTGTTTGAAATACGATCAAAAGGAGTAAAACAACTCGAGATAGTGATTTCTGTCTTAATATTCACTTGCGTGACCAAAAGGTCGAAGATGCAGGGATACTGAGGGAACTATGTAACTAGGGGTAGTTTACTTGGTCTCAACTATACGAAGTTGGCTTCTGCTCTTTGTATAGCGGCTTAATTCTGAGAGTACTCAAACTGGACTCGGTCCCGAAGCTTTTATGCATTTGCGGTTTCCTCGTTAAAAAAATCTTGTTGTGTCATTTACTTTACTTCATCATTATAATTTTTTTTATTATAATAAAGTAAATTACACTTGTACGTTAATCCTAATCACTTGACTTTGATCATATAGTCAATCGGTCTTGTACCGTAACTATTTTCAAGTGAATATCAAGCTGTTGTATTGTCTCGATTATCGTTCATAGACGATCACACTTGGTATCATACTTATAGGTTGATATTAAAAGATTGTGGTGAATTTGGGTTCCCTCGTCTTTTCACTTGAAGTAAACTAATCCTTTGGCTATCACTATATTTTCTAAGAGTTGCCTACCAGGTATAAATACGGATTGGGATTGATCAATCAAGGTATTTAGAAAAGACTAATTCTGTAGGTGAGGATTTTTATTTGAAGGACACAAATCAGTTGTATGAAAGTGGGTCTTTCAAACCTAACATGACTGTAATAGCAATGTTAAAAAATATAAAGCTAGAGTTGTAGCCAAGGATTTTACTCAGAAGTGAGGCATTGATTATTAATAAGTTTTCTACGTGTCAAAGAGCGACTTATTCATAAGTATAATAGCATTATTAGTAGCTCAGAATGACTTAGAGTTACATCAATTCAATGTGAACATAATACTTTAGTGGTAGTAAATTATAAAGTAAATTTACCCATGATAACCTGAAGGACTTACCTTATAAAGACAGGATCACGTAGTCCGCAAACTCAAAAAACTGACATCTGAACTTGTTGTTATGCATATACCTCAAGATCAGTAGAAGAAGTTTATACTATTGGTTTGTATGTTCAAACATACTACTTATGATTAGTGATCTTGACTTTATGCATTTCTCTATGTTTGAGCATTGTGACTACTCGTTTTCCCTTAATCTACGTAATGTATACAACTTTGAGGATCTGATACTAAATAGTATTGATACCTCCGTTGAACCGATATTGCCAAGTAATAAATGATATCTAAGATTACAATAACAACGAAGAACACAAGTATAATGTAAAAGCTTCTAAGTTATCATGAGACACAAGAGATTTACGTGGTTCGACATTTGTCTACATCCACGGGGTAATGAGTGCTTGTTTTTGTATTAAGTTGTGGTGGTTAGATCTTAAATGCTTCCCAAAGTAATAGAGAGAACTCAAGTGGAAGTAAATACTTAAGTTCTAAACATTAAAGAGGTATAAGCTTAATACTAGATCTTCTCTCCTAGATATTGAATGCCTTTTGTTTGTTGGTGAAGCTTGATATTTATAGCCCCTCTTGCTCCAGGTATATCTTTGCTGCCTCTGGGTCCATCATCTGCTGATATACCTTTCGTACCAATGGTACCTTCGTCCACCGCGCACTTTCTCCAGTTATATTTCTCCACCTCAGCTGGCCCACGTTCCTTCGGGAACTACCCAACCCTAGTACAGTTTGTACCTTCGTTCACCGCCAGCTTCGGCCAATCGAGTTCTGCCATGCTTACTCTCTCCACGTGCCTAGATTCATGTGTGTAGATAAGAGATTTGAGCATTTAATGTTGATTGGATGCGTCATCTACCTCTGTCCCCTCGCCAGCTGACTCTATATAGACTAGGATGAGATAAAATAGATCTGCGGAAGTATCTCTTGTTACTCAGGCTTCTCTGTTTAGCGAAGGCTACACAGTAAGGTATATATGCGGCCAGCAAGATCGTGACACGTGCTCCACAGAATATTGGTATTCACATTTGCCCCTTTTCTTTCATCTTCTACAGTTTGGTAGAAGTGGAAGAAAACTTCCATCACGCCGCCAATTTTGCACGTACCGATTGGGTGGTCCCTACATGTCCTTTCATGCAATAACTTCCCCTTGAATTTCGGGACATCCAAAATTTTTGGATTTTCCAGCCGCCTATAAGAGGGGAACAAAGAGAAGGGAATTTTATTAACTCCCTTTCCTCTTCTTCTTCGAACTGTCGCTCTCTATCCCTTTTATTGAGATACTCTTTTGCTACTAACTTCTCCCCTTTTTCCTTCGATTCTCCGCGTGCTTTGGCTCCACTGTGTCGATCATACAAGTAAGTGTTAGCCGTATTTGGTCTTGATTTTCTCCATGCTTTCCCCTGTTGTATCGTTGTCGGACTAGGAGATTTATTGATGTTGCTTATTATGCTTGCATGTGAGAATTCATGCTTTCTTTTGCTTGTTTACGCTGTATGGGAACTTGGGTTTTGTTCCATTTTTATTTTTGATGATGGTTTCGGTATGATAGTTCTTCGCCTGCAACTTTGATCATGTGATCAAAGGTTTTTTATTTTCCCCATGATATGTTTAGACTGTCCCCTTTGGTTGGTTAAGTGAAACCCATGCCCAAAGTTCGTCGGTTTTTTGCCCCCAATTCACTTATGAATGAATTGCAATCTTCTTCTGCCATTGTTGATGGAGATGTTCTTCCTGCTGGTGTTAGGCATCATGAGGCTTCCAAAGAAACCTACACGTAAGGGTCCAAAGATATATTCGTCGACTGATCCTCCTCCGCGAATGAATCATCCTGATGCTACGCCATCTCCTCCTCTTGAGGATTCTGAGGTGCCTGCTGATACTGAGATGGCTACGGTCGCTGAGGAGGAATTTGTTATCGAGGATATTCCACCTCATCCTCCTCACTATGAGCTTCAGAGGCTCCAACTGCATGACAAGGACAGCTTTGCTCATTTGTCTATTGATGAGATTACTTAGTCTTTTCGCCTTCATAAATTCGAGATTTTCTTCGTCAATAGCCTCTGATGTTCTCACTGAGTCTCACATTCGGGATTTCCCTTATGATGAGAATAATCTTTTGATTAGCGTTGGCCAATTGTCCCCAGGTATCCTTCTTCCTCTGTATAATAGAAAGGATCCTTTCTATTATGACGTCTTGTCCACCATGGATGACCCGACAAACAAGACCCAGGTCCGAGGAATTTACCAGTATACTGGTAATTACTGGCGTGCCCTTCGCGAAAGCTGATATCGTAGTAAGGGAAAGCCTACTCTGAAGTCTTATGACCCCTTTGCTGAAGGGAGATCTAAGCAGGAGGACTATACCCCTGCCAACTTCAATGCTACGTATGCTGATGATATTCAAAAAAGCAACCTTCTTCCTTGGAGTGTTGGTCCTCGTCGTATTCATGTTACTGCTAGGAAGATTAGGGAGGGTAATAGCCTTCGCTTGCTGGAGGAGATTGATAAGACTGGTTTGACTACCACCTCTTATTCTTCTAGGCTTCCTTTGCCAAAGTCTGACGCATCCGTATTGATCATGGTGATCGTTGGGCTCATACTCCTCTTCGTGTGGTTGGTCCTTGGGCTTATGGTTTCACCACTGTGGACCCCTCAGTCCCTCGTTCAGCTTGTTCTTTGCCTAAGAAGTATGATGGGTATCAGCCTTGGATTTTTAATCCTGCTGCTTCTCACGAGGTACCTTTGCGGTTAATATCTTCGTCTGCTTAGATATCTTTATCTGCTTTGATATCTTTGTTCTGATGGTCTTCTTTTGCAGTCTTCCCCTGCTTCTTCTGATAGGACTGCTCCAGGCTCTGCTGGTAATTCTGTGGCCACAAGGACTAGGAAGAGAAAGGATTTGGTTGAAACGCCTGCGGAGGTAAGGATCATTATCATACCTTTGTGATTGTAAGTTCCTTAGTACCTTGACCCCGATTCTTAGCTGAAACATGTGTTTCTTTACAGTCTTCCCATAGGAAGGGTAAGTTGAATACCGTGATTGATCTTGATGCTTTGGATGATGATCCCAAGGCTGCTGGTGAGGGACCCGGTGACGAAGACATGGAGGATATCGAGGATACTGGCCTTAGTCCTTATTTGGATGATATTGAGGAGGATTTTTCCAAAGATAACCCTATCCCCGTCCGAGCTGCTTCGGTTGAGGAACCTTCTTGTTGGTACTGGTGCTCAGCTAGTAGAGCCTGTTAGCGTTCAAGCCCCTGCACCTACGTTATCCTTGAAGATGCCTTCGTTTTCTGCTCCTAGGAAAGGTTTGCCCGCTATTCCTGCTGCTGCTGGAGCTGCTGTTGTGGCTTCTAAGAGTCTCCCTTCGTCTCCTGCTACCTCCCTTCAATCAAGTGGTTCGTTTTCTAAGGTTGTTACCCCCACGGTGAGGGCTGGTAGCTCAGATTCTCAGCATAAGAAGAAGGTTGTGATTTCACTAGCCAGCTTCTCCTTCAATGATGTTCCTTCTTCACTAGAGAGTGCTCAGTCTGTTTCTACTGCCCCCGCTAGCAAAGCTGTTGGACCCCCACCTTCATCACCGGATTGGACCGGACTGGGTAATCTTCCTTCTGCCGGTGACATGAATTTGGACGACTCTCAAGATCCTCTTTTTGTTCCTAGCTCTTCCACCATGCCATCTCTTCGTCGTGGTGAGGGTTCAGCAGTCGTGCCCCTTGTTCGTGTTCAAACAAACGAGGGAGTTGCCGCTGAATCTAGCCAAGGTAGGTTTCCGGAGAGCTTGAGCTTGGGTAGTTCCGATGACGCTATTCTTGAGGCCATCCTGCGGGATTCCAAGGGTCCCTTTTCTGTTGGAGTTGATCATCATCATATTGGTAGTTCTTTCGAGATAGCTTCACAGCTGAACGTGTTATCTGCCCAGTATCGTGCTGCCAAAGATTTGTTCTTTGACCCTGATTGTCTCCGCTCCAGTCAGAGCGTTGGTGATATCCGTAGGGGTAGCATCCAAGAGATGAAGGATTTCATGGATACCTACGCTAACTTCCTCCCCCGTCTTTCAGCGTTCTCAGTAAGTTATTCTTACCTTATCGTTTTTCTTCTTAGTCTGATCCTTCGTTCGTCCTTATACTCCTTTGTTTGCAGCTTTGCAAGCAGATCGATGTTGGTTATACCTTATTCAAGGTTTATAGGGCTAAATGCACTCATTTGAGTGCCCTGCTGGAACGTGCTCGTCAAGAATATGCTCTTGCCGTTGCTCAGCAGCCTTCGTCGAGTGATGCTACTTTTGCTGCTAAGATATCTTCGTTGGAGGATGATCTGAGGAAAACCTAGAGATCTCTGGAAGCTTGTTTATTGGCTCTTGAGAGAGCTAATAATGCTGCTAAGGTTGCCGAGGATGGTCGCAAATCTGCTGATGTTGTCTTAGCTGCCGAGTCTTATAAAGCCATAGGTTTGTTTCTTCTTCTCCTTAGCTTTTTTCTTTACTTTCTGGTTGCATAGTCCTAAGACAACCTTCGTCTGCCAACCGGCAGCTCTAGTGAACTTAGATGTCTTCGAGATCAAGTGGCCAAGTTAACCTCCGATGTTTGGTATTATCAAAATAAGTCTGATAGGCTAATGAACGTAACTATTCATTATGAGGCCCAGCTTTCCCTTGAGTCCGCTCATAATGCAGACTTAGTGAAGCAGATGGCTTCATTTAGTGAGGAGTGTGACGAAGACCTTTGCTGGAAGGAGAGTCTCATTTTAAAGCAAAAGGAGGATATTGCCTTAGTCGAGAAGCGTCTCTCTGCCCAAGAAATTATTCGCAAGAAATATCATGCCGATTTTAAAGCTGCTTGTGCTTCTTTAACTAAGGTTACTGCAGAGCATAATATTTTAACTTCTGAGGTCTGTTCTCTTAAGAACAAACTTATTTATGCCAGCTCCGTGCCTTCTTCTATGTCTCTTGCATCCTTAGTAAAAAGGTTTGAAGAGTTAGAGAATGTGTACCAAGTTTTATCCTCTGAGAATGCTTCGCTCCGGATAGATGTTGATGATCTTCGTACGGAGAGGGATACCCTTGTGGAAGACCTTGATGCGGCTGAGGTGGACCTTTTTGAGGCTCAACATAGTTTAGAAGAGTCCCTTAGTCATGCCGAAGGTAGCTTAGGACAATTATTTTTTCCGTAGCATCCTTTGTATCTTTAGCTCCTTGTTCTTGTTGATGATACCCTTTGTGTCTACAGGCCTCCAAGAGCAGTTGGTGGGTGATAACGCCAAGATTAACCGCCTTGAGGGCCAGATATCTTAGCTGGAGATATCTCGCCAGTTTGATGCTGCTGCTAAGTTTAAACTGAGGCGCTTCAGCAAGCTAATGATTAGCTTAGCGCTCAGATTAGAGAGCTTCGTCAGAAATCGGCTTCGGACCTAGCGGCGCAAGCTTCCCAAATGGAGGCGCAGTTCAAGCGTTCTGCCATTGACTATATTAACAATGCTTTTGCGGAGGCTGAGCTCCAAGCTGAGGGTGTTGTCTTCCCTCGCCTTCCTTACCTTTGATTGTGCTATGCTGGCCTTGTTTTCAACCGAACTCCTTTGATATATTGTGCCCCCAGCTGAGGGGCCTTTGTTGTCTGCTTTCCTTGAAACCATGCTTCGTTATTTTCTGAATCTTCGTCATCTGCAACTTTGAGATGTGTTAGTTTTATTTGGTAGTACTTATTTTAGTACCTTTATTATATATATATATATATATATATATATATAGACGTATTATGTCTAATTGTTTGCACATTCGAGTCATCACAAGGTGCTAAGGTGTTTTTAACCTTTGGTGGAACATTCATCATCCTACCCAAGTATCCTTTGGCCAGAAGGTACCGTGGTGGCGAGGGCTCCTACGTGGGTAATAATTTTCCTGTAACCCTACGCGTTCAACGCGATTGCTGCTTTACTTCGTCAAGGTATCTCTCTTTTTGGGATATATTGCTTATTATTTTTCTTTCAGTGGGATTCATTAGCCCTTAGGATCCGAGATTGACATATGCGTAGTTATGTCGTGCTTTGCCTCATCGTCAATTCTGACGGAGGGTGTCTTTTCTAACCCAATTTGTATTTAATCAACATGCACTCTTTCTTAGCAAAAAGTTTCTTTCATTGATTAATTTGGTTTGTAATACATTTGATCAGGGATAGAACATAGCGGGCTATTGCCCCTTCCCTTCTTCTCCTGAGTGATAACCATTCTCATACGGGTAATACTTATTTAGGTACATTGCATTCTAAGGGTGTTGCAATACTTCTCCTTTGAGATTTCTTAAGTAGTATGAACCCTTTCCCGCAATATTGTGTATAATGTAGGGTCTGTCCCATGTCGGAGCTAGCTTCCCCCACTCTTTTTTCCTTTGATATGGTGGTATTTGACGTAGTACGTATTCTTCGACCACAAAGTTTCTAGGAATTACCCGTTTGTTGTATTCACGAGCCAGCCTTTGTTGGTAGTTTACCATCCTTTGCATATCTACTTCCCGCCTTTCTTCAAGGTCATCAAGCTTTTCCAGCATAAGATCTGTTGTCAGATTCTTTTCCCATGCCTCTGTCTTCGTTGTTGGCAGTTTTATCTCCGTTGGGATCGGTGATTGCTTCGGCTCCGTAGGTTAGTAAGAACGGAGTTTCTCCCGTGGATGCCCTTCTAGTAGTACGGTAGTCCCAAAGGACATTATGCAGCTGCTCGCACCATCTTTTCTTGTATGCCCCCAGCTTCTTTTTTAAGTTCATTGCTATCGTCTTATTAGTGGCCTTCGCTTGCCCATTGCTCTTAGGATATATCGGAGTAGAATTGTTTTTCTAAATATTGAAGGTGTTGAAGAGCATGTCTATGTTCTTTCCTTCCAACTGTTTGCCATTGTCAGAGACTATGGCGGCTGGTATCCCGAACCTGCAGCTGATTTGCTCGAACAAGAATTTAAAAACATCTGTGTCCCTAATCCTTGCCAAACCCCTTTCTTCCGCCCATTTGGTGAAAAAATCCGTAGCTACGATAAGATATCTTGTTTTTGATGTCCCCTCTATCAAGGGTCCAACAATGTCAACTCCCCATTTGGCGAATGGCCAAGGGCTGATGACCGAGTTAAGCTCCGTCGCTGGCGCTTTAATCTTCCTAGCATAGCGTTGGAATCTTTAACAACGCCTTGCTACATTCTTCGCATCTTTGTCCATGCTTAGCCAATAGTATCCTTGCATTTTGGCTTTGATTGCCAAAGACCTTCTTCCGCTATGATTGCCAGCTTCTCCGCTTTGTATATCATGCAGTATCCTTTTACTTTCGGTTTGTGAGAGACATCGCATCAAAGGTCCAAGAAATGACCTTATATACAGTATCCCATCTAGTAGGTTGTACATTGCTGCCTTTGATTCGAGTTTTCGATCTTCTTTGACGTCTGCGGGTAAGGTACCTTTATCAAGGTGCTGGTGAATTGGGATTCTCCAATCGTCCTCAGCTTCGTCTTCGTTGCTTTCATCTGACGTGGGTTGATCTTTATCAGACTCACCAGCTTCATTATCTGGATCTCCCATCGCTTCATCTTCTTTTTCTTTTTCTGCTTCCCTCATGTCCCTTGTTTGGACGGCTAAGGTTTCTTCAGTGTCGGAGGTTAGTCCTTCTATCGAAGGTTCATAAATTCTCCCAATTTGGATTGAGGTAGTGTTTCTGTCTCTCAGCATTGATGATATAAATGCCAAGGTATCTGCATGTCTGTTATCTTTTCGGCAGACATGTTTGAATGTGACCTTGTTGATCTTTGATGCATGCTCCTGTGCTAGCTTTAGATACGAAGATAGTATCGGATCCAGAGTTTGGTATTTGAGCTCTATTTGTATAATGACCAATTGCGAGTCACTAGTCAAACAAACATCTGATAATCCCAACTCCTGTGCTAAGTGTAGGCCGTGTATGACTGCCTCATACTCCGTGATGTTGTTAGTGTATTGTTCGAATTCTAACCTGAATGCATAGATGAGTCGGTCTCCAGTAGGGGTTGTTATCACGATCCCTATACCTGGGCCTTCTCCGTTGGAGGAGCCATCTACGAATATCTCCCACCTTCGTGAGTTCTGTGGTTCCAAGAGATCCTCTGGTTTCAGATTGTCTTCCTCAATTCCTGGGATGTCGTCTATCTCAGCTTCGTCATTCAGAGGTAGGTCTGCCAAGAAGTCTGCTAAGATTTGTGATTTCTCCACTTTCCTGGTTTCGAAGATTATGTGAAATTTTTTGATCATGGCATTTCATTTTGCCACTCTTCCAATCTTCTCTGTGCTGTCGAGGATTTGACTTATTTGAGCCTTCGTGAAAACTCGGAGTGTGTGCATCAAAATATATTCTTAGATTTTGTGTTGCCACTACTAAAGCATATATGAGTTGTTCCACCTTGTGTAGTTACGCTCCGCTGCACTGAGTGTCTTGCTTATGTAGTATATGGGATTTTCTCCTTGCCCTTGGTCTCGTACCAACACTGCGCCCACAGCGTAGCTTGTTGCTGCTAGGTATAGTGTGAGTATTTCTCCTGGCTCCGGTTTCTGCAAGATGGGTACTGATACTAAGTACTCTTTGATCTTGCGAAAATCTTGTTCGCACTCTTCGGTCCATGTGAACCTGCTTCCTTTCCTTAGTGTGTCAAAAAATGCTTTGCATTTATCTGATGATCTTGATATGAATCTTCCCATGGAGCACTCCTTTTAGGGTTTGCGGAGATGACATCTCCATTATTTCTCTGACCCTTTCAGGGTCTATTTCGATTCCTCGCTTGGTCACCAAGTAACCCAAGAATTTTTCTGAGGTAACTCCGAACGTACATTTGTCTGGGTTCACCTTCATGTCGTAGCTCCTCATGGATTCAAATATCTCCCTTAGGTCCAAGAGATGGTTTTTTTGCTTCTTTTCTCTTGACGAGCATGTCGTCTATGTAGACCTCCAGTATTTTGCCTATCCATGGCTTGAAGATTTTGTCTACTAATCGTTGGTATGTTTCCCCCGCGTTTTTTAGTCCAAAAGGCATCCTTGTATAGCAATACAGGCCTCGCGGGGTAAAGAACGCAGTATGCTCCTGATCTTCTTCCGCAAGGGCTATTTGGTTATAGCCTGAGTATCCATCCATGAAGTATAGCCTTTGGTGGACTTCGGTTGCATTGACTAGCTGGTCAATATTTGGCAGTGGGTAGATGTCCTTGGGGCACGCCTTGTTGAGATTGCTAAAGTCGATGCAAATGCGTACACCTCCGTTCTTCTTAGGAACAATGACCATGTTTGATATCCAAGTGGGATATTTGACTTCTCGTATGAATCCAGCTGCAAGTAACTTTTGCAACTCTTTTTCCACCCCTTCGTGGTAGATGTCTGCCACTTTACGTATGCGTTGTTTTAACGGTGGTATCTCCGGTCTGAGCCGAAGGTGGTGTGAGACCAGATTCGGATCGATTCCCGGCACGTCTTCCATTGACCATGCGAAGACATCTGCATATTCTTTTAGTATCCTTTGTAGTTGCATCTCCTCTTCTTCATCAAGCAAAGTTCCGATGTTGAGCATCTTTGGTTCTGCCTCCATCCCGATGTTGATTTTCTTTTTTGGTTCTACCGGTGAGCAGATTTGAGGAGTGCTTTTCTGTAATTGTCATTTGGCGGAGACATTTGTGCCTGGAGTGGAGGAGGTGCTTGTCTCCGGGTCTGAGACGACTTTGGGTACTGAGGAGGCTGCGTCCTGTACTTCCTTGGTATTTGCCTTATGTCTCTTTCTTTCATGCTTTTGAGTAGCAGTTCTTTCGTCATTGAGTCTGATTTCCGTTAGATTGCATAGCCTTGCGTCTTGCTGGTCGCCTTTGATTTACATTTCACCCATAGGTGTAGGAAAGCGTAGGTACTGGTGATACGTCGAAGCTGTTCCTCGCAGTCGATAGACCCATAGTCTGCCCATGATTACGTTGTAGGGAGAAGGTGCGTCCACCACACAGAAGCGTGTACTGGTTACTAAGGGTCTTGCATGTACCTGCAAGACGATTTATCCCTTCGGTCTTGAGACTTATCCATTAAAACCATATATTGTGCAAGTGGAAGAATCCATTTGTTCTGATGTCAAACCCATGCGTAGGTAGGGTTCGTAAAATAGCACATTTAACGAACTGCCCCCATCCACAAGGACCTTCGTAACGTTCCATCCATGTATTGGAAGAGTGATCACTAGTGGATCGTTGTGAATTTCAACCTCCTGGTTGACGTCCTTTGTTGAAAAGGTTAATGGCGTGGCCATCCAATCCTCCCAAGTGCTAGTGGGTGGTCCACTTAGCTTGAACACTTCATGGGATTCAATCTTCTTCCTGTTTCGAGCTAACTCGAGGATATCTTCGAGAATTTCTTCTTGACTTCCGCTGGAGAAGGTGATCATGTTGATGTATTTTCCATCCTGAGGTAGTTCTACCCTTTTCTTTGGGATCTCTGCTGGCTGCAGTTGTACGTATTCCATGAATTTGCCTTTGTCAATGAATCTTTGGATCACGTTGCGCAGGTGGTAGCATGTATTAGTAGTATGTCCGTAGTATTGGTGGTACGCACAATACTCCTTAGATTCCTTTGTATTTTCTGGATGCTTTCCCCTAGTATTAGGGTAAGGAAAGCCTGGCTTTGCTTCCTCCTTGCTTAGGATGTGAGAGAAAGTTGTGTTTAACTTCGTGTAGACCTTATCCATAAATTCTTCTCTTCCTTTGCCTCGTTTTCCATCTCCGTGTTTGGATCTCTTGTCTCGAGAATTGGTTCTGCCCCCGGCTTTGTTTTGTCGCTTAGATACCTCCGGAATTGGTTCCAGAGAGTTAGTTCGTTGCGGAGCCGTTGTTGCCTTTGCTTGTGCCCTGGGGTTGTCCTTCTGGATTTCTTCGAGTCTGATGTAACGGTCTTGGACAACCCTGAGCTCGTCTTCGGAATCGAGGGCTCTGTTGTGAAGATCCACAAAGATGGCTGAGGTTCTATCAAGTCCGTACTTATAGCAATTTATGCTAATTTATGGATTGAATTTTCCAATTGCTTGGCATGTCTTTTTCCACTTGTCTGTGTACTGCATCAGTGTCTCCCGGGGAACGATAGCTAAAGCAAATAGCCTATCTAACCCCGCCTTTGTTGATTTGTTATACATGTATGTCTCCAAAAACACCGTAGATAATTTCTCGAAGGAGTCAATTGAGTTTGCTGGTAAGTTGTCATACCAGGCCAGTGCTGATCCCGTCAAGCTTGTTGGGAAGTACCTACAAAGTACCACCTCGTTTCTTTCCCAATGGGAAAGTACACGAGTGTAATACCGTAGGTGGGATGCGGGATCTGAGGTACCATTGTATGCTTGGAACGTAGGTACCGGGCATTTCGTAGGGATAGTTTCCCTCAAAATGCGAAAGGCTAGTGGTGACGTGGTTGCCTCCTGTAGTACTTCTTCTAGTCTTGCGCCTGCGTGGCCAGTTTTTAGTCCTTGGATCTCCTTCCGCATTTTCTCCACTTGCTCCATGACCATGTTCACATTGTGAGCATATTTGGAAAATGCTTCGTCGGAGTAGGTTTGAGAGGGCTTATATATTGAATCCGTTTCATCTGGATCATGGTGCGCTCTCCTTGCTCCCTTAGGCTGATTCGACTTTGGTGGGTTGAGATCCACCCTTCGTCTTCCTGAGATAGCCCCATTTTGACGCCTCGGTTGTGGAGGGTGAGTTTGGGAACGTTCGACTTGTATGTCTAACATACCTTTGAGGGTCTGGCTCTCTTGGGCCATCTCGTGCATTGCATCTTCGTTTTTCTTGTTACGGAGTAACAAAGCTGCAATTTGTGCCGCCATTTGGTCTTCGTTGTGGTTTCCACCCCCCTGATGAGTGTTGTCTGCTGGATCTTCAGAGTTTTCCACTCCTTCCTCTATAATTGGCGCGTCTGGATCTATCTGAATTGGAGTTAGGTTTCCCAACCCTCGCCCTTAGGAGCTAAGGTTCTGGGTAACCCTGCGTTGGCCGCAGGTGGCTTCGTAGCTGTAGCATGCTCCGGTAATGGCATGTCGTAGATTGGTTGAGCTCCTGATGTTTGCCCCATACCTTCAGCAGGAATAGGTGATTTGTTATCAACTGTTCTTCTTGCTATTTTGCTTTGTCCGTCCTCTGCTTCATTCCTTTGGTTTGCTTGAGACGACTTTTGGGATCTCCCTCTTGTGATAGCTGGTCGTGAGCTTGTTGGTACATCAGTTGGTTTCTGCATGCCTTCGGCTTTGGTTATCCCGCGGTTACAGAAAAATCGAAGAAGTATGCTACTTGGGTACCTTCGTTAAAAGTAGCTATTGATGCTCTGACACAGAAGACTGTTAAGCAGCTTTTTCAGAAAAAGGACTGAAATAATATTTTTGACAGACGGGTATTAAATGCTTATGACATCCTTGGAAAATACAACCTTACAATGTCGAAAACCAATGAAAGGGG